>NC_141551.1:42710000-43025357 GCF_021556685.1 Rattus norvegicus | reverse complement strand
CATCAGTAAATCCCCACTTCTAAATAAGTGGTATGTCAGCAAAAGCTCTTAACGATCTACTATAAAATATAATTCTGACACTAGCACATGCCAAGAAAGCAGCAAAATCTGCATAGAGCACATGTCCCATGGATGTCTGCTGACCAGTTTCATCAGTGAATAATAATGTCTAATATACATTGTCAAGAAGGAAAAAAGAAAAGAGAATCATGCAAAGAGATGAATGCAATCGTAAGAAGTCCATTGCAGAAGTATTTTTTCACCACTAATAGGAATTCTGTTAATGTAATATATAGACTAGTAATAAATCAAATGAAAACAGACATTCAAAGCAAGTGCCGATTGTGAAATTTTAAATGTATTTGTGATTTAGAGAAATGCTGCACAAAATTCTCAAGTCTCCTACTATAAATATAGATTTCACTTGAATGTAGCATTATTTTTTCATGATAAGAGCCCAAAGTTACTGTACTAAAGTCAGTAATAGAAATTTTAATAAAGGTAATCAAATAATGCATTGAGAAAATAAAGCCTTTTAACAAATGTTGCACAGAAAACTAGATATCCGTTTTTGGAGACTAAACCTACATCCCTTCTCTGTCACTTCACACAAAAGTCAATTCAAGATGGAGTAAACATCTTACTTAATGCAAGATGTGAAAGTTTAAAACTACTGGATAAATTGTGGGAAAACACCACAAGGGTAAGACACTTCTGAGAAGATTCCAAGAAAACCTCTGCCAATTTTTTATCCAACAGAGGAGTGACATCCAGAAATAGAAAAAAAAATCTCAAAAAAGTTAATACCAAAAGAAGTAATTCGATAACTACATGGGTATATTAATTTAGCGGATGGTTCTCAAAAAAAAAAAAAAAAAAAAAAGCAAAAGCAAAAGCCCATAACAGTCTTGGGGAAGAAAGAAATACTTAGCATATCTTCGGCCACCATGGAAATGCAAACAAAACCATATTGAGATTCCATCACACCCAAGTCATGGCTATCATCAGAAAAACAAAAACAAACAAACAAAAAAAACCTGAAAACAACAACAATAAAAAAAATAAACAAGAAAAACAAATGCTGGAGAGGGTATAGCCTGACAAGGAAGAACTAATGATGATAATACAAATCTGTAGAGTAACATGGAAATTGCTATAGAGACCCCTCAAGAAGACTAAAATTAGAGCTATATACTGTGGTTCAGCTTCAACTCCTAGGGCTGTGCTCAGAAGAACCCAAGTCAGTATACAGAGTGACAGCTGCATTCTCTTTTTTTATTTTTTTATTGCAAGGCTAGTCACAGTAAGTTATGAACTCAGCCTAGATGCCTGTCAATAGATGGATGAATAAAACATGCAATATATGAACACAATGGTGTGCTAGCCATAAAAAGAACTTGATGATGGTGTCTTGGGAAAAGAGATAGAACTGGAGATCACAATGTTAATAAAAATAGGTCAAACATCAAAAGATAAGTATGACATATTTTCTCTTTCAAATGTACCATTTGAGGAGAAAAATATGCAAAGAATGCTGTTTAGGAATACAAGGGAGATTTGGGGTGCTAAGAGGGGAATAGAATGAACATGATCAAACAAGTTTATGTGAGTGTGTTTAAATGTTGCAGTGAATAAGCTAATACCGTTAACAAACTAAGAAGCAGAAGAATTAAAAGGATGAAAGTGCAGGGAGACATGGGAGGTAACCTCTTTTACAGCACAGATGTATCCTGATATATTCCTGTTCTGGAAGTACAAAGGGGATAGGCAACTGCCGGTTTTTTCCAAGCACCAGCTGATATAGAGCTCCTCACCCCCTCCACCTCCACCCCCAGCCCCGCCATAAGTTCTAACTATGACAAAGTTAGAAGAACACTTAAAGGAGAAGGCAGACACTTAAACTTGACTTGGTCTTGCAACACAAGCAAGGAGAATGAACACTCAAACTAATGGTGTGCAGGCAAGGACAGCAAGCTAGCTATTCAGTGCTGGGTTAAGTCCTAATGGTTCTGGTGGTGCAAGCTCTGTGGTCTATGTACAGTGGTAGCAGCAGACCTATCCCCAAAAGAGGTACTGGGATGCTTTTAATTTGTGTCTTGCTAATAGTCCTTGGCCAGTCTTCCAGCTAACACATCATATGCATTTCTGTTCTGATGAAAAGAACCAGTACCAAAGAGTGTTACTCCCCTAAGAAGTCTCTTGCCACTCCCCAGTACAAATTAACAATGGAAAATCCTAAAACAATAGACACTCATTGGAGGACAAGAAGCATGAGATGATGAAAATGTCTCTCTAACCATCCAAACACATAAAATATTAGAAATAACAGGCATTGTTAAATGTTTTAGATTCATAGGTAAGAATGATGCACACACATGCTAGAAGCAGAAGTCATATTTGGGAAGGTGCTAAGAAAACAATTGACAGAATAAACAGAACAATGTGTAAGTCATATAAGGAAATCTGGAAAATATACCAAAAATGACAGTTGGACAAACACAAAGACATGTGTTCTTGGGTAGGAACAATATAAAATTACCAATTCATTCAAAAACGATGTGTGTGTAAAATGTGTTTGTAGTTAAATAACAGGATAACTGTCATCACATTCACACCTGAACAAATGAAAAAAACAGTCTAAAGCAATTTTAAGAAGACCCTTAAAGGGCGATAATCCTAACAGATATTAAAACATCATGCCAAAATTAAGGCCTGTGACAAATTAAGATATTAAGTCCGTATTTTGTCAGCATACTAAAGCACTTGAGAGCTGTGGGAATTAAAAACTATTTAAATGAAACTAAGAGGAGGTGAATTATTCTAATAATGGTGGGAATTTCAAGGACTATAAGTACAGAAACCAGTGTAGAAAGAGAAGGTAGAGACTGGGGATGGATGTCACTGAGAGATGTCTGAATATCAGGACCTGTCTAGAGACCTTTAAAAAGTCTTTTTAAGATGGTCCTTCTATGTTTCCCAGGCTAGCTCACAACCTTCTTCTTCAGCCTCCTGAAGGCTAAGGTTACAGAGGTGCACCACCATGACTGGCTTCTGGCCCTTCTTTTTTAGCAATCTCACCTTATCTGGCTCTGCTCTAACAAGGTCTCCCACACTAGATGGCTAAACAACTGCAGTGTATTCCACAGACCTCTGAACACTGGACGTTAGAGATGGAGGGCTCGGCAGGTTGTCTCTCTGCCATGTAGGTGGCCCTCTTTTTTATTTCATCTCATAGCTTTATTGAACCCCTCTTAAATCTTCTGGTAAAGATATGCTGCTACCTTACACCAGAGGCCGCTCCAATAACTTTATTTCACCTTAATTTTCTATCTCCCATTCTCATGGTCTACTTTGCTTTTTGTTGCTGTGAAGAACACCATGACCAAAAGTTACTGGGGGAACAAAGGGTTTATTACAGATTATGGGTTATAGTATATCATTGTTAGATGCCCTAGTAGAGGCAGAGATTGCTACTCTATTTATCTGTCAGCAAGCAGTACTCAATGAAGTGTTGGCAACTGTCAAGAGCCAAGGAAGAAGCAAGGAAAGATTATTCTGGAGATCCTTCCAGTGGGAAAGGTCCTTGAAATTCAAATGTGTAGAGTTCTGTAGTTTTCTGCAATCAAGTATATGGTATTTTAGGCCCATGGCCTGAGAAATTTGCCTAATTCTATTAAAAATGGACTTCCAAATGAGTTGGATTTTTTTCTTTGAGTAGTGAACCATGTCTGTGTTTAAGTCAAATTTGGTTTTTTTCTACTTCTCTTTTTGTTCTTTTTTCCCTTTTATTGGATATTTTTATTAACATTTTAAATGTTATCCCCCTTCCCGGTTTCCCCTCCAGAAACCCGCTATCCTGTTTCCCCAACCCCTACTTGTATAAGGGTGCTTTCCTCCACACACCCACCCACTCCCTCCCACCTCCCCACCTTGACATTCCCCTATACTGGGGTATCAAACCTTGACAGAACCAAGGGTCTCTCCTCCCATTGATGCTTGACAAAGCCATCCTCTGCTACATATTCAGCTAGAGCCATAGGCCCATTCCTGTGTACTCTTGGGATGGTGGTTTAGTCCCTGGGAGCTCTGGGGACTCTGGTCGGTTGATATTGTTGTTTCTCTTATGGGGTGGCAAACTCCTTCAGCTCCTTCAGTCCTTTCTCTAACTTCTCTCTTGGGGAACCCATTCCCAGTTTAATGGTTGGTTGCAAGTATCTGCCTCTCTATTTGTCAGGCTCTGGCAGAGCCTCAAAGGAGACAGCTATAACAGGCTCTTGTCAGCACACACTTCTTGATATCTGCAATAATGTCTGGATTTGGTGGCTGTATATGAGTTGGATCCCCAGGAGAGGCTGTCTCTGAATGGCCCTTCTTTCAGTCTCTGCTCCACCCTTTGTCTCCATATTTCCTTCTGTGAGTACTTTTTGCTCCCCGTTCTAAGAAGGACTAAAGCATCCACACTCTGGTTGTTCTTCTTCTTGAGCTTCATGTGGTCTGAGGATTGTATCTTGGTTGTTCAAAGCTTTTGGACTAATATCCACTTATCAGTGAATGTATACTATATGTGTGCTTTTGTGATTGGGTTACCTCACTCAGGATTATATTTTCTAATTCCATCCATTTGCCTAAGAATTTCATGAAGCCATTGTTTTTAATAGCTGAGTAGTACTCCATTGTGTAGATGTACCACATTTTCTGTGTTCATTCCTCTGCTGAAGGGCATCTGGCTTTTTTTGAGCTTCTGGCTATTATAAATAAGGCTATGAACATAGTGGAGCATGTGTCTTTGTTATATATTGGAGCATCTATCTTTTGGGTATATGCCCAAGAGTGGTATAGTTGGATTCTTAGGTATTTTACTATGCCCAATTGTCTGAGGAACCACCAGACTGATTTCCAGAGTTGTTGTACCAGCTTACAATCTCACCAACAATGGAGGAGTATTCCTCTTTTTCACATCCCGCCACCATCTGCTGTCACCTGAATTTTTGATCTTAGCCATTCTGCCTTCTATGAGATGGAATCTCGGAGTCATTTCAAACTCAGGGCTGAAATCAACCAAGTAGAAACAAAAAGAACTATACAAAGAATCAACAAAACCAGGAGCTGATTCTTTGAGAAAATCAACAAGATAGATAAACCCTTAGCCAGACTAAACAGTGGGCACAGAGACAGTATCCAAAGTAACAAAACAAGAAATGAAAAGGGAAATATAACAACAGAAACGGAAGGTGTTTTTTAATAAAATATAATTGGAATTGTTCTAAGGGTCAACAAAACCCACAATGTCAAAACAGGGAGGGATCCATGGCTCCAGACACATATGTAGCAGAGGATGGCCTTTTCATCAATGAGACAGGAGGCCCTAGGTCCTATGGAGATTTGATGCCCCAGTGTAGGGGGATGCTGGAGGCGTGGGGTGG
This sequence comes from Rattus norvegicus, assembly GCF_021556685.1. Lineage (NCBI taxonomy): Eukaryota > Metazoa > Chordata > Mammalia > Rodentia > Muridae > Rattus > Rattus norvegicus. The sequence goes on along the minus strand of NC_141551.1, from coordinate 43,019,934 downwards.
GAGCAGGTTGTTGGGTGAGGGAGCACTGTCACAGAGGCAAAGAGAAAGTGGGAGAGGGCAGAAATGGGATGGGGATTTTTGGAGAGATAACCGAGAAGGGAGACATCATTTGAGATGGAATGATTAATATAAATACATACATACATACATACATACATACATACATACATACATACATACATACATATGCCTCTATTGAAAAAGCTGGGAAAGGGTCTTGGAAAGTATGTAGATGGTGTGATAATGAGTTGTTTTATTTTTTTTATTATTTTGTATTCTACTATACTCATTGTATTGTAGAAAAAAGATGAATAAATTGATTTTACATTGTATTATAAAAAATCTTTGTACTCATGAATAAAAGCGAGTGAACTGAGGAATTGTTGAATTGAACTCAGCTCTGAACTCACTTACCTTCTAAAATGTTCTCCTTACCAACTAACATTTAGTTAGCTCTTTGGTAAATCCTCGTTCATCTTCAGGTATTGAGATGAGAAGAACCTTGTAAGGGAAAGCAACAGAAGAGTCTAACAAAACTGGTTTCAGATTTGTACAAAGTTAGCTGTCTGTGGCAATTAGTGATTATAGGGAAATCAGATCTTGTAGCTTTCAGAGACAATCTTTATCATCATTTATAGTAAGACCTTAGGCAAACAAGGTGGGAAAAGAGCTTTGGAGGAAGGATATTTAGATAAATTCACATAATTAATTCATTTTGTGTTATACATAATAGAGGTAGTGAAGGGTTTAAGATCTGGCTTAGGAACTCTGGCTTTAAGCCCCCAATGCTGCCTTGACTCAATTTACCATCTTAATTGTTCTGTGTTTCTGTTTATTCTTCTAAATGAGAGAAGGGCAGAACAGTTTCTCGTACACTGTCATAAAAATATTTTAGAAATATATGTAGTATACTGATTCTGATAGCTATAGCTACAGGGGAAAAAGGGTACCAGGAAAAGACCAAAGACTCATGCATATCAATTTCACTGTAGCTGGGTACAGGTTTTAAGTAAAAAGAACTGTTCCAAAAAGAGCTGGCATATACACTGAAATAGTGTCAGAAATACAGAATAATTATGTATTTTTCTGTACACAAGAGTGGTTTCCACTTCTTATGACACATTTGAAAACTTTGGATTCAAAGTAAGTGAAATGAAAACCAATGGTGTGTTTACCTAGGTACAAGTTGAACACTTCTTCATTTACAGCATGAGGTTTTCCTTCTCTCATAACTAACTCGTCGTTACATACCAGGCATTCTGGGAAATCTCTGGGATTTTAGTGAGAAGGTAAAGAGTATTTGTATTTCACAACGCTAACTTCATGCTTGGTTGTGATTTTGTTTTGTGATCCCTGTTGACTTTATGTTCTTGGGGGAGACAAAGTCCTGATAATATTCAAAATTTACAAAGTCATGTAGGTTGTGCAGAATCAGGAAAATATGTCAACTGCCAGGCACAGCATGTAGTCTCGTGCAATAATAGCATGACAGTTATGGAGGTAACCTGCCAGTTTCTGACTGGATTTCAAAACTGCTCCAAAGAAGAAATATACCTGGTACTGTAAACCTGGTCAAGATCACCATAACTATGAAGTCAGTGGATACAAAGGGAATGCTTCTCCTCCGCTTCTCTTTCTCCTCCTCCTCCTCCTCTTTTTTTTACTAAGCAGCTATGTTGTGAAAATGCCTTTTAAATGTTTGTGTTTATATCCATAGATTAGTGCTGCTCTCTATCTTGTTCACAGATGTCTCTATTGTAATTAATGCAAAGACATTTAACTCATCAAAATGTTAAGAGTGACTGTGGGGTTCTTACACACACACACACACACACACACACACACACACACACACACACACACACACACACAACTTGAAGATTAGAAAGGGCCTATTAGGAAAAAAAAGTTTTAGTGGGAAAGGGAGGGGAGATTGTTTTAAAACAACTAAGATTTATTATATAAATATATAAAACTGTCAAGGAACAAAACCAAATTAAGTGCAGGTGATCCCCCCCCCACCCCATGCTTTGAATAAAATGTGTTTTAAAGCCATTCCAAAATAATTTATATTTTAAATGGAAAATGTTCTAAATAACAATAAGTTATTCCTAGTAACTTCTTCCTTGGGCATTCTTCCATAGTTAAACGAATACAGAGGCACCAGTGGAAGGGGAAGCCCTTGGTCCCACCAAGGCTGGACCCCCAGTGAACAGGATTGTTGGGGGAGGGCAGTAATGGGGGGAGGATGGGGAGGGGAACACCCATATTTAAGGGAAGGGGAAGCGGTTTGGGTATGTTGGCCTGGAAACCGGGAAAGGGAATAGCATTTGAAATGTAAATAAGAAATACCCAATTTAATAAAATGGAAAAAAGAATACATTAACTGGACATGGTGTCTTAACTTGTAACCACTGTGTCCATGAATCTGAGGCAGGAGAAGATTCGATAGTTTGAAGAAACATGATGAGTTTCAGGAAAATCTGTGCTAAAGAAACATTATCTCAAGTAGAGAAAAATATGACCCTATTTGCATAAATGAGTCCTTTCACTTATCTAAGCAGAACTATGACATGAGATGCTGGATGCTCACCAAGACACCATAACTGATGCTGGGCTCCCTACTGCACTGGAGCATAATATATGAACTCCTCAAATTCCTGTGCAGTGATTCATATCTGCACACCTCACTCTCATCAGATACTCAGAAAAGTCCGTTATATAAGACATGCTACTCCACAAGCATATGAGAACTGTCACTTTAATGGTACCTGCTGTGCTCATGACTTAACCAATGAGACACACAGAGAGGGGCAAAAAGAAAGGCAAATGCTGAAGGACACCACTCACTGACAGACCAGAAGATTTAGCTTTCCACTTGCATAGGATATTGAAGCCTTTAATTAAAATCTAACTAACTGGGATTATCTGCCAAAAGTGGATGTCTTGATTTTGCTCTATTAACATAGTGTATAAAAGAACATGACCATGCAATTAGCATATTCTAGCCAAGATTGCAGGTTAATTTTGTCGTTACTGTTAATTTCCTTTTACTTCTTATTTGTCTTTAAGTTTAATAGATGAAGTTTAATAGAGTAAAAACATATTTTGCAAAACTACCCTACAAACCTTTTGTTTAGAAGAATGTAGAGTATGCTTTTAATTGGGTGGCAGAGCAACTAGAGCATAAATACCATATGTTTGTGCTGTCTCCCCCCATTGTAACTTAAATTGTGTGTCTTCATTTACAAAGAGAAATGTAAGTTTAACATCTTTTTAAAAGACAAATAAAAATCAAATTCTGAAAACGCATAGGTTGTGTTTGGACCCAAATTATTCTTATGTTGACAGAATTAGAAAAGACATTGGAAAAATCAATTGTTTGTCTTGTTTCAATAGGGTATCATGAGGAAAGGGTGTGAGTTAACTTTGGAAATTAAGAGGAATTATTAATGGATTCGTGTTGTGTATAATAAGGACCTAGAATTGAATTGTTGTGGAAAAAGACATATTCAGAAGTTTTCTCTGAGGAAGTGTTATGGAAAACAGTTGGAGGATTCTATCTAATCAGGTTTGAATTATGAATGTTTCGAGTCTATTTAGGGCATAGGAGACAAATTATACATCCAGGTCAGCACACTTCTCTTGGGACTATGACTGCCCATGTACAGCAATCAAAACGGGACATCTTTTCCAATAAAAAAATATTTTACATGTACAGCTTTCAACCTTATGTGTAAAATGCCCAGAAAAGAATGTGGATAGACAAAGCAGCTTAATTCCCTTCTGATTAGAGGTTACAAGATATGAACCTGCTATTTAAATATATCTCAAGAAGAAAAATAGGAAACAGATTATGTTTTCTTATGGGGCAAATGTTCCGGCACGCACACATTTGAGAAACACAATTAAAAGATACAGAGTTGGTGCACGCAACATACAAGTGCATTCTAGACGTCGGTTCTGATGCCTTGTGCTCACTCCTCACAATCACAGAGCTTTCCATTTCTAGGGCTTATGAAGATTAGAATGAGCTATTGACCTGCTTTGTTTGTTTGTTTTGTTTTTGTGGCGGATTTTCGTTGTTTCTTTTCTAAAATAAACCTTTTTCTTGGTGTTCTGGCTGTCTCAGCTCTTTGCTTGGTTATTTATTGGACATTTTGTGTGCATATAACTATATAGAATATGTATCTATATTCTTTTCATTTGCAAAGTAGGCTGAGACAAAGAGTAAAAGAACACCAGCATATTGACTACATAGTAATTTTCCAGGTAAAATTCCAGTTCTGTGGTGAAAAATTTGGGATGTTTGCAGACACCTATTTTGTACTTCTTTTGGGACTATGACTCTATGACTATGGTGCTTCTCATACTGAACAAATTATCCCTGGCTACATGACTACTGCCACAGAGTGTGAGACTCAGTGGTCACCTCTTTCCGAATTCATAGATCTGAATGCTAACACTCAGAGAGCTCATGTCACATCTAAACAATTTACAAACATGAGCAAACCAACCAAAGCCTTTTCGCCTTACAATTATCACCCCGACCTAGCTATGCATACACTATAATGATAAGGAGTCTTTCTGATAATAATTCATTGGTCTAATTTTTACATAATTGGGACAATTCCTCTTCTCAGTATTGATGCAGTATCTATTTTGGACTCCAGTAGACATGTGTTCTGGAGGATGACTTTGCAACAAATCAAAGGTCGCTCACCTGCAGACTTTTTGGCTACAGTGAGTTTTTCAAAACCTTAGACAACTCCATCGTCTCAAATTCCAGCAGCTGATTCTAAATAAAATTATTAGCACCAAAGAGGAAAACCGTGTCTTGGAACTGAATCGAGTGTGCAATCCTCTGAAACCATCCTGGTTCTTGTCTTTAAATTTTAAAACAGTGAACTAGACCACAAACTATGAACTGTACGATTTTTCTATGAGGTATAAAATTTTAATCCACATGTTAAATATTTTACAATGACTATCTGGAAAGGTGACACTTATTATACAATTTGTTGATTACTTCAGTATTTAAAAATGAATGGGAATTATAATTATTGATTTATTTCTTGATTATGGATGAAAATATTTTTTTCAAGCATAAAGAAACACTGACAGATGCATTAGTGCTGCTGCAAACTTAAGTCTCATTCTAATTATTCTCGGGGTCTAATCAACCAAATGTTTAGTGATTTTCATGGATAAACTGGTATCACAATAGTAATATGGAAGAAGCTACGCTACGTAAATTTGCTCTTAACAAAGCCGTTGTTCCATCTCTGGGAATCTGGAGGGCAAGACATGTTTAAAATCTCTACATCTACCAGGTTGCTGAATTAGGAGATGACAATTGAACACACACAAACTACTTTTTCCTCATTATTCTTTAGCAATACAGTACGATAATTATTTCATGGTATCTAGATTATATTAGATATTGTAAGGTCCAAAGTCCCATCACTTAGGAGGAACTGGTTGTTGCTCGAACATATGAGTAGGAGATGAGCCTTGGGAACACAGAGCCCTTCCTTCACAAAAAATCAAACAGAATAGAAAAGAAAAGAAGAAAAAGCAAATGGCCCACCAAGTAAAGTATGTAGAAAGGACACATGTTCTATGCAAACATTACTCCATTTATTTAAATGAATGAAACATGCTCAGGTTTGGTATCCTTGGGGAGATCCTAAACCAAGGAGTAGTAGATGTCAGGGGCAAAAGGACTTTAAAAACAATCCCAATCCCCAAAACATCTGCCTTAGGAGAGAAGAGTTTATTCTGACCTGATGAAATTTGACCAATTTTTCTTCACTGAAAATGCCACAAGGCCACTGTGTCCTTAGTATTTAACTAGAGCATGCTGGCACTCCTGCTGTACCCACTCTGGGTTTGAAGGGATAAGGTTTCTATTTCACTTACCTCAACTGGAAAATAAGAAAATAAGCTAAATATGTCCTAACTGTGAGAAATTTGAAGAAAAAACAATGCATAGTTTTGAAGTCTCTGAAAAGGGCACTCTGGAAAGAATGCAATGTATGGGGATAATTAATGATTATACTCACCATGGATGGTGGGGACTGGTCTAGAATTTTACTACACCAAGACTCCTAGCATAATTGCCATTTTTGGCTTTCCTCATGAGCAATTGTAAAAAGAATAAGCCACAAATGAACACAATAATCTTTAAAAAATTTTTCTTTTCTAACTCTTCAAGTTGTCATTCTCTCCCAGTTTTACACTGGGATTTTGCTATTGTTTTACGATCCTAAATGGATATAATTTCACTCTTCGGAAATGGACTGAAGCCCACATCTAGAGGTTGAGGTTAAGCTCCAACCCTAGTTATCATCATTGTTTGACTCCAAATGACCCAAAGAGAACAAAGTAGACCTTCTTGGGTTTTAAGGCGACCAGTCTAGAAAATTCTAGAGGCTTCTAATGATTAAGTTCAATTTTATATTTCTTGGAATTAAATTTTAAGTATAACTAAATGATTTCTATTAATGTACACTTTATATTTCTTCTTTTCAACATGCCAATGATAAGTGCATGCCAATATAAGTATACACATAAATAAATTAATGAAGTAATAATTCAAAAGATCATTGCTCTTGAGCAAATCAAAAAGCACAGAAACCTTAGTTTCTGCTAATTCTCATGACTCCTGATATTACTGTCAAAGAGAACCACATGGATAAGTACATGACCACCATAATTCCACCCAAGAAATCATATTCCACAATGCTGTCTGCCAAAATAGGGGATCCAATCACTATGTGAGACTTTGGGGCTTTTGTTACACTGGACAACGATTTCCATGTGTCTTTTAAGGAATGACTCAGAGCCCCAGTTTATTTGCACCGTGAAGACTGTAGCATGAGTAAGGATGACATTGCTGACATAGTGCATAGTTTCCTTTTGTTTAGGTTCTCTGAGCCAATCACACAAGTCCGTTTCTTGCTTTCAAATTAACTTTTGTGCCAATGACATCAGGATGTTTACCTTGTACTTAATCTGCTTTAGCCCCTTTGGATGTTAGCTTGGGTACATTCACCCACAGTGGTAACAACACACACAGAAACACACAGTGCAATTAACATGAGCAGGATGTTCTAATTTTATAAATATAAGTTGAAACCAAAATGCATATATTAAGTGTATCTAAGGGGACAAACTGCATTCTTTTTTTTTTTTTTTTATTAACTTGAGTATTTCTTATATACATTTCGACTGTTATTCCCTTTCCCGGTTTCCGGGCAAACATCCCCCTCCCCCCTCCCCTTCCTTATGGGTGTTCCCCTCCCAACCCTCCCCCCATTGCCGCCCTCCCCCCATAGACTAGTTCACTGTGGGTTCAGTCTTAGCAGGACCCAGGGCTTCCCCTTCCACTGGTGCTCTTACTAGGATATTCATTGCTACCTATGGGGTCAGAGTCCAGGGTCAGTCCATGTATAGTCTTTAGGTAGTGGCTTAGTCCCTGGAAGCTCTGGTTGCTTGGCATTGTTGTACTTTTGGGGTCTCGGGCCCCTTCAAGCTCTTCCAGTTCTTTCTCTGATTCCTTCAATAGGGGACCTATTCTCAGTTCAGTGGTTTGCTGCTGGCATTCGCCTCTATATTTGCTGTATTCTGGCTGTGTCTCTCAGGAGCGATCTACATCCGGCTCCTGTCGGTCTGCACTTCTTTGCTTCATCCATCTTGTCTAATTGGGTGGCTGTATATGTATGGGCCACATGTGGGGCAGGCTCTGAATGGGTGTTCCTTCAGTCTCTGTTTTAATCTTTGCCTCTCCCTTCCCTGCCAAGGGTATTCTTTTTCCTCATTTAAAGAAGGAGTGAAGCATTCACATTTTGATCATCCGTCTTGAGTTTCGTTTGTTCTAGGGATCTAGGGTAATTCAAGCATTTGGGCTAATAGCCACTTATCAATGAGTGCATACCATGTATGTCTTTCTGTGATTGGGTTAGCTCACTCAGGATGATATTTTCCAGTTCCAACCATTTGCCTACGAATTTCATAAACTCGTTGTTTTTGATAGCTGAGTAATATTCCATTGTGTAGATGTACCACATTTTCTGTATCCATTCCTCTGTTGAAGGGCATCTGGGTTCTTTCCAGCTTCTGGCTATTATAAATAAGGCTGCGATGAACATAGTGGAGCACGTGTCTCTTTTAGATGTTGAGGCATCTTTTGGGTATATGCCCAAGAGAGGTATAGCTGGATCATCAGGCAGTTCAATGTCCAATTTTCTGAGGAACCTCCAGACTGATTTCCAGAATGGTTTTACCAGTCTGCAATCCCACCAACAATGGAGGAGTGTTCCTCTTTCTCCACATCCTCGCCAGCATCTGCTGTCACCTGAGTTTTTGATCTTAGCCAATCGCACTGGTGTGAGGTGAAATCTCAGGGTTGTTTTGATTTGCATTTCCCTTATGACTAAAGATGTTGAACATTTCTTTAGGTGTTTCTCAGCCATTCGGCATTCCTCAGCTGTGAATTCTTTGTTTAGCTCTGAACCCCATTTTTTAATAGGGTTATTTGTTTCCCTGCGGTCTAACTTCTTGAGTTCTTTGTATATTTTGGAAATAAGGCCTCTATCTGTTGTAGGATTGGTAAAGATCTTTTCCCAATCTGTTGGTTGCCGTTTTGTCCTAACCACAGTGTCCTTTGCCTTACAGAAGCTTTGCAGTTTTATGAGATCCCATTTGTCGATTCTTGATCTTAGAGCATAAGCCATTGGTGTTTTGTTCAGGAAATTTTTTCCAGTGCCCATGTGTTCCAGATGCTTCCCTAGTTTTTCTTCTATTAGTTTGAGTGTGTCTGGTTTGATGTGGAGGTCCTTGATCCACTTGGACTTAAGCTTTGTACAGGGTGATAAGGATGGATCGATCTGCATTCTTCTACATGTTGCCCTCCAGTTGAACCAGCACCATTTGCTGAAAATACTATCTTTTTTCCATTGGATGGTTTTGGCTCCTTTGTCAAAAATCAAGTGACCATAGGTGTGTGGGTTCATTTCTGGGTCTTCAATTCTATTCCATTGGTCTATCTGTCTGTCTCTGTATCAATACCATGCAGTTTTTATCACTATTGCTCTGTAATACTGCTTGAGTTCAGGGATAGTGATTCCCCCTGAAGTCCTTTTATTGTTGAGGATAGCTTTAGCTATCCTGGGTTTTTTGTTATTCCAGATGAATTTGCAAATTGTTCTGTCTAACTCTTTGAAGAATTGGATTGGTATTTTGATGGGGATTGCATTGAATCTGTAGATTGCTTTTGGTAAAATGGCCATTTTTACCATATTAATCCTGCCAATCCATGAGCATGGGAGATCTTTCCATCTTCTGAGGTCTTCTTCAATTTCTTTCCTCAGTGTCTTGAAGTTCTTATTGTACAGATCTTTTACTTGCTTGGTTAAAGTCACACCGAGGTACTTTATATTATTTGGGTCTATTATGAAGGGTGTCCTTTCCCTAATTTCTTTCTCGGCTTGTTTCTCTTTTGTATAGAGGAAGGCAACTGATTTATTTGAGTTAATTTTATACCCAGCCACTTTGCTGAAGTTGTTTATCAGCTTTAGTAGTTCTCTGGTGGAACTTTTGGGATCACTTAAATATACTATCATGTCATCTGCAAATAGTGATATTTTGACCTCTTCTTTTCCGATCTGTATCCCTTTGATCTCCTTTTGTTGTCTGATTGCTCTGGCTAGAACTTCAAGAACTATATTGAATAAGTAGGGAGAGAGTGGGCAGCCTTGTCTAGTCCCTGGTTTTAGTGGGATTGCTTCAAGTTTCTCTCCGTTTAGTTTAATGTTAGCAACTGGTTTGCTGTATATGGCTTTTACTATGTTTAGGTATGGGCCTTGAATTCCTATTCTTTCCAGGACTTTTATCATGAAGGGGTGTTGAATTTTGTCAAATGCTTTCTCAGCATCTAATGAAATGATCATGTGGTTCTGTTCTTTCAGTTTGTTTATATAATGGATCACGTTGATGGTTTTCCGTATATTAAACCATCCCTGCATGCCTGGGATGAAGCCTACTTGATCATGGTGGATGATTGTTTTGATGTGCTCTTGAATTCGGTTTGCCAGAATTTTATTGAGTATTTTTGCGTCGATATTCATAAGGGAAATTGGTCTGAAGTTCTCTTTCTTTGTTGTGTCTTTGTGTGGTTTAGGTATAAGAGTAATTGTGGCTTCGTAGAAGGAATTCGGTAGGGCTCCATCTGTTTCAATTTTGTGGAATAGTTTGGATAATATTGGTATGAGGTCTTCTATGAAGGTTTGATAGAATTCTGCACTAAACCCGTCTGGACCTGGGCTCTTTTTGGTTGGGAGACCTTTAATGACTGCTTCTATTTCCTTAGGAGTTATGGGGTTGTTTAACTGGTTTATCTGTTCCTGATTTAACTTCGATACCTGGTATCTGTCTAGGAAATTGTCCATTTCCTGAAGATTTTCAAATTTTGTTGAATATAGGTTTTTATAGTAAGATCTGATGATTTTTTGAATTTCCTCCGAATCTGTAGTTATGTCTCCCTTTTCATTTCTGATTTTGTTAATTTGGACACACTCTCTGTGTCCTCTCGTTAGTCTGGCTAAGGGTTTATCTATCTTGTTGATTTTCTCAAAGAACCAACTTTTGGTTCTGTTGATTCTTTCTATGGTCCTTTTTGTTTCTACTTGGTTGATTTCAGCTCTGAGTTTGATTATTTCCTGCCTTCTACTCCTCCTGGGTGTATTTGCTTCTTTTTGTTCTAGAGCTTTTAGGTGTGCTGTCAAGCTGCTGACATATGCTCTTTCCTGTTTCTTTCTGCAGGCACTCAGCGCTATGAGTTTTCCTCTTAGCACAGCTTTCATTGTGTCCCATAAGTTTGAGTATGTTGTATCTTCATTTTCATTAAATTCTAAAAAGTTTTTAATTTCTTTCTTTATTTCTTCCTTGACCAGGTTATCATTGAGTAGAGCATTGTTCAATTTCCACGTATATGTGGGCATTCTTCCCTTATTGTTATTGAAGACCAGTTTTAGGCCGTGGTGGTCCGATAGCACGCATGGGATTATTTCTATCTTTCTGTACCTGTTGAGGCCCGTTTTTTGACCAATTATATGGTCAATTTTGGAGAAAGTACCATGAGGAGCTGAGAAGAAGGTATATCCTTTTGCTTTAGGATAGAATGTTCTATAAATATCCGTTAAGTCCATTTGGCTCATGACTTCTCTTAGTCTGTCTACATCACTGTTTAATTTCTGTTTCCATGATCTGTCCATTGATGAGAGTGGGGTGTTGAAATCTCCCACTATTATTGTGTGAGGTGCAATGTGTGTTTTGAGCTTTAGTAAGGTTTCTTTTACATATGTAGGTGCCCTTGTATTTGGGGCATAGATATTTAGGATTGAGAGTTCATCTTGGTTGATTTTTCCTTTGATGAATATGAAGTGTCCTTCCTTATCTTTTTTGATGACTTTTAGTTGGAAATTGATTTTATTGATATTAGAATGGCTACTCCAGCTTGCTTCTTCTGACCATTTGCTTGGAAAGTTGTTTTCCAGCCTTTCACTCTGAGGTAGTGTCTGTCTTTGTCTCTGAGGTGTGTTTCCTGTAGGCAGCAGAATGCAGGGTCCTCGTTGCGTATCCAGTTTGTTAATCTATGTCTTTTTATTGGGGAGTTGAGGCCATTGATATTGAGAGATATTAAGGAATAGTGATTATTGCTTCCCGTTATATTCATATTTGATGTGAGGTTATGTTTGTGTGCTTTCATTCTCTTTGTTTTGTTGCCAAGACGATTAGTTTCTTGCTTCTTCTAGGGTATAGCTTGCCTCCTTATGTTGGGCTTTACCATTTATTATCCTTTGTAGTGCTGGATTTGTAGAAAGATATTGTGTAAATTTGGTTTTGTCATGGAATATCTTGGTTTCTCCATCAATGTTAATTGAGAGTTTTGCTGGATACAGTAATCTGGGCTGGCATTTGTGTTCTCTTAGGGTCTGTATAACATCAGTCCAGGATCTTCTGGCCTTCATAGTTTCTGGCGAGAAGTCTGGTGTGATTCTGATAGGTCTCCCTTTATATGTTACTTGACCTTTTTCCCTTACTGCTTTTAATATTCTTTCTTTATTTTGTGCGTTTGGTGTTTTGACAATTATGTGACGGGAGGTGTTTCTTTTCTGGTCCAATCTATTTGGAGTTCTGTAGGCTTCCTGTATGTCTATGGGTATCTCTTTTTTTAGGTTAGGGAAGTTTTCTTCTATGATTTTGTTGAAGATATTTACTGGTCCTTTGAGCTGGGAGTCTTCACTCTCTTCTATACCTATTATCCTTAGGTTTGATCTTCTCATTGAGTCCTGGATTTCCTGTATGTTTTGGACCAGTAGCTTTTTCCGCTTTACATTATCTTTGACAGTTGAGTCAATGATTTCTATGGAATCTTCTGCTCCTGAGATTCTCTCTTCCATCTCTTGTATTCTGTTGGTGAAGCTTGTATCTACAGCTCCTTGTCTCTTCTTTTGGTTTTCTATATCCAGGGTTGTTTCCATGTGTTCTTTCTTGATTGCTTCTATTTCCATTTTTAATTCCTTCAACTGTTTGATTGTGTTTTCCTGGAATTCTTTCAGGGATTTTTGCGATTCCTCTCTGTAGGCTTTTACTTGTTTATTAATGTTTTCCTGTGCTTCCCTAAGTGTGTTCAGGTCTTTCCTGAAGTCCTCCAGCATCATGATCAAATATGATTTTGAAACTAGATCTTGCTTTTCTGGTGTGTTTGGATATTCCATGTTTGTTTTGGTGGGAGAATTGGGCTCCGATGATGGCATGTAGTCTTGGTTTCTGTTGCTTGGGTTCCTGGCTTGCCTCTCGCCATCAGATTATCTCTAGTGTTACTTTGTTCTGCTATTTCTGACAGTGGCTAGACTGTCCTATAAGCCTGTGTGTCAGGAGTGCTGTATACCTGTTTTCCTCTCTTTCAGTCAGTTATGGGGACAGAGTGTTCTGCTTTCGGGCGTGTAGTTTTTCCTCTCTACAGGTCTTCAGCTGTTCCTGTGGGCCTGTGTCTTGAGTTCACCAGGCAGCTTTCTTGCAGCAGAAAATTTGGTCTTACCTGTGGTCCCGAGGCTCAGGTTTGCTCGTGGGGTGCTGTCCAGGGGCTCTCTGCAGCGGCAGCAACCAGGAAGACCTGTGCCGCCCCTTCCGGGAGCTTCAGTGCACCAGGGTTCCAGATGGTCTTTGGCTTTTTCCTCTGGCTTCCGAGATGTGTGTGCAGGGAGCAGTCTCTTCTGGTTTCCCAGGCCTGTCTGCCTCTCTGAAGGTTTAGCTCTCCCTCCCACGGGATTTGGGTGCAGAGAACTGTTTATCCGGTCTGTTTCCTTCAGGGTCCGGCGGTGTCTCCGGCAGGGGTCCTGCCGCTCCTGGGCCCTCCCCCACGGGAGCCCAGAGGCCTTATACAGTTTCCTCTTGGGCCAGGGATGTGGGCAGAGGTGAGCAGTGTTGGTGGTCTCTTCCGCTCTGCAGCCTCAGGAGTGCCCACCTGACCAGGCGGTTGGGTCTCTCTCTCACCGGGTCTGGGAGCAGAGAGCTGCTGCGGGCCGGGATCCGCGGGTGTGGGACTTCTGGTAAACACAGAACGTGCCCGGTTCTAGAGAAATTCTGCTTCCGTGTGTCCCAAGCTCACCAGGCAGCTTTCTTGCAGCAGAATATTTGGTCTTACCTGTGGTCCCGAGGCTCAAGTTCGCTCGTGGGGTGCTCCCCACGGGCTCTCTGCAGCGGCAGCAACCAGGAAGACCTGTGCTGCCCCTTCCGGGAGCTTCAGTGCACCAGGGTTCCAGATGGTCTTTGGCTTTTTCCTCTGGCGTCCGAGATGTGTGTGCAGGGAGCAGTCTCTTCTGGTTTCCCAGGCCTGTCTGCCTCTCTGAAGGTTTAGCTCTCCCTCCCACGGGATTTGGGTGCAGAGAACTGTTTATCCGGTCTGTTTCCTTCAGGGTCCGGCGGTGTCTGTACAAACTGCATTCTTATGACTGAGGCGAGCCCCTGTAACTGTTGGGCCATTTTGCTGTTCCTGTTTATTTAATTTCATTCATTTATGAATTGAACTTAAAATCTCACATTTAAGAGGTCAAGCCTCCTGAAATTTTAAATAAAGTTTAATTTCAATGTGAATGACAATAATTAAATAGTATTTCAGCTATTTCATTATGGTATCCATTCTACAGAACTGTTGGAAAATAACTAATAATAAAACTACAGTCTCAGATGCCTAAAGGAAATTCAGGGAAGACTAAGACGAGAACTAATGGAAGACAAATGACGGTGACTGAGCACTAATGTGGAGGACATGGAGGTGCTCATGGATTCAGTCCCAACTAGCAAATTAGCTGAGCTTTGGGTAGCAAGTACACTGCACTGAATTCATAAAAATATAATTTCAAGTATGATGAAGAGGTCATTTTTACAATAAAGGATACTTTTTACATTTATTTTAGAGTGAGGTTTATAATTGAGTTCCTAATATGACAGGACATACTGTAGATACTTGTGAGGTGAAAGGACAGACTTATTTAATGCTAGTTTTGAGAGATTTTACTCTACAAACTAAATCCTAGTTAACATAGTTGGGTAGGTATATTTGCCTTAGTTCCAAGAGAGCAATAGGTTGTATTTGTCTTGTTCCATGATAGCACATCATATTTCCCTTGCACTTTCTGAATGATCCCATGCTAATGACATGGTAGCAGAGAGTAAGAGGTCTCTGCCTCTTGACAACTTTTGGGGTCTCCTGTCATACCTGTCTCTTATAACTTATTTCTTAAATATTCATTTATTTTTGCAGTATGTGCATGTACATGTGTGTTTATGTATGTGTATACGCATGTGTACATGTGTAGATGCATGCATATATGCATGTGTGTGCATGTGTGTGTCCATGCATGCATGTGTGTGAGTGTGCAAGTTGCACACACTTACACACACACACATACACACACACACACACACACACACATGTACCCACGCACACCACAGTGTACTTGTCTAGCAGGAGACAGTTCTTTGCTTCAAACATGTGGGTCTCAAGAATAAACTATGGTCGTCAGTTTTCGTGACAAGTCCCTTTGCCCACTGAATCAATTGTCTACTCATATTTTAAGTCGACTTTTTGATGTGTGTAATGTTAGTGTTGTCATTTTGGTTTGTTTACAATATTATATTATGGAAATAGATCATTTGTTTATCTGACTATAATAACTGAATTGTTTGTAGTTTTTCTGTTTTGATAAATATTGCCAATAGTAGTATTTTGTACGGCTGTTAGTAAAATCTTTTCTAATATAGTTATTCAAATTGAAGTGTAATGGTGATGAGTAAAATTTTTAAAAAATGAGAAATGATTTAGTAGCATATAAGCAACAGTATTACTAAAATCAGAATTAGTGACAATACTTTGTTTTTATGAAATGGAGATGTTTACTGTTCCCATTGCTGTCCTGGGAGAGCAGGGCTAAAAATTACTAAAGGCTCATACAATAGCCAATTTTATTTAGAGCAGTGGTTCTCTACCTTCCTAATACTGTGACCCTTTAATACAGTTCATCATATTGTTATGATGTCCAAGCATAAAAGTGTTTTTTGCTACTTCACAACTGCACTTTTGCTCTGCCATACAATGTAATATAAATATATGATATATAAGATATCTGATATAAGACCCTAAGAGGGTCTCAACACACAGATTAAGAACCACTGATTTAGAACATCAGACAATGTATATTACAAGGATTAAGAAGAGTCACTTAAGTAAAAGCATACAAATGAAAAGAACAAGCCACACGTGGCAAAAACATGTTTTTCCATAGAAATATAAGAGCCAGTTGTAATAAATAATCTGAAGTAAACTCACTCCTAACTGCTACACCTGGGAGGGGCATGCAAGCACATGCCAAGGACAACCCACGTTATGGAGGAACAGAGATTACAAGACTCTCATGTTGTTTACTTGGAGTTTTCTGACAAGGTCTCAGAAATTTCCTCACACAACTTTGTCCATGGACCATTTCCTTTGGAATTATATCTTTCTTCCTCAACTCCCTAAAAAATTATATGACTTTTCCAATGTGGGCAACTGTAAAAGTTGGGTATACCAGGCATCGTGGCACCATGCCTGTAATTCTACTATGTAGGAGGCAGAAGCTTGAGAACTGCAAGTTCAAGGCCATTCTACTTTATATGATGAGACTCTACCTCAAAAGAAGCAGGGGACACCAATTATAACTTCATTAAGGTTTGAGAAAGCTGCCAAGAATTCAAACAATTATTGGCCAGCTACAAGGTAGAATTTCAGCCAATGGCATATACTGTTATTTCAAGGTTATCTCTCACCCTGGTTCCGAGATACAACAAAATGCTAGATGGCAATTTTTATAACTACAGCTATAAAGGGCCAAGAAGTAAGACAGTTGTGTCAAGTACCACTAAGGGCAAAAAATTACTAATTAAAAGGAATAAGAAGAAAATTCTTTCTCACAGACATGAAATTAAACCTACATTAGACAGGTAGGTGTAAGTAACACAGTCACTTGCTCAAGTTAACTGACTCTAGTCTTTAACAAATATTCATTTGATTAGGATAATCCCTGAACATGAGATTTGTATGTAACTCACAGAAACAAAACAATAGAATCACTTTTATAGTAGATGACATTGCTTATTGCTCAAGTTACTTCTCTATATAATTTAAAAATAAAAGTGGGTAGCAAGAGACGTCAAAAACACACATGAAAATGAAAAGCCCAGGAAAAAATAGCAGTTAAAAACAAACCCACATATAACTCTAAATTGAAGAATTAGCTGCTAGGTGTTAAAATAATTTATTCTTCTGATGGAGAAAAAAATGATGTTTGTACATGTACATATGAGCATCAGTAATGAACTCAGTAGATTGTATGTATGTGTCAGGGCATATGTGGGTATGTGTATGAGGAGGTATATACATGTATAGCAATAATAATTTTAAAAGAAAAAGTTATAAATTTTGGTAGTCTAAGTGGAAACTTAAGGGTACTTTGGAAAGTCAGTTGGATGGTGCTTTGCTGGGGCAAACACATGAAGGAGTGTTTTCCTGAAGTGGACACAGGTAAAAGACTAAGGCAGACTAGTGGAAGAAAGTTTCACAAAAGCAGACACAGGCGAAAGGAAGCTCTGCAAAAGCAAGGATGTGAAAAGACAAGAGATGAAGAATTCTTTGCTAACACCATGCATGTATTGGCCCACCTCACTTTGCATAGTTGTTGGGGCTTCATAGAGAGAAATTCACCAACATCTTCTGGTGATGTCTGCAGCTTCTTGCTACTCCCATGAACTGGCAGAGTGATGTCAATTGAGACAGATAGACACACATATTGAGGCTAGATCCATGGAGGACACATGATGTTTGGACGGTATATATAGGACTTGATGGAAGTGACGAGGATTGAGCAAGCCTTGCTTAGAGAGCTAGCTGGACAATGCTTGTGCTGATCTTTGCTTCACTGGGAGACTTCTCCTGGCAATCCTCCTGGTCCCTCCTGCTGACTCCTGCTGAGGCTGAGGCCTGGCAGTCTCTGCTAGGTCTTGAAACCACCCACTGTTGCTGCTAACCCATCTCTACCAAACTGGACTGCTGTGGTATCCGTGAAGTATTTGAGAGTAGATTGAGCTGCTGCTGCTAACCTGAGAATTGAATTGCTGATTTCTAGGTAACACATATAAGCATTGCTTCAAAGAACTTTTCTAAAAGGTCCACTTTCCCCATATGCTTTCCAACTAACTCTGGTAGGTAGTGGGTTCAAGGGAAGGTTAATGCATTTAAGAACTACCACTAAAAATAAGGTTTTAAAAAATTAGTTACAGGTAAGGGGAACATGGGAGAGATTAAGGGGTTAAAAGATAAGAATGATATAGATATAGTTCTTATATAGAATTTCTAAAAAAATTTAAATAAAAAGCAATGAAGTTTAAACCTTTGGAAATAACTTTTGAAAACATAATGAATTTAGTTTAACAAGTAAACTAGATGTGGTTAAAAGGGGTATCATGATATTGGAAGATTATCATAATATACTGTTCAGAATAAAGACTGAAGAGCTGAAAGTCTGAAATGTCTTGAGAAATCAAGAGGAATGACAAAGATATTACGGCATTTAAAATTTGTAAAGTTTAACTCCTAGAAAAACTGTGAATGAATGTAGCAAAAATTATCTTTTTACAAGAATATCTGCTGATAATATCCCAAGCTCTCTGACTCTAGTCAGATTTACTCTCACATTCAGGAAATTCTATGACTCCACAGAGCCAACTAGACCCTAGAATAACTTCTAGCAGCATGAGTGAGTCAATCTTTAAAGTATCAGTATTAGAAAAGCATTAAGGATTCTTTTAATAATAAAGTGTCGTATTTCTTTACAGAAACAGTGAAGTCAGAAGACAATGGAATGATATTATAAGCACCTGAACTTACAAAGTAACTGTCATCTTATATTTCTATGTGAGCAAACTTCTATGAGCAATGAAGATAGAGAAATGATACTTGAAACCAAAATCGTGTGACATAGTCCTTGCCCTGGAGTCCTACATACATAAAGGTAATACTGAAAGAAAACTTTCCAGTAGAGTGAAATAACCATATATATAGGAACTGTAAAAAAAAAACGTAGGCTAAGTGTGGATTTGGAGTTGTTCTTGAGAAAATTGGCAAACAACACCTATAGTTTTGGAATTTATCATTAAGTGTGCGGTAATTACATTATTGGTTCATTTCTGATGAGGATGGATGATGCTGACTTTATTTTCCATGGATATTGATGAGATTTGTTTAATTCCTTCTTGTACATGTTAAGCACAAACCACACATTTCTGCTCTGTGCAACCTAAGGGTCTTTGAATATCTTAAAATTGGAATTCCTAAGTGGATTATATATTCTATAGGCTAAAGCTGTACATTAATCTTAAACATAGAGGATCTTAAGCAGAATAATGTAAAGAACTAGAATTATAATGACAAGAATTCACAGTATAATGATTCAAGAACTACAAAATGATAGCTTTGATTTTGTTTAGGCTAGAGTATAACTTGCTCAAATATAATCTCTGCTTACCAGCTAAAACCTGTGGTTTCTATGATTCAGTACTACCCTTGAAGTACTATTCCATATTCTGAATATGGGAGCCAATAGCAGACTGCATTTTTTCCCAGAATGTATGGTTTCCCTACATCATGAAGTACAGCTTACCTAGCTCAGGTCTGCCAAAACTCGTAATGGAAGACAAACCCCACCCCTGGACCACTTGTAGCCATATTATAAAACAAAGACTTCAAAGACAGGGTTAGAGAATTGATGAGAGACCAATATAGTTATCTGACAGAAAGAAGGAATTATATGATCGTGCTAGAGGTATTTCCAGAGAGACTTCTCACTCATTGGCATAAATCACTCTAATGCATAAATTACATAAGAAAACAAGCATGATCTTGAGGAACTTTGAAATTATGAATTTTTAAAAGAGAAGTGCCCTGACTACTTTCTAAATATAGAATGAAATTAACTGTCAGAGGTAAGGCTTATTTGTGAAGAAAATAGTCCATCGCTAACATGTAAGATGTCAAAAACCAATGTGATGTTTTAAATAAGCATGGCCCTCTAGGCTCATATATTTGAATGGTTGGTCACTAGGAAGTGGCATTATTTGAAAGGAATGAGAGTTTGTGCTTTGCTGGAGTAGGTGTGGCATTATTGGAGAAAATGTTTCACTGGGAATGGACACTGAGGTTTTCAAAAGTCTAGCTATTACTCAAATATTCTCCCTTCCCACTGCCTGCAAATCTGGATATAGAACTCTTTCCTACTTCTCTCGCACTTTATTTCCCTGTATTCTTTCATGTACCCCACCATGATAACAATGGGAAAAAATAAACAAAAACAAAACTCTGAAAGTTTAAGAAGTCAAAAACTAAATGCTTTCCTTTATAAAAGTTGCTATGGCCATGTTGTCTCTTCACAGCAATGGAACACAGACCAAGGCAGAAGTTGGTACCAGGGAATGGACTATTGCTGTGACAGGCTGACCATGCTGCTTCTTGAGGAAGGTGGACTTTGGGACTTTGAAATAGGAAAAGGTGTTGAAGGCATTAAATGGAGCTTAATGGACCGTATGAGTAGTAATGTGGAAGAGAGAGGTGTTATGATCAATTATATGGTCCAGGTCAGAAGGTTTCAGAGAAGAATATTAGTAGGTGGCCCCAAATTGTTCTCTAAATATTTCAGAAAATAATGTGGCTGCTTTCTGCCCTTCTCCAAAAAGTCCCTTGAGTTAAAATTCAAGAGTTTTGGAATAATGGTGTTGGCAGAGCAGATTTCACGACACCGTAGCATTGACTCAGTTGTATGGTTATTAGTGTTTACTCTTATGGAGAACTATAATGAAAAGGAGTAGGCTGAGCAAGGAAAAAATATAAAATGTACAAATTTTGAGGAGAAAATGAGCATTAAACGTGTAATGGAGTCAAGTCTGGTGCTCAAGGAGATAAAATGTTTAAAGAAAAGCTCAATGCTAAATGGAATAAAGCAAATAGTGACCTCAGGACAAGACCCCACCCAGCTAAGCTTTCAATTCATGCAAAAGAATTAAGGAAAAGTTTAACCAGTGAAGGACACT
This sequence comes from Rattus norvegicus, assembly GCF_021556685.1. Classification (NCBI taxonomy): domain Eukaryota; kingdom Metazoa; phylum Chordata; class Mammalia; order Rodentia; family Muridae; genus Rattus; species Rattus norvegicus. The sequence goes on along the minus strand of NC_141551.1, from coordinate 42,999,249 downwards.
GTCAAGAACAGAAAGCTAATGGAGATGTAATTGAACCAAGGGACGAGTTCTGGCCCCAGTAAGCAGAACTTGGTAGTTTTGGTCATGTAGTTCTGACTTTAGAGTCAAGGATACAAGAAAAGGATTGTCTCCACCCAAGACTAAGGAAGGCAGCTGAGGCCAGCTACTATTTCATGACGCTGTTAAGGTAAGGACTTATTGGACTGTATTGAAGACCCGAAGATGTTAGAGAGACCAGAACTGTAGGAAACCTGACAAGGGAAGCCACAGATCATGTGTGGAACCAGCCCAAGTGAATGAAGTATGTTACAGTCAACAAAGCCAAAAGGAATTGGAAATCTGAATAGTCTTCTGACGTCAGACACAGAAATACAGAATTTGGAGTTTGCTCTGCAAATTTTTAGTCTTGCTTTGGTCCAGTATTTCCTCACTGTACTTCCTTTCCTTCCTCTTTGACAGTAGTGTATATTTGTGTCATTTTATTTTAAAAGTATGTGATCTGTTCTGTTTTTTTTTTCTAACCTTGATTTTTACCATTGGTTACAGTTAAGAGATTGCCTTGAGTATCAGACAAGACTTTAGACTTTGGGCTTTTGAACAGTGTTGAAACTATGACAGAAGATGGGGACTTTTGAAACTGGACTGAATGCATTTTGCATTATAATATGTCTATAGGCCTAATCGGCCCAAAGAGAGGAATGTGGTTGTTTGAGTAAGAATAGGCCCCCATAGGATGATATATTTGAATGTTTAGTCACATTATGGCTGACATTATTTTAAAGAATTAAGAGATTTTAAAGAATTAGGGGAGTGGCACTATTTTAAAGAATTAGGAGATATCTACTTGTTGGATTAGGCGTGGCTTTGTTGGAGAAAGTGTCTTACTGGGGCTAGACCTGGAGGTTTTCAAAAATCCAAACCAGGCCCACTGACTCTCTCCTTCTGCTGTCTGTGAATCTGTATGTACACTCACATACATTAAAAAAAATTAACAGCAGCAAAATAAAAGGATTTATAGAACATTTACTTAGGCCACTTTCTTATGCTAGACAACTCTACGTTTAAGTTACACAAATACATGTTTAAACTACAATGTTCTTACTTTCACTGGTCAAATATTTTAAGTAAGTTATCTGTATACACTTACAAATATAGAAATGGAGAGGAAGAAGTAAAGCTAATAGGGCTGGGATATGCTTTTATAAGGTATCTACTTAAAGATCATCTAATTTCTTTAGTGACATGCATTTATTTTTTCAATTATGACACGTTAAAATTTAATATTTTCCAACAAATTTTTAGGCCAATAACCAATGCTGTTTTGGGAAAACGGAAAAAAAAATAGTGTTTTAATCCTGCTCAACCTCTTTCTACAGCAGTATTTGTAGCTAACATTCACGGAGAAGCAACTCTGCCAAACCTGAAAGAGTGTTCCATGCTGTCTTGGATGATCTTGTGAATATTTGATTCCACTGTCAGACACATTGCTCACAATGGCCCAGTCAGAAACAAAGAATGACTGCCCACTACCCAAACTTGAAAGGAATTTTAAGTCTTATTTACTCAGCAAAACTGTCAGAGGGGTACTCAGAAAGAAATCTGGGAGTATTTTGTGCATCACAGCCAACAAACATCACAATAATCTCCATTTATTATCCTCCCCAAATTGCTGTCATAATGCAATTATGTAAATGAGGGCTCACAATCACACTGCGTATTTGTTCCAGTTTTGAAGCAAATACTTATTAGATCAGAGCAGTTTAAAGAAAACAGGGTCTCACCACCAACAGAATTCAGAGAGAGGGAAAGAGCATGAGAAATTCCCGTTGGAAACGTTCCCAACGTGTTGCATAAATAAAGGTCAGATTTGTTGAAGCTTCCCTCCCACCTCCTCCATTTTCTGCTAAAGCAGCATGCTTAGTTTGGAGAATGGAGTATCTCAGCACTCAACACCACATCTTCTATCCTGGGGTGCGTGTGTGTGTGTGTGTGTGTCTGTGTGTGTGTGTGTGTGTGTGTGTGTGTGTGTGTGTGTGTCCTTTTATATACTCAGCTTTTGGTAGCTTTCTCTCACTCCTTATGCCCTCCACAAAGAAATTCCAGCAGAGAGCAGCTGGTGTCCCATATTGGCCACTTTCCCCAGCCTTTGGTGATGGTGGGCTGCCAGGAAATCAATGGCTGCTTATTTTCCCCTTTACTGCAGTTTTATGTGTGGACTGACATGGCCCCAACCATAGTGATGATCCATTCTCCAGAGCTATTTCCATTTAGATGTGCCTCTTTGCAAGGAGCGGAAATTAGTGGAGGGCCAGTGTCAAACTGCTTGTCACATCTTGTTTTCAATCTGTTGAGATCAGGTTTATAGTTCCTATTCAGCACCCAGGGCTCCTTTGGAGTTAAACAATGCATTTCAGGAGTTCCATCAGGCAATAAATGCAGAACTGCACATTGCTATTAAAAAATAATCAAAATGATTAGGCTCCAGCATTTTTTTTGATGGAAGAGATTTGCATGGGATGTGCTGCTTTAATTGTGAGACGTCATCCATTAGGGTTATTCATCCCTCTGGTGTATGAAAGTGGCCCTTGTTCAATGTCAGTTTTAGACTTGGAATGTGTGACTTTGCAACCGGTGAATGAGAGCATGAATACAGTCAGGGCCATACCATGCCATGCTATGCTAAGATTCTTTAAACCTTCAAACAAATAATAATTAACATTAACTAAATGCATAACATGTGCCTAGACCACTACTAACTGCCTTACAACCCATTCAGTTCTCACAACAGCTCATTGAGGGAGTTCCTACTATAATCCCCATTTTATAGCTGAGGTAATTGAAGTTTAACGTGATTAAGCAACTTGTGGAAAGTGTCACAATTTGTTACAGGGTAAGCTGAACAGCCCGAGTGTAGAATCTACAAAGTAATCCCCAGGTAATTTTGCCTCTCTCAAGAGGAATTCGTTTGGCTCATGGTAATTTTTATGTTCATTTATATAAATGTCCTTAGAAAGCTAAGTAAAAGCTACTTTAGAACCTTGTTCTAGAAGTGACTTTAAGTTTTGGATGGAAATGTGAAGTGAAACTTTCACTTGCCTGGTACCTTAGGTGCTTCAGTGCAGTTAGTAACAAAGGAAAGCATTAGGATTTATGCCCAAGCAAACTGTCATGTTTGAGAGATGGCATTCAAGCTTAAATTGAAAAATGAAGAAATTCAAAGAACAAGTTCTAAATAATAAGGAAGAGTCAACCCACTGCTGAGAGCAGCCATGTGCTCGTTCGTGGATGTGTGTTCTTCAGAGTCTTTCTGGTGGAAGTGTGAAATGAGCACCAAGTGGCCAGGTAGTGAGTGAATGCCACTTCGTGCTCTATCACACAGTTAAACCCAGGGCATGCAATGGTCAGGATTAAAAGGATGGCCGAAGCGGTCTTTCATTCAACTTCCTCCTCCCTTCCTCCTCCTCCTCCTCCCTCTCCTCCTCCCTCCCCTCCTCCTCCTCATCCTCCTCTTCCTTCTTATTTGTTATGAGTAAGAAAAACCAAAGTGATACTTAAGGAAGAGGAACACTGTGACAAAAGCCTTTCGGAGATGCTTTCCACAGTAAGAGTGGAGAATGGGGTGTTTGTCAGTGGCTGTTTTACACAAGCTTCACTCATTCACCTAAATCAGGTAACCAGTTTGCGACAATATTGTTGTTAAACATCTATGATGTTTTTCATGTTCTCATTATACCCACCACAAAAAAATGGTTTTCTAAATCAATTGTCATTTGTTTAAATGTCTCTTGATTATACTGTAGTATGAAAATGCTATTTTTTCAAATTTATCTCATATGATTTTTATGTGGTTTAAAAAATTCTTCCTAGATGAAAATTATAATGCTTTATCCTCAGATATGCAGCAGAGTGACCATTTAACATCTCTCTCACATTTCTATGTTAGTGATTAAAATGTACAACAATATGAAAATACATGTTAAGAACATCAAATGCTCCAACAAAGAAAGCCACTGACTAGAAGTAAGCAGACACTCTGAGAATCTGTAGAGCTTGTGACAACAAAATTCATATAGGATAATGGCATTCTCTAAGCTGACCGATACAATCTATGCAAGTCCTAGCCTCTCCTTATACACTTCCTCCAACAGTAGAAGCCAGTCCTATGATCTGCCCATTTATTGTGTTGATAGTGCAATAAAGCGAAATAATAACTCTCTGGTCATTATTTCATTTAACTGTTTTCTCAGTTTCCTCCTCATTGGATGAGGGTTAGGACAGCAACAATAAAATTACAATAAAACCCTGAATTAATTTCAGAATCATAAGGTTTCTAATATGAGTCTTCACTGACAAGCTATTTAACCTTGAGCTAGTTAATTAACCTCCTTTAAAAAGTCATAATTGTATTCTGCCCTGACCCACTCACAAGTTTGTGGTAGAATCAAAATAAATATCTGAGAAAAGTCTGGGCTAAGAGTAAGGTACGGATGATCACAGATGGTCTGAGAGGTAAGGGCCTTCATTGTCTGTCTCTATATCATATAAGTTATGTTTGCCACCTGTCTACATGGATATACTAGAAATTACAGATATTTGTCAGCACATGTAACAGTGCACATGTAACAGTGTGGTGATTCTAACTATCACATTTACTTCTTCACAGTCTGGTTTAGTGTTTGGACTTCCCTTTTTATATTTTTCCCACCGAAATTACCATTTTTCACCCTGCTTTTCTCCTTAGCATTTTCTTTTCACAGGAACCAAAACTGAATTTGACTTTCTCATTTAAATGACTCGCTGCAACAAAATATTAAATACTCATTTTCTCTGGTTAACTGTGAATTTTTCCACGCATATAATTTGGGAGAGTTTCATTTGCCGAGATTTTTATTATTCATTGCCTTACACCGAATTCTAAAGGATATAAAAAGAGGAATGTTCAAGTTAAATGAAATGACCTACCAAAAGAAACCATTTGCTTCCCTTCACTTAGAATCATAGGTATATCCAAAAGACAGCTTGGAAAAATGTGTCAGGACAGCCTTTGCTGAAATAACAGAATAGACAGACAAAATGCTCTCAAAAAACCCCTTCTTCTGATTATATAATGAACTTATTGTTAAAACTCCATTCCTCCAAAATTCATTTCTCAGGGCTCCTTTCCCAGAAGACAGACACATTTTTCTTATTGTAAATCAAGGAGAGCTCATCCCTCTCATCTTGCAGAAACTGAACTATTTTATGTGGCACCCATTTTCAAGGAATCCTGGATGCGGAGACAATGCAACACCCATGCAAGCAAGTCATTTCTGAGACTTTAGAGAGACTCTCCTCATTTTAGCACTTGACATGTTCCTCGTGCCTCTAGGATCCAGTGTGGACTTGACAAGTGAGATCACCACAACAACACACAAGGACATCATCACATCCATATCCGAGACGGTTACCACAGGGCTGGATTTACCAAATGAGAAAGTGATAAAAGTTGAATGTCACCTTAGCTGTAAGGACAGTGATCTTTAGGGGTTCTGGAATTGGAAGGCCAGTAATAAAGTCAGATGGAAGAAAAGACAAAAAAGTGAGTTTTTGTAAAACTTATGTACATCTAGAATTCCGCTTTCACTCTCATATCTATTCTACTATGTGGTAAAAAACTACTAGATGTATGTTTGTATGTATGTATGTATATATGTATGTATGTATTCATGTATGTATGTGTATATATACATAGATACATATATACATAATATTCGAAAACCTTAAAAATTCTGGGACAAAGAGTGGAGAAGCGACTGAAGGAAAAACCATTCAGAGATTGCCACACCTGTGATCCATCCCATACGGAGACACTAAACCCAGTCACTGTTGCTGATGCCATGAAGTGCTTGCTGATAGGAGCCTGATATAGCTGCCTCCTGAGAGGCTCTACCAGAGCCTGACCAATACCGATGTGGATGCTCACAGCCAACCATTGAACTGAACAAGAGGACCACAATGGAGGAGTTAGGGGAAGGACTGAAGGTGCTGAAGGGGTTTGTAATCCCATAGGAAGAACAACATTATCAAACAACCAGAGCCCTCAGAGCTCACAGGGACTAAACCACCAATTAAAGAGTACACATGGAGAAATCTATGGCTCCAGCAACTTATGTAGCAGAAGATTGCCTTATCTGGTATCAATGGGAAGGGAGGTCCTTGGTTCTGTGGCGACTTGATGCCCCAACATGGGGAAATGCTAGGGTGGTGAGGTGGGAGTGGGTGAGTGGGTGAATGAGCTCTCTCATAGAAGTAGTGGGGAGGTAGAATGGGATAGGGAGTTTGCAGAGGGGAAACTGGGAATGGGGATAACATTTGAAATGTAAAGAAATAAAATAACCAATATAAAAAATTAAAAAAATCTTTCTGAAAAAGTATGGGCAGAGAAACAAGAAACAATCCAAAGAGGAAGACATGGAATTAATTTTAAAATGAAAGAAAATGGTCTCATGAACAAATGAAAAATGACAAGAACCCATTACATTGTAATTTAATATTAACAATAAAAATATGTTATGCATCAGCAAATAAAAGTTACAATGTCATAGATTAACTAAAATAGCATACTGTATGGCAAAGATGCTCCTGAAAACTTACATTAATCATATTCTCCACTAGTAAGAGTAGATCGATAACAAAGGAATGTATGCCAATACATTCACAGAATTGCTTCTGTAATTAATACCCACATGGTTAAAGAATTGTAACTATTGTCTCCTGGCTTTACTTTTAAGATTAAACTATAGATGTGTCAAGTTAAATTTTGCACAAGTATATGTGTTTCACAGTTGTAGACTGTTTAAAAGAATGAGGTGAAGATTAAGTATGTATTGAGAGGAGGGTGAGAGAGTGGGTCATATGTACCACCATAAGTACAGCATAGGAATTCACCCTGGATTAGAATGACGGGTTGCTCTATGATGCAACTAGTACAAGTAATCCAGGTATTTATAAGGTAAGATAGGGAAGCAGGCAGAAGCAAGGGGCTCAACACAAGCTCCAGTCACCCCACTTGGAGTGCTTGATGAAATGGCAGAAAGAAAAATCAAGAAAGACCCTGCCACATGGCTAAGTGGAAGATGAGAACCAATTCCTGAAAACTGTTCCCTGACCTCTATACATGTAGCATGTACATGCCTGCATTCACAACACTACACACACACACACACACACACACACACACACACACACAAACACCACATTCCCCAATCCCACTTAAATAACTTACTTGTTTACTGAATTTAACCATATATATATACACATATATATATGTAATAGATATTTACCTCTTCAATAAGCCACAGCTAGAATCATATCATAACATCTAACACACCACAAAGAAATGATGCTTCCAACCAAAGGACTTCATTCAGAAAATGGATGTGATTCTTCTTGGTCTTTTAATGTAGTGGTATGGTTTCCAGGTCTTCAACTTTAAGGAGAAACCCAAAGAGTCTGAGTAATAGCACCATTCTGTGTTCAAGTCACTGGCCTCGATCAAAGCCACAGTGGAATTATGAAGGACACTGAATCAATATGAGACCACAGTCTTTTTTTCAAAACTGTGCATCCTTTGTTCTTCTTTGGACAGCTCAGCTATTGTTTTGTTGTTCCTGACAGCAGTGAAGTTTTGCTAAGGCACAAAGACTGGTCTTGCTTGAGCCTCTTGCAGGCCATGAGCAGGTCTGGAAACCTGCAACTACAAAATTCAACATGCCTTAGGTATCATAGGCATAAAGGCTACTCCTTAGCCAAGCTTCACCTCATGTCCATTCCCTTCCGAATAGTCTCTTTTAATTCAGTTCAACGTCAAAAGAAAAACACTACCATGCCTCCTTCTTTTTTGTTGCCATTGAGAAAAAAGACAGTCTTTGTAATGAAGGTTTGGCATTGTTCCATTGATCTTACACTCACTAGAGGCATGAAGAGTTCACTGGGTAAAATCAATTATCAGTGTGCCAAGCAAACAAGAGCCAAGCACTCACACAGATTTTCAGTCACTTGGAGAAATCATTTCATTCTATTCTTAGCTCACCATTAGGCACTAAGATGTTTAAAAATCATGCCTTGTCTTCTTATCTCATAACCATTTATTTTACTAAGTAGCATAAGGTAAGATCCTATAAATTTGTTTGGATATTTATTGTAATGACAATTGAATAATTTATAGCCATGTCTTTTAAAAATATGAAAATAGGCTAGAAACATACATTTTGGCGTCTCCATCTTTGACCATATGATGCCCAAGGTATTATATCCCTCCCTGAGCATGGGTACCACTCAACCCAACACCTTAGAATTATCTCAGTAATAGTTAATATACAAAGGAAAGTGATATAAAGCCAAATCATTAAATGTGACCGTGTATGTCTATTTATACCATTCATAAAAGTATGATGATATTATACTTTTCTGAATAATGATATTATTTTTAGATAAGTAAGCATATTTACTAAATTGTTTGAAGTAAATAAGATATCTGCCTTTAAATTCATTGTAAGATTCTTGATGGCATAGATGAAATCCCATTCTTATTTAATCTATCTTCACTCCCAGTGAGATTCCTTATTTCCCATAGAAAGAAAATGTAATTCCAGATATAAAGCTAGCAGGTAAATCCTTGATGATCCTTATTGTTTATTTTGGAATACTAAAGTTCAGTGTTCCTAATACTGATATACCACCTTCTTCTAAATGAAAGATATTTTAAAAACAGCTGTGGGTCATCACAGAGCTAACTTTGTTTTTGAGAGCTACACCTAATCCATTCTATTGGTTGTTAACAAGACTAGAGCCAAGTTGAAAATGGACACTGGCTGGAAATGCATAAGGAGTCTGCAGAGTCACGGGGACGATGATTCACGTTTAGTATTTCCTCACAGAACATACATAATCTGCATTGGATTCATAAGCCCATGAGGTTAAGAAAACTACAGGAGGAAACAACTGAGTTTAGTGGAGAGTGAGTGGAGAGTGGTCACTGATGATTTCCTGATGGAGAACGAGCTCTTAAAATGGATGGTATTTCCAGAGAACCCATCATTAAGATGTGTGCGTAGGAACCAGACTATGGAGCCAGCTCCAAACTGTTCAGAACTAAATCAAATTCCAGTTCCTGTATAACCAATGTGGTTGCTATTTTAAATGCAATGCTTTTTACTACTTTGTTTTAACATGGCTCAAACATCAAAATAACATAAAATGGTTTTCAATAAAACAAAGCCTGACAGGCAATCCTGCCACCATCTGCCATGACTCACCTCATCACAGATGAACCCTTTTCTTAAGTGGTTAAGCATTCTCCCAAGGGCTCTTTACCCACATCCACACAAATAAACCACCTAATTTGCTAATCACCTTTCTTACAAAAAAGAAATGATGCACCACTTAGTGACAAATAATTTCAGAAATATATGCTGCTTGGTGGGTTTGCTATTTCAAGGACATCTAAAAGGCACTCACACAAATACGAATTAGTACCCCTCAGGGTTGTATGGGACCCAGGCATGTACCCCATAATTGACAGAAACATTGCTCCATGACACTTGTCTTAACTATGCATGTGTACAAACTATGCTATCATTCACTAGTCAATTAGGATAAGTTCAGCATATTCCTATTTCAAAATAAGATGGTAAATAACCTCATATATGTGCATAAACACATATGAAGGATCACTATCATAAAACTAAATAGAAAATAAAAAGAATTAATAAGGCAAAATTAGAACGGGATCTCAAACTTCCTGCAAGTATTATCATCAACAACAGAGATGAGATAGAATTGCCTCATCAGACAAGGGTATTATAGTATTATCCTAGCTTCATTTCTGTTGCTGTGATAAAATATGCCGACAAGAGCAGATAGAGAGAGAGTTTGTGTTTATTAGGCTTACAATTATAGGCTACGGTCCACCTATAAGAGGAAGTCAACATTGGACATAGCCAAGAGCAAAGAGAATGAGTGTTTGCATGCTTAGGGCCTTTACTTTACATGTATACAGTCCAGACCAAATGTAGGTAATATCCACATGCTTACAAGAATGCCTGATCTAAAATAATTCCTCAATGAGACTCTCTTTCCAGGTATTTCTACATTGTCAGGTTAACAATTAAAAGGAACTGTAGCCAGTAACACACTCAGCAAACATACCGATCGGGTTTTATAGAAATATTTAGAAACCCTTTGATAGGGTAGAGATGCCTAAAGAGTTAAGAGCAATCATTACTCTTGCAGAGGACCCGGAAGTTTCCAGCACCCACATGGGAGCACAAAAAGATCTGCCCCACCAGCTCCAATAATTTAATGCCCTCTTCTGGCCTCTGTAGCCTCCTGAATGCACACGGAACATACAAGCATGCACACATGTGAAAAAAATAAATAATATTTTAAAACTCCCGACAATAGTGAGTTGCATTTGGACACCTGAGCCCTATTGTCTACCTCTTTCATCTGAAGGACACTTGCTGTACACCAAAAGTGTCCTGCTTCCCCACAGAATCCTTGAGGTGACCTAAAACTAATCAGCTTGGAACTCTGTCCGACCAATCTCATCCTAGTCAGAACCGCCCTTCATCCCAGTTGGTCCATCTGGGACAACCTGCAGCGGTGAACTGTATGCAGTCCCCTGAGCTCTATTGTCTGGGTTTGCTCTTTGGTCTGGAGCAACCTTGAGGGACCACAAGAGCATACTGCTTCTCCATGGAAACCTTCTGGAGGATGCCAACACTAGCTATCACGGAACTCTGCTCCACCAATCCCATCCAGTCAGATATTCCCACCATGACACTTGGGTCCTACTAGATGGCACCCTGAAAAGTGGGGTCTGCCTGAGGCACAGCCAGCAGAGTTGGGTATCCTGATCTCCATTATTTGGCCCATGGTTCACTCAACAATCCTTGCTGCCATCGGGATTAAAATCAGATGACTAAAGGACAATACAATCAACAAAACCCAAGGCAATATGGCACTATCAGAGTCTGTGTCTTGAGTTCACCAGGCAGGTCGCTTGGAGCAGGAAGGTTTGTCTTACCTGTGGTCCCGAGGCTCAAGTTTGCTCACGGGGTGTTGCTTATGAGCTCTCCGTGGGGGCAGCAACCAGGAAGATCTGCCAGAGGGCTATTGTTAAATATAATATCAAATAAATGGACATGAGTCCTATTGAGGAGTGAAGAGGTAGGATTGGAAGTGGGAGGAGTTAGTGGGAGGAGTTGGACGATGAATATGATCAAAATACATTGATGAAATTCTCAAAGCATTAATAAAATAGTATACTAAAAACAGTATGACATAGTGTGATCACATCCATAGCTACCATGCTAGAGACAAATCAGTGACTGAATAAGTAAGTGATGAAATCACATTGAGCACAGTGGATGAAATGCCCACCTAAAACAGGCATTCTGGACCTTGTGAGGCAACAAGTTAATCATACCAGGCTAAATTTTAAATGATAGGAAAATAAAGTTCAGTGTGAATGCAGCTATTTAAAATTCAGCAGTAACTACCAAAAATAGAAAAGCAACAGAGAGCAGTCAATTGGAACTGGGGTGGAGATCACTGCGGCCTCCTTCCCTGTGTTTGATTATGTTTGAGTTGGCTGGTGTTTGGGTGATGTTCACATTCATATTTAAGTACTTAAAAATAACTTTCACAGACAATGTAAGAAACACAAGAGACAGTGAGACTATATGCTTTTTTGACTTGAAATGGTCTCTGCTTTGAGGCTTTTGTGTAAGACTTAAGCGTGTGGCAAGTTAAAATGATCATTCATCAAAATATTTTAAAAAGCACTGCAGATTTTAAAAGATTATATATTCTTGGTGAGTACTATGAACAAGAAGATCCCAGAATGTCTGTCCCATGCATAGTACTTGTACAAAGACCTTAGTAGCATTAACAGGTCGTTATCTACTCTGCTTTGAATCTTGAACTCTTGTTTTGTTAAAGCTGAATACAACCGATTATTTTCCACAAAAACAGTGAAGGTGCTAACTGCATACTATGCTTGAGTTTTGTTGTTGTTATTGCCTAATTTTATAAGTGGGTTTTCTTTCAAAAGCAAAAACAATCTTTCCAATCTTTCCAAGGGTGTTACGTGAACAAAGGATGCTATTGACTTGATTCCTCTACAGCTGGCAACATTACACTAAAGCATCGCCTTCTTAGCACCCCAGGATGAAATGTGCAGATTGCAGGCTTTCCAGGGAGGCAGCTCCATGTCCATGAGAATATAAGTTTACAACATGTGAAGAGTGGGGAGAAAAATGAGACTGCTGTGTCCCCATTGTGTTTACTTAGAGGAAGGCAAAGTAGAAAGGTAAGCTAGTGGGTGCAGGTTTTATTCAACGTGTGTGTATACATGACAGTGAGCCTCATTTTCACATAGGATGCTATCAGATATTTTTCTGTGAATGGTCTCATGGATTTATTCCTGTGAAATGCAGCCAACAAAAATTGACATTTTTCACCAAGCCTTACCTGCATCACACTCTTGCTTTACCAAGACAGTCTTGGGAAGTGACAGCAGGAAGACAAGAGATGGAGACATGCTGAGGCCCTGTGGTTCCTACTCAAGAAGAAACGTTTTAGTATCTATCTTACTCTAATTGTTGATTTGTTCTTTTAAAGAGCTGCTTATTTTTTAGATCATGTGGTGGTAGACAGGAATTTTCCAACTGTGTCATCTTACTCTCACTTTCATGCCTCAGGGAAAACAAAATTCTGTAAACTCAAGTGTTCAGGGTGAAGCATAGCTATATAGGGGCAAACTGAAAACTACTTCCGAAAGGGGAAAGGTTTCAAACAATTGAGTTTTAATTTTATATTTACTTCCTAGAATACTCATTAAGACAGGAACATTGATCACCCATTTCTAGGCAGTTTTCTGAGCAAATGAGAAGTTCTCCAAAACAGAGTAAAACTGCAATGAATTTTATCATGCAAAAGAATACTTACTAAAATGTTCTTGGCATGAGTATCTAAATATGCCAATTAGACTAAAAACAAATATTGGAGTTGGAATAAAAACCCTGTTAAATAAGAACAAAAGTTACAGGAAACTCATTTATTTGGAATCGTGTGTGTGTGTGTGTGTGTGTGTGTGTGTGTACCTGTATTCTACTCTTACAAAAAGAAAAAGAAACAATAGCAAATCTAGCTTAAATCTACACAGAATTTCAAACAAACAAACAAAAAAAGCAAAAAAAAAAAAAAAGCCAAACAAACAAAACCTCAGCAGTCAAAAAAGAACACCTTCCGTTCCTCTGTACGATGACAGTGAAGTTAGTGGTTGAGGTCATGCCTTTCAGAGCTCCTACAACTTCTTCACACTTGGTCTCTTGGGAACTGAGTGGATTTTTACCCAATCATGGATATTGGAGCCATATTACTCGTTCTTATTTTTCTGTTTAAGAACCCATCAATAACTTTTTATCAAGAGCTGGGTAGCTAGGTTGGGAAAAAAGTGACATTTCAAGTAGATTCATTTGGAAAATAACTTCTGATCAAGAAAACAAAATTGCAAATTAAGAGAACACTCAGTGAATTAGACGCTGAGGAACTGCTCCTTATGAGAAATAATTGTAGCTCATAACTCTCAAAAAGAAAATGACAGTGTTTTTTAATACAGCGGGATGTCATTAACACCTGATATCTGATATCATATATGACAAACTTTCATCCTGTAGTGAAAAAATAAACCAGATATGTGTGTTCAAATAATACTTACAGCTGTCATTCTTTCTAGGAATTAGTTGGCACTTGAAAATAGAATGGTAGCTGCTATCTTTGTATTAGGTATTGGGTCAAGAAAGAGTTCCTGATGAACTCCAATTCCAGACACTGTGTCCTTACTAATTTCATTTATAAACCAACCATGGTTGGTGCTCTGGTCCATTCCTCTCACATGACACATCACTGTCTTCCTTGCAGAGGGATTGGTCTTACACCTGCTATTGCCATTTGAAACCTTAACCAACTGTTAACTAGTTTTGAGACATTCATAAACACTTCCCACCAAGCTGACAAGCACAGAAGTCTGCAAGTTGCATATGAATAAATCTTGAAGATCAACAATCAGTTGAACACTCTGATATTAAGTGACCATTTTCTTATCAAGCCTCAGAAAACAGTAGGTGAGAAAAGAAACAAAACATATGGGGAGAGTCTAGATGTCATTCATATCCACAAAAACTAAAAGTTGAAAGGTTAGAGCTGTTCAATTTCTCCCAGCTCCTCACTTCACCCCTGAAGCTTTGAAAGCCCTGGGCTTTGAAACCCTTAACTAACTCTAAGACCCCATTCTCTTTAGTAGAAAGTGGTTCACTGAGCCTTCAGAATGCCTGCCTTTGCAGGACAAAGACCCCTTACAGAATGCATAAATGTTTAACAGGCTCTCATCTAGTAAAGTCCTCTCACCCCTTTAGTAATGTCTCAGAATGAACATTTTCAAGGCCATTCTACCTATCTTAATTCTCAACATTATGTTAGAATTCAGAGAACATAAAGTATTATTTTCCACATTCATTCCATTGTATGAAAGGTAATTATTAATGAAAAAGTTGTTATGCCAATCTCTCTGTAAGTAAGAGTCTCACACACCTGAACAATCACAATGGCCCTTTATTTCAGATGGTGCCGACACCACAAGTTCAACTTAATAGAAACCATTTAGGTTCAAGGGTACAGTGCTATGAAAGGAGACCACCCTTACACAGGCCTGTTTCACACTCCAATGCTTCCATTGTCAAAATGATATAATAGGATAAAGGTTGGATTGAAAAAGAGTGGGGGAGGAGTGGGCAAGAGGCGAGCCAAGACTCTTCTGTTCTTAGCAAGCAAATACGGCCACATATAAAATTAACTCATTTTCCTCCAGGCCCACAGAAAGCTCTCAATGGTCTAAAGCTCCTGGTCCAATATCACTGCTGTTGTTCAGAAAAGAAAACATAAGAGAAAAATTCCAACTAGCTATTGTCCCAGGACTTTACACGTTGACTTAACTTCTTCATGTTCTCCTAAATGTACCTTCTTGTCCTTATTCAATGGGTCCTTTCTTTTCCTATAAAGTCAAGAGATAATTCAGACACCTATACCTTAGCCCCTCTACACCCATGTCAAGTTCCACCACCACCACCATCTCTCTGCATCTCATTGTCCAAGGTTTCTGTTTTCCTGGCATGTTGCTGGAAAGTTTCAGCATATATGAAGGATGGAAACAGAGTCTGAACTAAAATACTTTATTAGGGAGTTATAATAGAAACTGTATGAGAGAACTTCAAAGTAGGATAGATTTAATGGGCTTAACTTGACATAAGCTATGTTATCTTTGCTCCATTGCTGGGGGCTTCTTGGAAACCAAAACATCGTGGAGGCAAGAATGTGTTTGATTAAGTCTGACCAGTCAAGGCTCTAAATATTAATAGAACTATATTCCTGTACCCCCTCTGTACTGGCTCACTACGTATTCCACTAAACCCTCCTCTTCTCCTCCTCTCTACTCTTTCTCCAGGCTCCCATTGTCCCCTTCTTTTTCCTTGCTAATTCCAGTTAAGTTCTTGGTCTATCATAAGTTACAGATTATTTAGTGCATTACCTGTTTTCTCAGTTGTCACCACTACATTTGACTGTTAAGACAGTGGTGACTGGGCTAGAGAAACAGCTCAGGAGGCAAAGAACCTGCTGTGCAAGCATCCTGACTTAAATGCAACCCCTCAGAACCCGAACTTAAAAAGATGGGTGTGGAGGCAGACAGGTATAACCTAACCACCGCTACAGAAACAAAGATAGAAGGTTCCCTAGGGCTCATTGGCCAGCCAGACTAGGCTAATTGGTGAGTTCTGGGAACTAATGAGAAACCCTGTCTCAAAAACCAAGGTAGGGTTGGAAGATGTCTCAGTGAGTAAAAGTGTTTGTTATTCAAGACTGATTATCTGAGTTCAGAAACGGGGAACTCTAATGAAAAGCTGGATGAAGTTTGAAATATATACCTGACTCTAGCATGCCTTCAGTGAGAAGAGAAGCAAGAATAAGAAAACTTCCAGGAAGTTCATGAGCCAACTGGCATGGAACACAGAGCACACAGTGGACAAGAGACACCCCCTGATCAACACAGAGGTGGAAGTTGAGAACCACATCTAGAAAGCTATTATCTCACTCAACTTGCACACTGTGGCAAGAGCATCCTCTCTCTCTCTCTCTCTCTCTCTCTCTCTCTCTCTCTCTCTCTCTCTCTCTCTCTCTCTTTCACACACACACACACACACATACTTAAAAAGAGGTATGCCTTCAATTTCCTACTCCCTTGCTTCAAATGATACCTTCTACTAATGGAAGAAGTGGGGCAAACAATTACCTCTTCCCATATTTATGAAGTATTTGGCATATATTAGAGAATATAATCAATTCTTGCTATCTGTAGTAACCACATTCTACAAAGTTACCTAAGATGCTGAATCAGAAAATACTGAAACCTTGTTTCTGAGAAATACAAGATTAGTAGCCTTCTTGTCCGTGCTTACAGCATATCTTTCAACAGATCAGCATATAATCCTGTTAGGTTTTTTGTTTCTTTTAATGTTCAGCATTTAATTATTGCTTGTTTCTTTACTTTGCTTGGGGTGAGGGACAAGAGACACAATGGTACATGTGTGGAGGTTAGAAGACAACTTTTAGGAATTTTCTATATCTACCATGTGGGTCCCAGGGACTGAACTCAGGTTATTAAGAATAGGAGCAGACACTCATATATATGGAGCCATCTCTGTGGGCCCACCCTGCTTTTTGTGGTTTTCTCCACTTATAGCCATTGCACAGACCTTATCTAACATAAGTAATTTCCTCCACAAGGTAGCTCACAGTCTTGGTGAGCTTAGGACCACTACATAACACTCAACATTGTATATAAAGGCCATTTCATACACTGAAATCCCTAAGGAAAACACAAAGACTGTGCCAGTAAATAGATCACAAAGAACATTTAGTTATAACATAAATGTTCAAAATAAGAGATCGTTGCCTTGAATGATCTGCAGAAATGTGTGAGGAAACTCAAACTAGTCCTCATTCTGCATGTGTCCATGAGTGACTGCAACAGGAAAAGTGACTATGGGGCTACACATAATTTTTAGTAAAGGTATACGCAAGTACAGAACCCAGAAGTAACAAGGGTCAGCCTTTGCATCAACATGGTGCCATTTCTGTCTCAGCTGAAACTTTGATTCTTCAGATCATTAATGAGATATATTGTGGAAAACAATTGAATTGCTGTGTTTTATTTCATTACTTAAGACATCTCATAGAAAAGAATGAGATAGGTTGGGTTATTTTTGTAAGAAAGCAGCTGCCATTTTGGATTATAGAACTCTACTTTCTGTTACATTACTACTAAAAACAGAAAATGAGGCATGGAGTTTATTTCAGAAATTGGCAGTGGAACAAAATTTCTAAAGTTGGATAACTTTATAAAGTAAAAGCTGTTTATATACCTCTAGTATGAAAGTCAAAATATACAAGTGACTAAGACACTGAGGAAAGATTATGAAGCTGGAAAACATCAGAGCCAAGAGCTTTGTTTGTACAAAAGAATGTATCATGTATAGTAAGGACCTTGAATGTTTTAAAGGACATATTCCTATTGACCTAATGACATCCCACTAGACCAGTCTCACAAAGGTTCCATGCTACTTTCAACACTGCCTCACCATGAATCAAGTTTCCAAAATATGAACTTATGTGGACAAAGTCAAAACCACATCCAAACCATAACAACTACCAAAGCTGTGGGGTCCAGCGTTCCCCTTAAGCCTATAGATTTTACAAAGCTGATAACCAAAACCTCTTCCCTGAGTACCTTAAATGTTTGAAAATAAAAGGAGGGAGACACCACAGAAATACTGAAGTAGGACGAGCAAAGTAAATGGGCAGACAACATGAAGAAAAAGACCCTCAATAAGAAAGAACCAAAAAACTTATGTGATACCTATTTTAGAATAGAAGACACTATTAATCTTAAAATAAAAATGTAATAGATTTTAAAAATAGAATGCTTTAGAAACACTTTTATGCTTAGAAATGAACTGACCTTGTTTGAAGAAGGCAGCTTTAGCCTCGTGGTGTGGAGAGAGATGGATTCTACATGTTCAGAAGAAGTTGGCAAGGATGTAGAATGAAGGCCAGATATCTGTAACGTGTCATGGAGATGAAAAGACATTGAAAGCAGAAGAGGAGCTAGAAACTGCCATATTCTTACTCAAGCCACATGCCCTACTTTGATGTCATTTGTAATTCCCTCCTGAAATCTCAGATTCCAAATCTCCAATGCAAATGAATACAGAACTCTAATTTTACTCAGGTAACAATGCAATTATAGTCACACACAAAAGCAAAACAGCATTAATTATGTTGGTAATAATTGAGTAAAAGGACATGCATTTTCCCCTCAAAGTACCTGGTGAATTCACAGAATGGTTTGGTTTTGCTTAAAACAACAACACCATTTTTGGAACTGCTTACAAAGTTGGAGAAATCATCCTTTATTTGGATCAATTGTCTCTAAAATTCTCTTTCAAGTGTACTGTTATTATATAATGATAAATATCAAAGTTTGCAATTTTCAAAGATAAAATTTTAAAAAGTACTTTTCTGGTACATTGTATCTCAGATTCAATGTTATTGGTTTTGTATTCTGAGAATATTTTATATCATTTTTATATCAACTTGGGTTGCCAGGAACCACAAAAGCTTACAGTAATTTAGTAATGGCTATGTCTGTGCTTTTCTAACAGAATTGTAAAGTCAACTGGCCACACCTTCCTTTGTCCCATCAGTTACCCAAAACAGAAAGTAAAGGAGGTTTTAATGTAAAAGGGGTTTTAATGAAGATTTCTTCTGGGGATAGTGGAACAGTGCCACTAGACTGAACTGGTAATGTCAAAACAGATTTGAAAACCCTGTTAAAATCTCATAGTTGAAAATGATAGGTTATAATCAACTCCCAGCCAGACAACCTGTCCTGGAACATGTGACCAGCACACCCCACTAAGAAGACCTGGACAACCAGTCATATAGCATAAAAACCTAGAGCTCTCCATGCTAATGAGGTATCTAGATAGGCCCCGAGTGTTTAGCCAATGAGTTTCCTCTCCTGGGCATCCCTTCCTGCAAAAGGTATTAATCTATGGATCACCCTGAGTAAAATGTATGCATGCTCAATCATCATGAATAAAACATGTTGGACAAACAAGGACCATCTCCTTCATCAAGGATAATCATTGGAGGAGGTCTTTGTCGTAAAGAGCCACATCTAGATATCCCAGTAGAAGGCCCCTCTTCCAGTCTGTTCATACAATTGACACCCACTAGGAGCTAAGCTAGATTCCACCCTGTTTCGGGCTCAGTGCACACTGAAGGACCCTGTTCCCAATTCCTCACAGCCAGTTGTTGGACCTAATCAGCTCTACATAAATCGGCTGGCACCACTGGAATTTCTCGCTACCTGCCACAGTGTTCTGGATTCTCGAATGAAAGACACACACACACACACACACACACACACACACACACACACACACACACACAGAGAGAGAGAGAGAGAGAGAGAGAGAGAGAGAGAGAGAGAGAGAGAGAGAGACTTATATTTTAATATGCCTCAAACAGCTGAATGATTGGGCTACTTCCTAATCTCCACATGACTGATGTACTTTCCAATAATCATAACTAATGACTAAAACCTATATACCATCTTGCTGCCCTGACCTAGACCTACAGCTCTCTGGGCCACAGTCCCCAGTTCTTACATGTTGGCAGTCCTGCATATCTCAGATATGGCAGCAACTCCTTTCCTGGCCTGGTGGCTATCTTCTTCCTCCTCTCTCTGTTCCTTGCCCAGGAATCCTAAAAGTCCCACCTCTGTCTCCCTGCCCAACTATTGGCTGCTGACAACTTTATTTACCAACAGGCAGTTAGGACCCTCACCCTCTTACATGCAGATTCTCCTGCAATTAACATAATACAAGCATTTGACCAAACCACAACAACAGTCTCCAGCAGTGTTGGGGTACACATGAGTAGGAGAACCATAGCACCTGAACAGATTGTTTCTCATCCAAAAGAACACAGACTGGGACTCTATTCTAAATTTGCTGTTCTGCTGTTGGTGGCCAGGAGTCTCAGAGGTGAGGCAGAAATGCAGACCAACAATTTCTGTATTCTGTCAAAGGCCAAACTGGTGAAACTGCACTGAGAATCAGTTTAGTGAAACCTGGTACAACTGTGTCTCTCTCTACTGCATATTCTCCCATTCTCCTCCTGAAGAAAAGGGGAGAGAATGTTCTTAGCACTGTAACGCTTTTGCTTCTGGGTTTTAACGAATGTAGGCTGCTATGCTTGCCACAGTGAACACCCAATAGCCCAGGTAACAAGGACTGAATCCTCACCTCATCCCAAATGGAATGTGGTAGAAATAAATAGTGTGAGCTAGTGGGAAGTCTTCAAGTCGATAGGGAAAATGCACTTTTGAGGGATCTTTAGACTATATCATCTTCTCTTGCTCTCTTTCTGGCTCCCATATCAAGGGGAACAAACTCCCTCCATCAACCCTTCCTGTCTTATAATGTGCTATCTTGTCACAGGACCATAAGCATCGACACCAGCTATGAACTGAAATCTCACAAACCTTGAGACAAAACAAACCTTCCCTTTTATCAGCAGCTGATTTTCTCAGGTATTCACTAGAGTAGTGAGAAGCAAATTGAGAAGAGATTGATGTATACAATATGGCATCCCATATGTCAGTTAAACAGTGAAGGAGCTTTACTTATGAATAAGAATATATGTTCAAAACATTACATTAAGTCAAAAAATTGGTCAGAGAATAAGATTTGTAGTGCAATATCATTGATGAAAATAAAACATACACACATATATCAATCATTATGCTCACTCTCTCTCAAGTTACATAGATGAGATGAAAAAATAGACAACAAACAACAAAAAATGAAATATAAATAACAAGATGAACAAGAAATGATGATGGCATCAACTGTGCACTTGGTTAGAATTCTAGGGAAGCGACTGTAAAGAACAGTGCTTATCTACTAGCATGCTAAAATACAGTGAGAGAAGGTAGTGGAGTTGAATTTAGGAAATGTTTAAAGTCATTTTTAGAAACACAGAAATATCAATATATACATCATGATAATAAATAATCAAGTGCAAATGCATATATATATGTGTGTGTGTGTGCGCGCGCACATGTATGTGTGTATATATAAATGTATATAATAATATTTTAGAACAAAGCCAAACACTATTGAAATGAATATATATATATATATATATATATATATATATATATATATATATATATATTACAGATAGTCTAAGAAGGCCCAGTGGTTTTTCAGCATCCTTATCCCCAACTGAATGGGTGGAGATATTTTGATGTCCAGCATGTTTTGTGTACAGCAATGACATTCATATGACTTCTTCAGAAAATAATCTGGATACATCAGGGCTGGCAATTGCACTCCCTCAATTCTTTCAAAATAAAAATCTCTACATTCTCCCTAGAAGCAAGCATCTTTGCATTTCAAATGGCCAATTATGTTTGTTGTATAACTGATTATGCCAGATATAAAAGTCCAACTGCCACAACCACACACATGCCATGATTTGGGAAGTGTGCTTGGTAACTAGGCAGCATTTTCTAAGGCCTACCGTGAAGGATCTCACTGGAAGTGTTCCATTTAATCTTCACAATACACTTCAGAGACTGGTCAAAGCAACTGAAACAAACAGAAAAGGACATTTAGAGAGGTGTATTTTCAACTGTAACACAGGAGAGAAAAGCAACCAGGCACCAACACCTGCAGTGACAAAACTGAGATCTCCCATCACACATTGCAGCCTCCTCGGTGATAAATGCATCTATTCTGAAATCCTTCTTTCGGAACCTAGATCAGTGTTTTCCCTTAACTCAGTGGTGAATAGGGTTTATCATTTTTCTCCCACCCAGCACATTCCCTTCTGTTAAGATAGCATCCAGGAAAAAAAATGGCTACTATCTCAAATATTTTCAACCAGAAAACATATACTAGTTGAAGCAAGTTTAACTTTCTCAAAGCTTCTTGACTTGCGAACAAAGAGAGCCTTCTGAGTCAGTGACACTGCTGGAGCCATGATCAGGTTATCAGCAGCTAGATTGCTAAACCACATTTCTTTGGCAGAGATATATAATAATACACCACCTAGATTTACACCGGCTCTTTCCTGTCAATCAGGAAATTGCATTTCCTTGCTTAAAGTGGTTACCACAACTGATAAGAATTTTTTCTCCTCGCTGCCTTGCTCTCTCTTTGTTCCCATGCAATTAGCTGGAATCAGGTGAGTCCATTTGAAATCAGGTTCCAAGAGAATATAGCAACGGTTGCTATCACTTTTTCTATCAACACTTTAGGAGTGCTATGAATTACCCCTGCGCGTATCTTTCAATAGATTGGGGAACAAATTCACTTTTCTTAGGCTACACATTCTATCTTTCTGACGTGGATTTAGAATTTTTATGGCATAAAGAAACTTATACCATTACAATAGCTATAATACAAGCCAAGGCTGAACAAGGCAGCACACATATTTAGGATTAGAGCCACAGCCTGCTGGGAAAATCCTAGGTAGAAGATGGCAATCAAAGGAAGATCATCTTTCAGAATGAGGTCTCTGTGTTAGTTCAAGGAGAAGGGAGTTTGGCCATCTTGATGTGTTATCAACTTTCCCAATAAACTAGCAGGACACAAGAGCCAATAACAAGACAATTGCTAGAAAAATGGTGCTCACCGTGCCTGAAATCTAGAGACTCTTGCTGGGACCTTGTCATATGTATCTTCTTCGTTTTATTAGTTCTTTCTTTAACTTCCTTGACTTGCAAGTTAAGGTTTCAAGTATCCAGGATTCCAATTTCAAGTATCCAATATTCCAGTATCAAGGGAGTAACATAGAAAACCAAGATAAGTTTCTTCTATACAGCTTCATAGTCAGCACTGCATCATAGGCCATAAAAGTGCAGGGAATGCATGAAATGCTGTGCTGCAGAAGCCTCTCACCAAAACTCAGAGGAACACAATTAGACACAGAACAATCCATGTCAAAACCTCTTAGGCAAAACCCCTGAAAGCAATGTGATTTCATAGAAAACGAATTTTAATATCAAAAAATGTATATCAAAGGCAATTCAGCAACATGGGCAGATAAAACATCTTTAATGCTTACAGTTAAGGCATTTGGTGTTACATTAACAACAGCCGGACAACTATAATAGTCATTTTTTTCATAACCCTTTCATATGTATTTATGGGCATGAGTCACCAGACAATTAAGCAAGAGTGGGCACAGCTAGTGTGTGGGAGAGCCATTGTCTCTTTCTGTCACTGCAGGAAGTGTGGCTATTGTCTAGGAAATTAATAAACACCTTAACTTAGAAGCGATTAATATTTTGTTCCTAAAATTTTGTTTAGGAAAAGAGAGCTTGATGCTGATAACCAGACTGCAAGGCAACCCTCTCAGTGGGAAGAATTAGGATTTACAAAACATGAACATTAAAAGTTAAACACAGGGGGCTGGGGATTTAGCTCAGTGGTAGAGCGCTTACCTAGGAAGCGCAAGGCCCTGGGTTCGGTCCCCAGCTCCGAAAAAAAAAAAAAAAAAAAAAAAAAAAAAAAAAAGTTAAACACAGAATTAGCCATGTAAAACTCTTAGGCATACATCAATGAATGCTGGGAACCAATTATTTTTAAATATTTTAACAAATGGCAAAAGGCGTTTCTGCTTATAAAGACTAGGTCTTCCTTTAGTTGTTTTCTTTAAATTAATTGCTCATTTTGACTTAAAAATTATATCCTTAGAAAAAATGATATTTTAAAAAACCCAAACTAAGAATTAGAATTATGCTTAATTGGTAAGATATACGTAC
Source organism: Rattus norvegicus (assembly GCF_021556685.1). NCBI lineage: Eukaryota > Metazoa > Chordata > Mammalia > Rodentia > Muridae > Rattus > Rattus norvegicus. Next base: position 42,975,248 of record NC_141551.1, on the reverse strand, counting down.
ACAGTGGCTGCAGTAAAGTTTTAAAGCACTTAGCCCTCCCTGAATATTTTGGAGGACTGGGATTTGATTCATGACAGAAACTGCCAGTTGTCTTTACTATCTTTATCTTCTTTTTACTTTTATTAATAGAATCCAGACATTTTAGCAAGCATGTGATGACTACTATAAACACTACATAGGTCAACTTCTGTTTGAGCTAGCTGTCTGAAACTAAATTCTGCCCAGGGAGTGGGGGTGGGTGGGGCAGTGTAGGAGTGGGAGTGCCCTGCGAGTAGTATGCCCTATTAGAGAAGGAAGACAGGCCACAGCTGGTGTGCTAACCACGTTCCACAATGGATTCAAAAATCTCAGGACACTTCTAGCTCATTTAAGCTATTTTGTGCTAGCTATTCTTTCTCCTCACAGCCCAAAAGTAAGAATATCTTTTTTTTCTAATCTTCACTAAAGCAGAATTATGCTCTTGCAAATCACATGAAGAAAAGGTGACTTGGAACAGGGTTGTATTGTAAAGAATAGAAAATAAAGGATGAATATTATAAGGTATTTTCTTTCCATCTACAAGGTTACCTATGTCACCTCAAGGGACTGAATCACTGCAAGGACTCTCGAGTTACTTTATGTAAGCAAAATAATAAATCAGGCAATTACTGCCTGCCCTGCTCTCAACTTCTGTCTCCAGTACCATCATCCCAATCACTCCAACTCCAGGCGCCTGCCATGCTTAACCCATTTGTGATTCAAAATTATGATTTCACTCTTATATTTTGGTTCTTCCATTGAAGGGATGAGAACCACGTGATGGGGGTTGAGCTCAGGGGTTCTTGGCCTGTATCCTATTTGATTAGCCTTTCCCATTTAGCCTGCACTTTCCTCCCTTCTGTAATCAGAAAATACAGCCAGAAGAATTTAGAGAGTAACAGCACAGCATGGATTTAAAGATAAAACAAACCCTGAAATCTCAAATTATTCAAAGCTGTGCAGTAAATATTTGGCAGAACAGAGATTAGAGAGCTGATGTCTCAACAACTGGACTATGGCTCTCCTCTCATAATCTGGGAGGAACCTAGTTCCTGTTCACACCTCACCCTCCCTATCCTTTACTCTCCACATCCCTCAGTATATATGTCTGTTGATAAACAAAGGAAAGAATAAACTATACATTCATATTTTTCACATATACATATATGTGTAGATATGAAATATATTTATATGTATAGTGTATATGTTTTTATGTGAGCATATATATATGTATGTATGTATATATATATATATATATATATATATATATATATATATAGAGAGAGAGAGAGAGAGAGAGAGAAATGAAATTCAATGACCTAACCTGTTTTGTATTTTTAGTAATGTCTTTCAAACAAATCTCTTTTGAAAATCAAACTCCACTCTTGAAGAAAGTATGTATGTTTTACATGATCCTAAAACGTCGGACACACAAGAACTCTGTTTCTTAACTACCCTTCAAGCCACCTGGCTCCCCAGTCCTGAGACCTAGAAGGGCATCCAGTAGAGAAACCCAAGTGCTGTCCTTTACTCCCCTCTGTCTTTCTCGCTCCTCTAACGAATCAACAACCTCGATGAAGTCTAAGGCTCGTTTTTACCAAAGTCACTTTCAATCTCTTTTGCCTTATTAGGACAGTAACTGCAAGTTTTTCTGCCATTTAAATCATCTAAACTAGTTTTTGTCTTGACCGTAAATCTCTAGTGGTTTAAGATATAAACACTAACAATAATACCATGTCAGTAAGAACAAAGTGATTCCCCAGATAGGTGTGGACCACAAGCAGTAGCTAGGCCATCTCCCCATTCCATTCCATGACACATTTAGAAGGATGAGAATAAGCAAGAATGAAGGGGTAGGGCACAGTTAGACTTTTTTTCTAGGTGGAATCTGGGTAGCATTTTTCTATAGCTAGAAAAACATAAAAGTCAATTGCATTAAAATATCTCCAGTAAGATAGGTTAGAGGAAACAGCCAATGAACATGACTAATTTTGTAGTGATAACTGGATTACAGCTGATTCATAAGTTTCATGACAGCAGTCCAGTTTAATCAAGCAATGCTCACTTTTTTCTCCATAACACAGCTGCCAAACACACACATACCAGAGATCCCTTCGAACTGCCCTGTGTAGACTATAAAACTGTCCATTAATCTAAAATAAAAAGAGGTATTTAAAAACAACAAAAACTCCATAAGAATCTCAGCTGTCTTATTCGGAGAACTTTGAAAATGTACTGTGACCCTACTAAAAATACAAAATAACTGCAGTCAAAAATAAACTATCCCCTTCTGATGACTACTTATTTCCAAGGAGTTCCGGTTGCCAGCCCAAGCTGTTCCTATGATAGACCCATACTTATTTAATAGACAAACAGTGCAGTTTTCCCATGAGGAATGATGTTGACAAATTTCACAGCCCTCAGTCTATGTGCTGCTGAGTCTGGATCAGAACTCCCATTGACATGAGAAGCAGGAGGGGTACCTGCGGGCTGATATCATTTATCTCTGCATATACTGTGTACAAATGGTTTCCTATGTCTACTTGGGCCATATTTTCCATACTGCTTTTTAACACATTTCTGTGCACTGAAACTATGACAAGGACCATAGATGTCCTTCAATTCTGGGAAAGGGAGCAGTGAGTCATAAAGAAATAAGTCATGTGATCTCACATGGAAGGTTAGAAAAGATAATAGCATTATTTGCTATTATAAGCAAACAATTCTAATGTTTAAAGTTGAATAATTCAATTTTTAAAAGCATCTTAAAAGGCAAGGCACCAGGAGTATTAACACTTTTGAAAACTCGGGGCCCATTGTGAATTCACACTGCCTAAGGACTCGCCTTTCCCTCTCAACAGAATTCTGTGCCTGAATTTTACTCAACTATTCCACTGTAGGTGACCGTCAACCAAAACTGGCCCATGCATCAGCTCTGCAAAGGCAACTGGAGTTTCCTAAGAGCTCAACTTTGGGGACAGAAAGAATAACAAATGATGCGTTTTGGCATGATTTAAAAAGTATTCCTTTTTGAAAGTCAAATGAAAATTGAACTCAATCAGACCATGTTTGGTTTCACAACATTTTGTAGCCATAGCTAAAACTGACCTTAAAGAACATGTTATTATTAAGATCAAATATGGTACTCCACTGAAAGTCATGGCCGTAGTTTTAATGCAATAGGAAATGGAATATGAAGTCTGCCTGATTTGGCCCTTTATCGAAGGCAATATACATCTGGCTATGTCTCCTCACCATAGAACATCAGCATCAAAATTTATCTAGATACTGTCTGAAGTGGGTACCCAAAGCCAGGCAGACAAAAAGGCAATGCATGTTTGGACATTAACCATACCTGATTATACATATTTTTCTAGAATAAGATACTTCAAACTTGTAACCATTTTCAGTAATGGACATAGATACATTTTTCCTTGCTTACTTAATTTCTTTGAAATATTAAGAGTACCTATTTCATAAAATGCAGGAAGAATAATTATTTCATTAGTTACTAAGTATTCCCACCTCTAGTTGTATGTTTTGTTTTAACTAAAACATGCCACATACATTTTGCCCTATCTTTGAATTTTAAGTGGAGCTGATCCTAGTGTAAGTAGGCAGCAAACTGTCATTTAGAGATAGAAACCAGCATGTAAGTAAGCTTAATGAAGAATTGTCGGAAATCTAGTATTCTTCAATTGGAAGAATCATGTTCTTTAACAGCTATTAGCACTTGGAACTCCTTTCTATTAATCTTTACCAAATACTAAGTGAAGCTTTAATAATTTTTAACACAAAAGTCATGAAGCACATTCCCAGGTATATGTACTCATAGCACAGCCATTGTAATTTATATCAGGGAGTATATTGTAATGTGTACTCATCAAGTATTGGTTTGTAAATCATTAGAATTACACCTTTTAAAAATCCTAAAACATGTAGGGAAAATCATTTTAATAAATTTCAATATAAAATATCTTTCATGTTTATAATTAAGTCACAAAGCATTCTATTTATCTAGAAGAGAATTATACACTCAGTTTCTTAACGTTTGTTTGAGAGGCCAGAGAAATCAGAGTTCCCTTAAGTAACTAAACATTCTGGATTCTCCTTTATAAAATGTGAGACTATCAAAGGACACACAGATGCACTGGGGCTCACCTACTGCTCCATGGAGCCCAGCTAGAAGTATGCAGTGCTATAGCAAGCTATTCTTCAGAAAATATAAACTCATATGTTTTATAAAGATCATTTGTTTCACATAAGGTTTTCCACTGCATGCTGATAATTATATGCTGATTATTTCTTTAGTTTTAAGAAATGCATACTCATAAGTAAAACATGGTTTCTTTCAAAAGAGAATGTTACTGTCACCTGAAAATATTTCCTCACAATTTCTCCTAGAGTCCAAGTCCTGGACAACCTCACGTTTGCCCTCTGTGTCAGTAGCAGAGGCAGTCACGACTCCAACTCTTTCTTCACTGATATTGGCATGGTTTTTAACAAAGCTCTACACAAATGAAATGATGTAGCATCCCTATTTTATGTTAGGCGTTCTCTTATCACAATAAGTGTGAAACTCAGACATTTTCCCCCTCTCTATCAATAATGCGCTCTTCTCATTTGCTGATCCATGTCTTCTCAGATAAATAAGCCAGGCTTGCCTATCCAGACCCCTGTGATAAGCCACTGGGCTGTTAACAACATCAGGTTGTGTTGAATAAAGTTGCTCAAATATCCTAAGAGCAATTGTTTCGTGGAGATGAGCTTTCATTCTCTGGGGAAAATACTCAAGAAGAGATAGTTTAGGAAAGAAAATGCTATCCGGCCATTTGACAGAGCTTTGTTGTAAATTTTCACTCACCAATAACACATGAGATTCCACTTTTCTTTGTCCTATATTGTCCAAATAATCCGCCTTTTTAATTTTAATTGTTTCATTATGGTTTGAAATATCCCTGAAGATTAACAAAGATTGATCTTTTTATATCATTTTAAATATCTGGCCACACTTCTTGGTAATGTATGTATTCAAATATTTCATCTTGTTTATTTTTTTAAGTCAGTTGTCCTTTTGTTTTGTTTACGTGTTTTAATCATAACATCAATCATTTTCAGAGCAGTATGTTCTACAAATACATTCTTTAAGTATGTAGGTTGCCACTTCATTATTTTGATGGGTAAAACATTTATATTCTAATGGATTTCAAAACACCATTTTTTCTCTTAGATTTGTTATTATTTGCTTAAAGAAACATTGTCCCCACAAAATTTTAAATGATATTTCTCTATTTTTTATAACTTTCACCTTTTAAATATAATTTTATGTAATTATATGTTATCTAATATATGATTATCACCTTTTGTTTTAGGCCTATGATTCATACCAAATTATTCTATGTAGTGATCATGAAGGGCTACAACTCCTTATTTTTGGCTAGTGGGACCAGCATCCTTTGTGAAAAAGGCTTTTCTTGAACACTTGATTTTTGTCTGTTGCATTCATTAAAAACATACTTGCTGAATGTAGGTCCCTTTCTGAATTCTATATTCTAATTCATTTATCTGGGTCATCCTTTATTAATATGTTGGCACAACTCCTTGATAACCATGACTTTATGATATTGAATTAAAGAAACATTACTTTTCAACTTTTTTTCTCAATTACTCCTTTTCAAAAATGCTTTGCAACTTTGCAAATTCTCTGTCCTTAGAATTATGCACACATTTTAGAGTCAATTTCTCACTTTTGCACGAGCACACAGAGCATCTTGTAATTGAATTAACCCTTCAGCTCAGTGTGGAAAGTATCACAAACATTTGACCGCTATGTTTCTGTACCTTCTGATAAGTTAGCAATGCTAGCACTCAGTGTTCCAGCTTGAAAGGAGCTTAAAAGTCTACTTTGATGCAACCTGGATTCCACCTTGAACTATTTGGTAGTTTTCAAAGCTCAAAGCTTCTCTTATTCCTTATTTTACAAAGTACTACTGTGAAGTAAGTCAGACATAACAGAGGCCAAATCTCATTTGAGGTCACTTAGTTAAGGGTTCTAAAGAACCTGTGAAAATACCTGATAACATACAGTGATTTGCTTACCCCTAAACATTTGATGTCAATAGTGTTTCCTGAAAATAAGAAGTAACAAAATCAGTTAAAATTTTTTATCTGAAATCACAAAATTATACTTTTTAAATTTTTGAGTTGATTGTTCCTTCCTGTATGATCTTTGAATATTTTCAATCACTAAGACCACAATCAACAAGCATTCCCCTCCCTTAAAGGTCCATTCTCATGTAATGCACTTAACAGCTCTGGCTTGTGATTCGTCCAGACACTTTAACAATGCTAGAACATGTAAGACATTGGCCTTACATGTGTCATATTTTAGAGAGAGGTGAAAAGAATGTACTCCAAAAGAAGTAATCATATCATGAACACTAAAGAATTAAGCGTGTGGCTTTGAGGAGTTCAGAGACACAGCTGAAGCTAATTTCTCAGTCAGTATTATATGTTGAAACCACAAAAGATGAAGATCCTACTATTGAATCATATAATACACATAATAAAAAAGAATTTTCAAAACATTCACTATTTTCTTCAGGCATGCTAACTCATCTGAAACTCTTCCTAAAACACCCAGCTACCAGAAGAACAATCTCACTCGTGGACAAAGAAAGTACTCATGGCTCCTCAGTCTCTCAAGGTTATCAGCTAACATCTAATGTGTGCCAGGCATCAAGATAGTCTCTGCACCTTAACACAAAGACCTCATCAAGTTCACCTTATCCAGAAAGAGACACATAATAAGCAAATAAAATAAAACACCCTAGTAATGTTTGGAAGAAAATAATCAGATACAGTAGCTAAGGAAAAAAAACCAATAACTGGGCAGTGACTTCAGACGGATTGAGAGAGGAAATGGTATCAGCAGACATCAGCATACAGATGAATAACAGTGCTAAAGAATGAGAATGATGTCACGTCCAAGTACCAGCCAGGACCAGGGTTCCTTGGCTTCTGTGATCAGCCACACTCAGGGTGGTACCTGACTTTAAAGGAAGAAATAGTAGCCTCTATATGCTTCTATCCTGGCATGAATGTTTCAGGGTCTGCGCTGGGCACCCTCGAGCTGACAGGTGTGTGATCTACTGTTGTAAGAATGAGGGTAGAGAACAGGAGAATTCTTCACTCACATCTAGCCTAGAAGATCTGTGGTTTTCCTTTAGAGTCAGTCATCCATGCTAGCAGGGTTAGAAACACAAAGGCAACGGTAGAGAAAGTAGGTCATTTGTATCCAGAGACTTGACATGGTATTTTCAGTTCAAATATTAGATAATTTGAGAATTATACAAAATGACTTCTGCTAGCAACCCAAATTAGTCTCCGGCATCTTACTGTGATAGTACTCTTACTATGACTTACACGATGTCAGGACAGAAAGAAATGAGCACTCAGACGAAAACATCACATAAAAAAAAATCCATTTCATCTCCTTCAAACAACAGTGCACATCCAAAAGCAGAATTGCTGGTCTGACTTGTCACAGGAGAGAGCTGGGCTCACTTAGATGATAAATTTAATAGCAGTCCATAATAATGCATTTTTATGCTTAATACATTACTAGGCTTTCATGTTTTACAGTAAAGTAAACTGGAGAATAATTCTCCCATAATTTTATTTATTTAGCACAGAATAATGAATTGAATTTGATATGTCTGAATGCATGCTCAGACATATACAAATTTCTGTCATATTGTTACTTGTTACAAAGCTTAAGATGGCAAGATATTAAAAGCAAGGAGCAGACAGATTTCAAACTGCTGTAGATAAATCTACATATTTTAGTTTCCATGAACGTAGCCACAGAACACAAAGTCTACTCTTTTTCCTTAATCACTTTAGATGTTGAATAGATTTATCTTAAGACTAAGTCACTCCTAACTTGTTTTTGTTGTTGTTATTGTTTTTATTCCGACATGTTTGCAATAGTGATAAATTCCACCTGTCTCTATAGTTTGCAAACTAAAACTGAGATCACAAACTCATATTGAGTTTTAAGATATCACAACTATGTAAGTGATAATATATGTGAAAGAGAAGGAAAAGAATATATGAATTCATTAATACAAACCATTGTGCTGGGAGTTGTCCCTTGCTATCTGAAGGTCAACAATTTCAGGAACTCCATAGATTCCCAAATCCCCAATCTTCAAGCCACTCAGTTACATAAACTGATTTAGAATTTGTACATCCTCTCATGAAGTTTATTTTATTATACAACATGTGTATAAGGTGATAAGGGGATGTATTCTTATGACCTCACATGGAGGTCAAAAGACAACTCTGTGAAGCACATTCCCTCACCTTAACTGTGAGGGTTCTATGGACCCAACTCAGTGCTTCAGACTTGTGATTAAGCTGGCTGAACCACCTCACCAGATCTACTTCAGATCATTCCTTGATTCATCATGATACCTAGTGGAGATGCTGTGTTAATAGTTGCTATATTGTATTGTTTGCATAATGAGAAGAAAAACCTGCACATGTTCAGTGCAGATGTTACATTTAGTAATTCTATTTAGAGATGACTTAAGGCACCAGATAGAAAACAACCAAATACAACTAAATAAAATCCACTTTGATTTTTCTGTTTTCATGCCATCATGGAATTTGGTCCTAATAACATTTACTTCTGGCACCTATTTCACATGTCAGAAGATACTTCTTATTGGGAGAGCTTGTGTGCAATTTCTGGGACATCACCGATATTATGAATCTCAGTTATTACTATAGAGTCGTAGACCTGGGAATATTGCATTACTGAGACTAGTGAAGAAAAGAAAACCGGGCTTTCATGCCCCTAAAATGCAAGTGGATCTTTAGCTAGGAAAAAGCATCTCCCATAAAAATGACAACGAAGTATACACTGTGCTGCTGCATAAACTACAGGCCCTGAGATGGGTGTTAGTGCTCTCTGACACTATTCCAACATTAGGCAGAAATATGCTAGTTGTGTTTCATTCTCACTCAGGTTGATTGGCTTTGGTGGCTGGAGGCAGAGGGGTTCAAGATAGGGTTTCTCTGTGTAGCCTTAACTGTCCTGGAATTTGTCCTGTAGACCAAGTTGGCTTCAAACTCAAAGACCAGCCAGACTCTACATCTTAAGTTCTGGGATTAAAGCTGCATGCTACCACTGACACTGCATTTTTCTCCTCCCCCCCCCTCTTGCTCCTCCTCCTTCTTTTTCTCCTTCTTTTTTCTTTTCTCAATGCAGGAAACAGTGTGCTGGTTGACATTCTGACATGATTTCCTCATCAAATTATAAAAAGTAAAGCCATAGTTGCAGACTAGAGACAGAAGATGAGCACACTTGTAAACACATCGATCAAAAGGGCATGCAAAATGCATGATAGTGACTACTATTCACAAAGCCTGTAGAAGAAAAACTCCATATGAACTATACTAGGTCTATGCAGAAGCACATAAGCAATCGACTGTTTGGGGGGTCCTGAAGTGCCAAATGTAAGTCCCAAGTAAAGAGAAACAAAAGTAATGCTGAGGGCCACTTCGTACCATAGCCAGGCACAAACACAGCTACATATATAAAGAAATGTCAAGAGATGGGGATTCCAAGTTCTATAGATGTTCAGAACAATATCACAAAGGAGAAGGTAAGGCATCGCTAGTGTGTCTTTCAGGCGAAGTCCTGAGCTACACCATTCAGCATGAAAAGAGCTAGACCATAGAGAAAGTTGAGTTCTGAGTAGTGCAAGAATATCAGATATGGGTTGGGGATTTACCTCAGTGGTAGAGCACTTGCCTAGCAAGCGCAAGGCCCTGGGTTCGGTCCCCAGCTCAGGAAAAAAAAAGAAAAGAAAAAAAATATCAGATAGTACATATTTACTTACCCATGAGCCAGGGCACATGAAGAGATTTTAAGCTAAAGTAAGGAGAGCAAAAATGTGACACAGTCCCTTAAGGCCAAGGGACAGCCATCTGCAGGGACAGTAATCTTGAGGGAAGCAGACATTCCCTGAGAAGAAAGGTGGAATCTTCCTCACTAGTAAAAGAAAGACCAGGGGGATTTTAAGGGACCATTGACATGAGGCACATGGGAGTTAAGAAAAGGCCATCACTGTAAAGATTAGCAATAGCAAAGCAGGCAGCAGAAGTGCTGTGAAATAAAACTCTCATTTCATAGCTAGGACATTTCAAAGTCTAGATTTTTAAAGAGAGAGGTGTATGTTTATTTGAGAACCAGACACAGGAGGAAGAGATTTTGATTCCTTTGTTTTGTATCTCAACCTTAATTGACTGATGTCTGGTGACTTCCCTGGTTTACACCGCACACATTCCCAGATAATTTTCTCTCTTCCCTAGGCTACCCTTTGAAGTTCTGATTATATTTACTATCAAAGGGGAATCACGGAAAAGACCTAAAGAACTTGAGCTTGATTTAAGTAATCAGCTTCAGAAGGTTGTTTCCACTTCATTATAAACAGCGGCCTCTAGGAATAAGATGAATCTGATTTGAAAGAAAGCAGGCAAGGGGACTCATGGGAAATTGAGGGCTGCCTTGTTCAGTGGGACTAGCAAAGACTTCACTCAGCTCAGTTACACACAATTTCCAGTCACTATGCTACTGTATTAATTTATTGTACATTTTTAAAAAAGAATTAGGAGAACATCTTTATTTGCATTCTTCTATCCTCACCTCACCCTCCTCTCTGTCTCCTTTCCAATAACACAAGGAACGTTTTCAAAGAAGCCAATGTTGTTAAAACTCAAGGTGGTTCTCTCTCATTACATTTAATATTTTCTTTCCTATGAAAGAACTGAGAAGAGATTACCCTCACAATAACCCCAACCGGAAAGATAGCTTTTTGATAAAGGACCTAGGGAGAAAATATTTCTTATAAACAACCTCTCTGTGGTCTCAAATCTGCCCCATTAGTGCTGAGTGATGAGGCAACTAATTATACAAAAGGCCATTGCTAGAATCTCTGACATAAAATAAAACTTTCAATATAGGGACTGACTAGTTAAAAATAAATTCTTTCTCTGATTCATACATGAGCTGTGACCATGTTGCTGGACATTGGTGAGATAACAACTGGAACAGTGGAATTTGGGATGTCCAGGGATATAAATGGTACAGAGGAGTCCAAACATAAGAAAGGAATTATCAATGTGGATGGTACCTTATTTTCCAGAGTGTGTTGGGCCCATGATAGAAGTTACTATTGGAAGGGAACCCAGAATGATACCTTGCTTTCAGGTACATAAACGCATAGTATTGTTCATAGACCTTACCACACCAGTTTGCATTTTTTGATCAATTTGAAAGACTGAGCTACATTGATAAGTGGCTATTAGCCAAAATGCTTGAATTACCCTAGATGCCTAGAACAAATGAAACTCAAGACGGATGATCAAAATGTGAATGCTTCACTCCTTCTTTAAAAGGGGAACAAGAATACCCTTGGCATGGAATAGAGAGGCAAAGATTAAAACAGAGACTGAAGGAACACCCATTCAGAGTCTGCCCCACATGTGGCCCATACATATACAGCCACCCAATTAGACAAGATGGATGAAGCAAAGAAGTGCAGGCAGACAGGAGCCGGATGTAGATCTCTCCTGAGAGACACAGTCAGAATACAGCAAATACAGAAGCAAATGTCAGCAGCAAACCACTGAACTGAGAACAGGACCCCTGCTGAAGGAATCAGAGAAAGAACTGGAAAGCTTGAAGAGGCTCGAGACCCCATATGAACAACAATGCCAAGCAACCAGAGCTTCCAGGGACTAAGCCACTACCTAAAGACATGGACTGACCCTGGACTCTGAGGGTCATAGGTAGCATTGAATATCCTAGTAAGATCACCAGTGTAAGGGGAAGCCCTTGGTCCGGCTAAGACTGAACCCCCAGTGAACGTGATTGTTAGGGGGAGGGTAGCAATGGGGGGGGAGGACAGGGAGGGGAACACCCATAAAGAAGGGGGGAGGAGGGGTTGGGTGATGTTGTCCTGTAAAACAGGAAAGGGAATAACACTCGAAATGTAAATAAGAAATACTCAAGTTAAGAAAAAGTAATAAAAAAAAAAGCAATAAAAATAGAAAGACTGACCTATATCCCTAATATAACTCTAATATTTAAAGATTTATCTTTCACTATGTTTGTTTTAAATTGGATAAAATGTCACATTATTGGCTCTAAGCAGTGTTGAACCCCCGATATTTCTAAACAAACCAAAAAAAAAACTAATTAAAACAAAAGTGAGTCATACAAAAGCCAATAAAATATCTTGTTAAAAGAGCAAATGAGTAATCCATGACAAATTGTTGGATTTGGAATGACATTCTTTAAATAAAGTGTTCTCTATTATTTGGTGGAGCTATTATTACTACAGATAATAATTAGAAACTAGAAACATAAAAATAAAATATTAGTTGTTTCTTCCTTCAGTACCAAATCTCTTTAAAAGGACTAATTATTACATATATTCTAAAATATTAAAATAAATAAAAATCATTATCAAATGCAAATGACCATATCTGATCACTGGCGATGTATCTCTTCAGTATCTAGTTCTTCTTCCTTATCCACCTCGCTATTGCTGATATCAGTGAACAAAGGCCCTACTGCTATCAAGCAAATAGAGTTTGGCCAATATTAGAATAGTAATTGTACACTTGTCCATGCTTTATTTAGCTGGGGTTGAAGGACTTGTGCCTAGGAGTTTGGACTTATCAAAGCCTATGGCTAAAAGGAGGCTGTAGATCGTTTAATTCAACTCTTAGTCCTTTATAAAACACTACATCCTTCTATGCTGTGAAACTCCATGAAAATTCATTAACCAAGAACTTAGTTTCTGGCAAAACCACGTTGCTCATCGTTCAAGTCATTTCTATACTAAAGAGGCACAGGAAGCAAGGTCAGGTTCTCCATGCTCCCTTTTTTCAGAGAGAAAAACGGTTCTAGATTCCCCATGAGTGTAGTTGTCTGTACTGAGGAGTGAGGGAGGGTAAGATTGTCCTCTGCACCAGCACATTCTGTTGTGTGAAAATATCCCTTCCATGTGAGGATTAAAATTCAGACTAATTATAAACAAACAACCACAAAAGAGTTCCGTGAGGTGACACTTCTGGTTAAAGGCTGGGCATTTGTTCACAAATGTGATTAACTTCTTCATAACGAACCTAGAAAAACTGAGAAAGACTTCTCATCAGGCAGCGATCTGACAAGTAAAGGCCCTGTGCACGACAGCATTTAAGATGGCCTCGGGCTTATTTTCTTCAAATTATAAAAGTCTACCAGTATTTCTTTTTTTCCAGTAACTGCTACTTAAAATACTCTGTAGAAAGGTAATCTGTAGAACAGTGCTTTTATTGTTTGGAAGTCAGCAAAACAGCAGTGTGGTCTTTCAGCTTGTGTATGCAGCCAAAGCTAGGACATCTTATCTGTCTTGAAGGCCAGTCTCTCTTTCTGCGAAGCTTCCGTCTTTAAGTAGAGGGAAAAAAAACATAGAAATGCAGCTGAAGCTCCACTCCCACACACAACCTTTACAATTGTCCACTGGACCTGCATCAAAGAGCCAGACATCACAGTTTGCTTCTTTTCTGTAAGAAAAGCAAGCACATGGAGAATGCCAGGAAGGAGGTGTAACATCAGATGGAGCCATCTTGGCTACCTGTGTGGTGATAAAATACTTGACAGAGGCAACTTAAGGGAGAAAGGGTTGGTGCTATAGTTGACAGTTCATGAAACATCACAGTGGAGAAGCCAAGACAGCAAGCATCTGGTCACATTAATCAACTGTCATAAAATGAACCGAGGGTACATGAATCCTAAAGCTCAGCTTGTTTTCCTCACTGTATACAATCCAGTTTCCTCTGTCCGGGAATGTTCCTAAGCACAGTTAATATAAGTCCTCCCACATCAATTAATACAATAAAGCTAATTCCCTAACCCAGGCCCTGAGGCCTATCTCCCAGGTGACTCTCTTCTTCCAAGTTAACAATTTTACACTAACACCATGGCTGCAGCAAAGATAGCCACAGGCATGAAATGCTTACTGGGGAAGGGGATTCTGGGAGCCAAATTTGTCTGCTTTCTCAGAGCAAGATTGCTTCTTACTGAAATAACTTAATATAATATCCAAGCATGTTTCAGATAACTTGTAGAGAAAATGAGAGGAGTGGAGTGAAGGAGCCCAATAGAAAAAGTACCCAGAGAAGATGTTGGCTTCAGAAAAGGAAGAACAATCAACCGGGCATCACGTATTTTCCTAAAGAATCATATCAATATAGGAGACGCTGAAAGTACTTGATGACTAGAATAGCCAGGTTCTGTGGAAGTGGAATATTCATCTCAATAAAAATAATTTAGAGTAAGATATAATGAGCTTAGTTCAGGTTAAAAACTTCGATATGTCTCCCGTGAATCACTCATGAATTTTGATGTTATAAATATGAAGAAAGATATGGTCATTTTACCAGAGGAAAGTGTATTGTTAGGAAAGACTATCAGACTGTATATGGTTAACTCCAATGTAATGAACTAAATGCTATTATAACATTGGGTTGGGAATTCAGGCCAGACTAAAAGATCAAGTGAGGTTTTCTAGAAAGCATAATGCTTCAACTGTCTTTTATTTAGATCAAAGCCCAGAACTATTTAGTTCTATGCTACAGGGCAGCCAGCATAATCCCTTTGAGCATACTTGCTCATTAATTAAAAATGGGAGCAACAATACCAACCCCACAGGTTTGTTATATGGATTAAAAGATTAAGCATGTGAAGGACTTGTACTCCACTTTGTAAGGTGAAAATGCTCACTAAATGTTTTCTTTCCTGAAGCCTATAAAATGTTAGTGCTGGGAGGTTCCAGAGGTTTGAATGACCAATGCTGCTACTTTATAAGTGAGCAGGCTGTAGGCATAAGGCTTCATGAAATCATCCAGGGTATGTGACCTGGCCTTAGAGCCAGTTTTTGCCACCTGTAGCCTAGCAATGTACCATAGCACTGTATCATTACCATATATAGCCATGAAGGTGAATAACCACTGTATGAACAGGGAAATAATGTGCTGTAAGTAAAAAGGTTCTAGGAGAATGGATAAGATAAGTTGTTGGAAAAAGAAAAGTCTGTGTCTGTGGAACAGCTGAACAATCAGACTTAAAAATCAATCTGAAATAGGAATTAAGTCTTAAAAAAATTAGAGTTTGAGGATAGAAGGAAAGATGGCTCAGTGACTAGAACACTTGTTCTTTTCAGAGGACAACACATTTGATTCCCAGCACCCAGGTATCAACCTATAACCATCTGTAACTCAAGTTCTAGGGGGCACACACACAGTATACATATACACATGCACATATACATCTTCGACAACATCATCTATGAACAGAATGAGTATCAATTGACAAAGGACAAGTCAGTATTAAACGTTCAAGATTCTTAAGTTGTTGAGATGTAAGTGTGATTAATATGAGGCTCGGTGAAACTATCTAGGGCATGCGAGCTGGCCTTAGAGCCAGTTCTTCCCACCTGTAGCCTAGCACTGTATTATAGCAGTGAGTCATCGCCACGTAGGGTCATGAGGGGAATGACTATAGTGTAAAAAAGGAAGTAATGCACTGTGAGTATAGAAGTAATGGTAATTAATAAAGCTGAGAACTGGTTTAAAAACAACTGTGAGCTTTAGTTATGACTCATATGATTCATCGTCTTCAATCTCCTGGTACAGGTCTCTATTACTTACCATACATGGATACTTCTTTTGAAACAGGCACCGGAACAAGGCTTATAGAAGGTGCAGCACTGGTCCT
Organism: Rattus norvegicus; assembly: GCF_021556685.1. Classification (NCBI taxonomy): domain Eukaryota; kingdom Metazoa; phylum Chordata; class Mammalia; order Rodentia; family Muridae; genus Rattus; species Rattus norvegicus. The sequence continues at coordinate 42,959,392 of NC_141551.1, read as the reverse complement.
TGTTCTAAGCCTAGGTTGACCTGGCTCAGAAACGATTCTAAGACCAAGATGGAAATAACAGGTCAGGAGGAGACGCCTTCCACCCCGTTCCCCAGCTTCCCCAACTCTACATCAAATAACTTTGATACCTGCCTCACAGCATGGTATTGAAAGGTAGTTAAAGCCAAGGAAGAACAAATGTTGCTTATTGCTTGATCACTGGTCTAAACATCTTCTTCTACTCCTTGTTTTTTCTCCATCACTGGGCTCTGCACCATCCCAGGTTAATGAGCTGACCAAAGGAAGAAAAGACAAAGATGTGAGTACTAAGTAGGAAAGTTCATTCAGATAAACACAGGCTGAAGAAAAGCCAGGTTCCCTAGAGAGTCCATGCTGGGTGTAACCAGAAACATTAGCAACTGTCAAACTGCAAAATTAAACTTAGGAAACATTCCAAGTCCTGTGTGATTCAGATGTCAGAAAACAGCCTTTGTATTGCTGCTTTCGTAAAATCTAGTGGTGTTGATAGTTTATTGGGGCTAGGGCTTTAAGCTTTATTAGAAGTAGGAGATGACTTCCCCCACATAAGAAAGTCAGAACAGTCTCTGCTCAAAAGAAAAAAAAACAGCTTTCTCAATCTGAGTTGGGAAACATATTTATTAACTTCTTTGTCCACTGAGTTCATGCCCAGGGTACACTTATGCTCATTCGCTTCACTGCACCTGCTAAACTACAGGTGTGGGAAGACGTTGAGCCTTTTGTATATTCTGGCATAGGAAGATCTTTTTATTCTTCATTAAGATTAAACTGCCCCTGCACAAATCCCTTCGGATAATCTGGTACCTAAAACCTTGCCTAAGAGGCCCTCTTCATGTTTGCACAGTACATAACTTTAAAGGCCCATTGTTTAATGAAGATGGCCCTTAAATAGAGGTATTTCCAGCTGTGAACTTCCATAGAAGAGGTTTTTCATGAAGACAGCCAGACCTTCAGGAGGATTATAGAAAAGTCACCAAGTGTCACATCATTATTCTTTAAGCTTCCACAATGTTGAGGTTGAGCATAGACATTTGTCTCTCAGCTGTAATCTCTGGCAGCTGTTAATCAGCTTGTCCCAGTTTGACATCCTGGAGGCCCTTGAAGTTGCCAGCAGCTTGAAGAACAGCACACTTGAGTCATGGCTTGTTTGGCACACAGAGTTTCTGTGTGTTGGCATCACAACCTTCATGTGTATGTGGACATTGGCTTTCCAGCTTCTGAAGCTGTAAGCTAAGTAGACCACCTTTTTATATATAAAATTTAACTTCTAACACTTTGTTATAACAACAGAAAAAAGGCCAAGATACTAGTCAGTAATAAATGTGTTACATAAAAATATCTATGTCTGAGATTAAGATAGCTCTGAAGGGCATATTTGTCACAATGCTATAAACTTAGTAAATATGAAATAAATGTCACCTATAGCTGTTTCATTATTAAAGTTTCGGTATTTATTTACACTTATGTCTTTTCTTTGTTAACGTATCAAAAGACTGTTGTGAAATAGGAGCATACATCCATTACATTCATTTCTACATTCAGTTAGCCAAGTAGCATTTATTTAAGCAGTTAGTCACCTTTGTGAGAAAATGCAAAGGTAAGCGAAAAGCCTCAACTAGATGCCAAAACTCCCATACAGAGATGTGGAGCTGTGCAGCAAAGAATAAAAAGTTAAGATGCAACTCTGAGACCAAGAGAGAACTTTGAAGTAGGGATTCATGATGGGAGAGTTAACCAACAAAGGAGGGCAAGAAGAATCTTCCAGGCCAGAAGAACACACAGCTACAGGTTTATGATGAGAAGTGCAGCCTTTTCAAGGATGAGGCATAAGGGACCATGAAGGAGTCAAGGGAGAGTAGAGCATCTCGGATAAGGAAAATGCCCTGCAGAGCTCAAAGGTGACAGCATGTCCTTCAGACATCTTATGTGGTGATTAAGGAAGGATAATCTCAGCACTTACCTTCGGAAAAAATCCCACTCTGGCTACAATGTGAACCTAGATAATGTGAAAGAAGTGGTTAGGAGGGTGTTACCTAAGATGCTGGAGTCTATGTAAAAAAGGTCACAGGTTGAAGCAGCCACTGAGTGTACAGACGAAGAACACTGGGGGAACTGAGAGATTAAAATCAGCACGAGTTTGAGTGGGCTGCTGACTGAGGGTAAAGTGAAGGAGATGCTCTTATTTCTACACCAACTTTGCAAGTTTGCAATGGATGCTTAGTGTGCTTGCAGAGAATCATTACACATATATATATATATATATATATATAAATGTGTGTGATATATATATATATATATATATATATTCACATTACCTGTCATGAAAAACTTAGCAAAAGTCCTAGGATGTATAGGCCATTAACATTTATAATGCATGTTCAGATGCATTTTACTATATTCCTACTGAGGCCCACAAAGGAACTAATTTGTTTCTAAGTGACAAGTGAGTAATGGACAGAGTAGTACTGGCACTAAAAATGCACCCCCAACCCCTCTGGTCCTATGTTCAGCCTGTTTCACATAACTGGCGTTTACAGCATCTGAATATTTAAAACAAAATCTAGACTTCTGAGATAAGTCTACTTCCACAAACACATAGCCTTTCATTCTGTACATTTCTGTATGTATGTCTTGAACTATGCTCATAGGAAGAAAAGAATAGGCTACAGTTTTTATATTCCATCTAGAAAATTAAGTGATAGGAAAACTGGCAGGCTAAAAGTCCATATTATTTTGAGTAAAGCTGAGCCCACTGTTCCTTACCCAGCCACAACAAAGAAGTTGAATCCTAGTCCTGTTCTTTAAGAGTATCTGGGAATGTGCCAATATTCTCCAAGCATATGCAAAACAGGAGCTTATTTATATAGGAAACCCTTACAGATATTCTAAGGATTCATTGTATATGTACAGATAGCTTCAGTGGCCTCAGTAAATAGCAGTTAAAGTAACGTTCCACAACTGTTATTGCAACCAGTGTAATCATAACAGAATGTAATGCCGGGAGACGACAAAAGAGGAAGGCTGGGTGAGTTCATCACATAGTCATTTTATAGGAATTTTTGGTATTTGGGTGTCATTTTATAAATAAGAAAGAAAATTAGTTGTTCCTCAAGAAAATACACTATGAGGGATGTAGAGGTCAACCTTGTGAAAGAAAAAGTGGGATGGAGAGCGAGGTGCCACAGGCTCCTATGACTCCTCAGAGTCCTGACATGCTGCTGTTCATGGCATTAAATCTAAGATGGCTCCTGTCTGGAATACTGATGAGACAGCAAAAAGCAACCACAGTCAGGGAGGTGGTTGTTTCCCTTATCTTCACAAAAGTCCTAACAGATGATGATGTTCACACACCCCCACCTCCACCTCCTTCTGATTACCTCATCAGTCAGGGCTTTCATTGGGCCAGTTTAACAGTGTGGTGAGATACAACTGGCCGAGCATTTAGGAGCTTGGACTTAGCTCAAACACCGTATATAAGTTTATACACTGCACAGTAAATTCAGATCTGCACCCTGATCTGGTCTGCAGAGTCTGATTACCAGAATTTGTCACATGACTCTGTCGCCTTTCACACCCCTTACCCATCTTCGACAATAGAATTGCTGGATTTTCTTTTATCTGGATTACTGATGGATTTTTGTATCTTCAGATCCACACTACATATGAGAAAATGTTGTCAGTGTGAATTAATATGCTGAGATCAAGTAGTGGCTTTAGGTATCTTCGACTAGTTCATAGTCACTAATAACAACTGTATTTGTATAAAAGATATGGTCTTTGGAACTCCAACTTGGAGAACTAACTTGGATAGGCATCCTTGGTAAAGGTATCTTTACTCTCAGATTTGTAACCTTGTTGATGAAATAAAGACAAACAAAGGTTTAATTACAATATAGTGCATTGAAGTTTTAATAGAAGTACTCTGCTCTAAAACCATGAGAGTAAAAAGCAGTTCTCAATTGACTTTACTGAATTTCTCAAAATTCAGCCCACACTGCAAACTGCCAATAAAAGTGTGCAGAATGCATGCCTGCATGGAGTTCAGAGCGTTAGACACCATCTGCAAGTGCAAGACAGCTCCCTCTTTGGGGACCATACACTGTTTGCAGAGCCTCAGAAATTCACATCTAAGGTGACTTGTTTTGCTGGTTGATTCCTTAGTGTTGGCAAAAACACATTCCTTTTTTTCTTCGCCTACAGACAGTGGAAGGTTCCTGAGAAGAATAGAGTGTGGCCGACAGCATGCTGGGCAGATTGTCTCTGTATCTCATCTCAGGAAGCTGACAGAGCATGCTTGGGTAAACAGGACAAAATCTATGCTATGTAGGAATTTCACTCTAATACATAATTGTTTCTCTGTTATTAAAGAATATATACATACATATTGTGCTATAATTTGTATTGCCTGCACTTTCAGCTTGAACAGATAAGGGATTGGTCACATTTTCTTCCTGAGAGTGGAAGGCAGCAGAGAACAGACTTTACTGGAGGCATTGAATTAGATCCCTCCTGCCAGTCATGCTAATGGTAGCAGACATGCATGTACTGAATGAAATATTAAATTAATGAGTGAAGAATGAATGAATGACCTATGATGAAAGTGTGACATAGGTCAGATATTCATTGTAAAAGAAACCCTTCATCATTACTGAAACTATCAGACTAAAACAGTAGCAGATTTCAATGTATTTCTTTCGCTTTTGTGGTTGTAAAAATTGGCATAAACCACAACATGTAAATGTCTCTTCATAAGTGTCCTGTCTGTTAGGTGGTCAGCTTTCCTAATAGGTATCTTCCATGAGTTTCTACCCATTTGTAATGAGAAAAATATATACACTTGCTCTGATTACAACAGGTGGAGATGGAAATTACTCTTTACCTTATAGGGATAAAATGGTCACCAAGTGATGTTCTAAAGGATGCTGTAACTACCTGAGTCCTCCTGCAAACTGATCAAAGTAGTTTCTTCTAAGACAAACCCTAGTCTCGTATATTTCTAAAGGGCTTTTTAATCTGTGGTCTGACCTAAACACTTCTAATGAAACTCCTATCTACCCCTTGACGAGACAGATGTAGGTGCTACCCTACTTTCTTAAACTAAAATTACACAGATCTCACCAGGAGATTCTGTAAAAATGAACCCTGGTTTTGTGGGTTGGGGGCAGGGCCCAGATTATGTCTATCTAAGAAGTTCCAAATGATGCTGTGTTGCTATTGTTCCAAAATTCAGCCAAGGAAAGAAAAGATCTTAAGAGATATACTTAAGGATGACATGTATACAAGGTCACCTCAATTTTGAAATAATGCAAGGAGACTGATTGAGAAATAGCCACATATCTGAGTGACCTGGCTGACTAGCCAGGGCCTCTTCAAGAGGCTGGTATACCACAGTCATTGTCGCAGCTCACGGTTAGTACCTGCTACATCAGCGACCCAACAGCTTCAACATTAGTGGGTGGTTTTTAGTTCTGACTGGTTGGAACTTTTGCTGAATTGGCTATTAAATCTCTTAAATAGCACTCGTGAGCACCATACCAACCGTGACCCTTGAAAGGGTCAAACCTAGAAAATGATCTAATTGTCATCTTGAGGTTGTGTTATACTGAAAGATGATCCTGTTTCCTTACTAATATAGTGATTTTGATGAAAGAAGGCATAAAGTCAGTAGAGTTTATAAAAATAGACAAAGAAATTGATTTTAAAGCCTCAATTTAAGTTTAAAACTATTGGGTCCTAATACCCACCCTGAAAGGAGGAAATATGTATGTTTATCATAAACATAAAAATTGGGAGAGAATAAAGCTAGTTTAATTAAAGGCTAAAAATTCTATAGAACTGGAAACAGTAGGAAAGATTTACTACTGTCATCAACAGAAACCATGGGACTAGCTTGAGAAAAGTTATCTATAACACACTATTAGTAGTCATTCGCTGCCTTGCTTGGACACATGAGTGATTGTGACTCACCACGTGTATTCTAATAACTACTTCTTATAAGTTTCAGTGAGATACTTGGATTTAGAAAACTGTTGATATCTATTCATGTGCAATTATTTTGTAAAATGGGTTTGCAGATTTATAGTTTTACCTCATTATCTCTACATGTGTTAAGAATTTTGTGGAAAACTTAGGTGTGGGGTACGGGGAACCTAAATCTTTTTTTTTATTAACTTGAGTATTTCTTATATACATTTCGAGTGTTATTCCCTTTCCCGGTTTCCGGGCAAACATCCCCCTCCCCCCTCCCCTTCCTTATGGGTGTTCCCCTCCCAAACCTCCCCCCCATTGCCACCCTCCCCGCATAGTCTAGTTCACTGGGGGTTCAGTCTTAGCAGGACCCAGGGCTTCCCCTTCCACTGGTGCTCTTACTAGGATATTCATTGCTACCTATGGGGTCAGAGTCCAGGGTCAGTCCATGTATAGTCTTTAGGTAGTGGCTTAGTCCCTGGAAGCTCTGGTTGCTTGGCATTGTTGTACTTTTGGGGTATCGAGCCCCTTCAAGCTCTTCCAGTTCTTTCTCTGATTCCTTCAGTAGGGGAACCTAAATCTTAAATCTTTACTTTTTGTGTATTTCTTTCTAGAATATAATCAAAAAACCAAACCACAACAAAAAAGGTATGTGCGTGTGTGTGTGTGTGTGTGTGTGTGTGTGTGTGTGTGTCTATGTGTGTCTGTGTGTGTGTATGTGCATTTTCTCATGTGCACAGAGCTGGGGAGAGACAGGGGGAGCTGGATGTGCTCTGTAACGTCTTAGAGATTCCTTGACAATTGTGCAGGCACACTCACTCAGTAGAATGAGCCACTGTAGGCTCTGTCCTGATGTGGCTGTACTGGTATTTGCTGTCTGTCTCTTTGTGCCTCATTGAGTCCTAAGTGATCATGTGAACATCGTGTGGCTTTCAGCATCTTCAAATCCACTCCTTAGAGTTGCTAATGTCTACTCAGTCAGTCTCCTCCCAGTCCCTGGTGCACAGTGGCAGACCATGCCATCCACCCTGCTCATTCTTCTAGCTAATCAGTCTGGTTTTCTTTTCTTCATTTGTCACTTTCTAAGTTCTAAAACACACAACAGAATTGCCATCATAATTTCTGACCGTGTTTTTTCCCTTGTCCGTTGGATCTTAATCAAATGCCATATTCTTTTTAATGTATTTCATAAAAGAAAATTTGAAGCTCAGATACACAAATAGCAAATTATCTGTAACCAAAAAACCTCCTTCCTGCATCCTTCTCCTCTTTCCAGCCCCCACACACCCCCTTGCTAACACTTCTAATATCAGGACCAGAAAATCCTCCCACCATATGTCAACGATACTTGATCTCATTCTGTCTAAGCCTGCGGTGGGGCTTACAGTTCACACCGTCTGCTGTGTCTGGTCCCTCCTTGGGGGAGTCGGATTTCACATTCTAATGGTCCCAAACAGACAGACGGAAGAAATAGTTTCTTCTTGCCAGACAGAGAAAAGAACAACCATGAACAGTGAGAAGAAGTAAACAAATAGTGACTTAGAACTGCAAGGGCTGGATGTGGTCTATGTGGTCAGCTCCTGTCTGCCATTCTCAAATCGCCCCCTCCTGTGGGGTCATAACAAAGCAGAAGCATGGCATCCGACCTGCCAAGCTTGGACAGATGGGGCCAGTCAGGATACAGAACAGGTATTTTCAGCCCTCTGCCTACTGTAGCCAGAAATTTATATGAAACCTAGAGTGTGGAGCTTTTCAAATAAAACTAATGGAAATACATTTTAGAATGCATAATAGTTTTAAAAACAGATTCTTTAGATCATGGAAGCCAAACATAGACTAAAGAGCAATATCTGTATACTGTTCAAAAAGGCAACAGAGTTTCTATTTTTTCCTCCTTTGTTTCTGACAGCCATCTCCTCATGGAAGGCCTGGCATGGGGTGACCCTCCTGCTGCTGCCTGCAATGAGAAACCCTTGGATGGCAATTGAGAGCTTTTGGGACTCCTGGTGGGAAGTTTTCTCATTCTGCTTTTAACTGGAACTAAAGCTAATTTAACCATATACTGCCATCTTGAAACTATAGGTCACTGGGACTTCTGGAGAACAAACTTCCTTTTATTCATTGGGAAGTCTAACTATCCCTTTTCCCTGTGCAGATATGAAAATTATGCTTTCATTTCTGAGTGACAGAAACAAATGGGCCATATAATATCTCATAGACGACTGTGGGGAAAAGGCCTCTCTGCTTAGGACAGGGTTGCTTTCTGGTATGATAGCATATGACGGACAGTAATGAACAGTGATGGAACTCTGTGGACCAGAATTATCTTGGTAAGAGGTTGGGAAATGCTATCCTAACCTGACATCCATGAGGCTTCAGGCAAGTGGGGTTACTCTCTACCCTGCCTTAAGTCTCCTCCTTGCACCTTCACCAGATCCTGCTGTGTGTAGCAGGTCTGGTCATCCTTCTCAGCCTGTTTGCAGACAGGAGACTTCTGTTGTTGTGTCAGAAAAGAATAAAGCCAATCAAGACCAAAGTACAAGGCCACAGTATACAATTTAGTTTTGCTTAAGGAATACTTATGGTATTTATTTTGGCCCACATCTTAAGGTTTGTTCTCTGTTGAGAAAACATTTTTCGCAATAAGCAAAGAAGACATAAGTTAACTGTGAATGTTCTGTGAAGCTCCCCTGCTTCTGCACCCATAATGTAGACCCAGGAGGAATCCAGACAAAAGCAACCATTGCACTAAGCATTTTCCACTGTAATTGGTTTTCATGCTCAAGTATTTGTCAAAGTTATTTCTCTTAGGAATGATGGATGTCAGAGAATATTTGTGCAATTGCTGTACACATTGGGACCAAAATTTCACATTTCACTTGTAAGAATGGTTCTGGGAGAAGAAGGAGGAAGAGAAAGAGGAGAAGGAGAAGGAGAAGTATAACCAAAAGAAACAAAAATATTGACAGAATATGCCACACATATAGGTAGAAGAAACAAACTCTCCCCTGGATTTTATCCTAAAATGACAGTTCATTAGGACTACAGCAATACCCCACTTTGTTTAATATATTTCTAACTTTTTCTTTTCTCGGTTGATGAAGGGAAGGGTCTCAGTAATGAGGAGAACATTGACATGGGCACTATTACTTTCTCACAGAGACTTCATTGATACCTATATGTGTATCTCTAGTTGAGTATACATATATACATAATCATATATATCATAGACATGTACTACATATACATATACAACATAGACATTATATCCAGATGAATCTGGTATGCAACATGTAGTTAACATTCAAATAATATAATGAAAACACTGAATGATTCAATGGTTAATCTGCTCTCTGCTGTGAACTGGAAAATGAAGTTGGAGTCTGGGACTGCTATGGAGTCATTTATTCACTCTCCTGGAAAACTTAGCTCCGGCCGTTCTCTGCACTCCTCCATTGACTCTACCCATCCATTGAAATATTCTTGGAGTCATACATTTTGTCCTTTACTTTATATTGTTGGTTTTTATTTTCTTTGTTTTTCGATTTATGGGGACTGGACCTAGGGCCTTGAACATGACTATCTAGTTCTGTATCATTGAACTATGTGCCCTGCTTCTTACATTTTAGGATGAGAAAAGATCTCACTAAATCGCCTGGACTGCCTTTGACTTTTGATCCACCTGACTCATCCTCTCAAGTGGATGGAATTACAGGTTTATACCACATTGGCTTCTTAGTTATGGTTTAAATATTAGAAATCCAATTAATCATGCACATGTGTATATTATTACATATATATGTATATATACATATTTTGTATGCATGTTTGTGTGTATATGTATATATACTTGTATATGTGGGTGTGCAGGTAACAATGAACAAGTTCATGAATTTGAAAAGAAACAAGAAAGGATATATGGGGGGATTGAAGGGAGGAAAAGAAAGGGGAAATGATGTAATTATAGTTTAATTTCAGAAAAAGAAAGAAAGAAAGAAAGAAAGAAAGAAAGAAAGAAAGAAGCAAAGAGAGAAAGAAGCAAAGAAAGAAAGAAAAGAGAGAGAAAGTATTCTGGCCATACAAAATCTTGAAGCAAGACAGACAGTAGGGACCATAAGTGTCCTTCTTCCTATTGAAGAACTAGAAAAAATATGCCTAGGCTCAATGCTTGGCTGAAAGCTAAACCAAAAAATGGTGTTAGCCAAAGTATGGCTAATAACCTATAAGTTTCCATTCACACCTGGAAAATGACAGCACGTCACTACTCTGCGTATTTAAATGATTCAAGAACATTACTCATTTTCTGCACATATTCACGTATTCTGTCGATGTATTCCCATGTGTATGCTTGCTTATATCGTGCCACCATTTAAAAGATAAAGGGAATTTGGATGCAGTTCGATTGGTATTGGACTTGCCTAGGGTGCGTGAAGTCCTCAGTTCCCTATAAACTGGACATTGCAGCATATCCTAGAACCCCAGCACTTGAAGAGTTGACACAAAAGAATGAGAGTTACAAGGTCACCTGATTGTATGATGCTCTTCTGAGAGACTCCAGGGGTGGGGGAAGGAACAGGGAGAAGGCGAGGGAGGAGAAAGTGGGAGAAGAACAGAAAGAGGGAGGGGAGTGGGGAGGGAGAGAGAATGAGAAAGAGAAATGACTATATTAGCAATAAACAATTAAACTGATAGTGTTGATCGACCGAGAATGTTCCCATGAAGTCAAGGCATGTTACCCCAGGTACTCTGAAAAAGACAGACTATACTAAATGAATGAGCTTAAGATCACAAAAATTACAGCAGCTCACTCATTTAAATTGGATATAGAAGCCAGAGCCTGAAGTATGTTGGAAATTTAAATATGTGCCTATGAGAACATGAGGAACCTATCAGAGAAGACAGCCCTGATTTTGAAGACAGAATGAACAGGAGAGAGAAATCCAAGCAGGGTTAGGTCATTGACAAGGAACTCTTCATTTTTAAAGAACAGAAAACTATACTACTCTAGGAGTCTGGGAGGTGACAGAACACTAACCATCATTGTTTTTCCAGATCATACATCAGAGAGAAGAAAGCAACCAACCTCTAATGTTCAATGGAGAATAAAAAAAAAACTGCATTTATAAGAAAAAGGAAAATAATGACAGAAGCTTAGGAAGCAGAAACATTCAGAAATCGAGTAAATGCTAAAGAATTATCCACTGTTCTCCAGCTGAAGGGCTTATGATTTCAGACACACTTAGATATTCTTCAATCCATGCGGATCATTGATTATGTATATACTTTCACCCTTCGTAGGAATATCAGACTGTTTTCTGTGACTACTTATGCTAATCTTAACAGAAGAGTTAGCAAACCGGCCTTCAGTTTGTCAGCTACAAAGCAAGAAAATATCTGAAGAGAGCTTCCTTTATCAAAGAGAAATCAAACAGAGAGATGTCAACTTGTTTCTCTCACCAAGAAAATCTGTTTGGGGCTCTTAAATAGTGTGTTCAACACAACCCTCAAACCAGAGTCTTCTTTTTGTTATAGGTATGAGGCTTCAAAAATGTGTACCTCTTCTTTCATGTTCACTTAGATGCTCAACAATTCAACCATCACGAGTTTTCTAGAAGCATAGTGCCTAGACTTTGTCTTCAGTCCCCTGCTGGCCAAAGCAGACTCTAGAACATTTCATTCCCTAAGTTAATCCATAATTTAGTTGAAGGCCATCCTGCGACTACACAGGTCTGCCATTAAAATGTTCTATAAATCCATGTTTAAACTTCACATTGAAACTTCAACTTTCTAATTGAAAGCAGCTTTAAATACAGTTGTTGGCAGCAGCCATAGGTCATCTACCTACCAGTGAGACCGGTTATTGTTATGTTTATAAGCATGGAGTAAACGCTGCTGTAAATTCCATTCACATTGGCTCTTCACTCCTAACTGATAGGCTTCACTGGATACACTAGTTTTTAATTCATTCATAGCTTTTGTTATATTTATTGAATGGCCACTTACTCAGTATTTCCTCCAAGGAATAGACAAGTCAACATGATTTAATAAGCTCCTTCTGACTTTTAGAATAGCATCAAGGTACAAGGAGAGCTGCATCTGGGCACTATGTGGGGCTGTGAAATATCAACTGAGGATTGGAAATTAAGTTACAGTAACCGGGCAACTTTAGCATGCCATGTTGTGTTTAAGTATTGAAGCATAAAATACTAGATAGCTCTAGTATTTTTCTCGTCAGCATTTCTCGTAATTTCTTTACAACCAGTTAACCACAGTTAAATAAACTCTATGCTTTCCTATTAGGTAAAGCATCTTCTAGATCTGCTGTTCTTTCTCCTACCATTTCCTCTTGTTATACAGACAGCTCCCTCTCTATACTGTCACTTTCCCAATGCTTCACACACACACACTTCTGTTAAGTTGATTTCCTATACGCCAATTTGAAACGTCATGTGTAAAATTTTCCATGGGATCTGGCTTGCCCTAAAAGAAAAATTTTCCATAACCCCCTGATAACACCACCAGGTTTTCTTCTTTATCAACCGCCCCTCTATAATCACAGTGCAGCTCTTAGACTCTCTTCATTTTCTTCTCAATTCTCATTTGCTAAATACGGTCAACTCACCTTAGTCTGGAAATTGTTGTCACCCAAGATCCTTTGTGATAACTCTATGAATCAATAGTTTGCTCTCATTAATAAAACATTACTGTTTAAGAATGTTTCACATATGATTTTGCATACATGTGACTGAATAACTACTTGGAAAGCATTAATTGGTCACTCCACTCTTTGGAATGAAAAACCTGAAAAACCTGAGTCACCCATGTGAGTAAGTTTCTCATGGACATTGCCATGCAACTAACTATTAAGTAGGACGGTCATAGTGGGTTCAAATCATTAGTCACCTCATTGTATCAATTCTTCCTGGGGATTTCTTTGAGATGTTTCAATTTTACTGACTTTGCCATATTATTGTTTTCATATATGTTTCTTTCATCAGTCAAAGTCATAAGCCGTTCAAAAGCTGAAATTCTTCCCCAGTGCCTTTAGTAACATATCAGCTGTGATAGTTAATTCTACTCACCGTCAAATATTTCTGACCTATAAGAATACTACATGCAACTCAATATATCTCTGTTATTTTGACATGATCATATATGAGCTATGGCCAGTGAAGCATGAAAAGAGGTGCTTTTGTTCATTTGCTTGCTTGCTTGCTTCGTTTTAAGAGGCATTAAGTGAAAGTTTCTGCTTGTGTCATTGAGGCAAGACCTGTGGCAGGACATGTGATGTTTGGAGAGAACATAAATGAGGACTCAATGGAAAGCAATGTAGCACTTGCATAGCTATCCTTGCACCACTTTGTTGGTCTCACATTTTTGACTCTTCACTGATCGTCACCTCATGGAGAGGGGCATGGCAGAAAACTTCTCCTGGTGTCCCAGCTGGCTCTTGTTTATTTGTGCCAATTTGGTGGAGTCCTGGCTGTTTCTTCTGGATCTTGCCACCACTGCTGATTTATGTTTGGTTTCCTGACACTACTGATCTAGACTGCTGGTATCTAGACAATGGAGATTGGAGTCATCCCAAAGAACTATTTCTAAAAAGGTCCACATAGCCTTGTCCTATTTACCATCTCCCATCTCTTTGGACAGTAGACGTGAAAGGTGGGGAAAAGCATTATTAAAGGTAGGTTTGGGGAAAGTCTACACCTTACAGACTCAGAGTGCAGTCCACTAACAAGGTCCAGATAGATGCTGTGTGAATAGCATGGCTCCCAGTGCAGAGTACCAGCTGACCTATGCCCCAGAAGGAAACAAACCTTTGTGACTTCATGGCTTATTTTTGGAAGTTGTTTATTGCTGCTGCACAATAAGATCGTCTAACCAATACATAAAGGTTATGATGTGCGACTTCCAGAGAGGGGGCATGTGGGCAAATAAAGGCCTAATTAAATCACTGATTATTGTTTAACACTCCTAAAAGTCTGCATGACAAACAGTAAAGAAAATTATGAACTTCACGTGTATAAATTTCACTTGTATCTTATTATAGCCAGGATTCGAAGTTATAAAAGAAGACTATAACAAATACAGTTTTGATTTAAAATCCTTCAAAAGCTTAGTATGTAGGGCAGGTCTCCTATTTGAACCGGTTGTTTCTTTTCTATTGTCCCTTCCTCCTAATCACTGTTCTCCAGGCCAGCCCTCATTCCTTTTCCCCTGTGGTGTGTTTTCACTGCTCAGGTTTTAAGAGTCTCTGGGAGTGTGCAATAAACTTCCCCATCACAGAGACTGTATACAGGGCAGCCTTCCCTATATATCACAGCTCAATCTCCACTTCTCCTGGGTATAAAAATGAGAGAGAAAACTCTATAGTACTAAGTCCCATGTTAACCAAGGGAAGCAATGCTTTGGGAACACAGATTTCATATTTACCAGCTCTTGTTTTTAAGAGCTGATATGAATGCATTTTTAAGAGCTGATATGAATGCATTTTTAAGAGCTGATGTGAATGCATTTTTTAAGAGCTGATACGAATGCATTTTTAACTTCCCATCTTTATGTTCTAGATTCAAGTGAATAGGTACTGAAGTACATTGTTTACATATTTGATGAAAAGTCTTCAGATCACAAGTCCATACACTATTAAACAGCGTAAGACATGAACAGGCACAGTGAGAAGCAATGTAAGAGATTTTCTGACCGATTAATTTCTAACATTCTTAGAAAAGTGAAAATTAAAAATTCAGTGATTAAACTCTCTCCATCACTTACAGACTCCAGAGCACACTGATCGAATCCATGATTTAAAATGGAGAGTTTTATGTTTAAAAGTTCTAGTTAAATAAAACATCTTGCATTTTAGACAACATAAGAATTTCTTAAATTTCAACTAAGTGGAATATTTATGGAAGAAATTCTGATAATATCTTGCAGCTCTCCTGAAGGCAATACCTGTGCCTGATTAGGCTTTCAAAGACCAGAAAACTTCATTACACAATGAAGCTGGGGTTGGTTTCCAAGGCACGCATGAGTTGTGAGTTGACCAAGTGGGAAACCAGGCAGATTCCTGAGGGAAATTCCCAACTCATACCGCTGTACTCCAGAAGCAGGAACAGTACTTTTTGCTTCCTATTACTGAAGCCAAAAGCTGATTCGATACCCTGTGAACTAGGGTCACTACAAACTAGAAAGAGTTGTTCTCGCTAGTAACAATTTAATTTGCACTATCCCAGCCAGCCTTATTGAATTCTTTCCAAGTCCCAGAGGCAGGAAGATATTGCTGTACTTAACTATTCAATAAGGTTTACTCTAGGCCTCGCCGGTGCAGCCTGGTTATATATTCCACATCATGTAGTTTAAACATATTGAGCAATCAATTTAAACTTGTTATTGTCATTGGGGTTTGAAAATTTAATAAGCAATTACCTGAACACATTCCTTTATGTTTTTAATTTCTACTGAGATGCTGTTCCACTTTCAGGCCTAAAGCAATCATGCCCTCCAGAATGTCTAATTGAATGAGTCCATAATGCAAGCCTTTTGCTTGACTGTATTTTCCCGTGTGATTTATGAAGCTGTATGAAACAGCATCTTCTTAAGGCCAAGAATAAGTGAAAGTTCCAAAGATCTGACATGTATGGATGGGAACACTCATATTCTAATGTGAAGGAAGCCAGCCGACCCATTCTGTGCTTCATACAGCAATGCCTTGGTTAAAGCATAAATCTGAAATGTTTCACCCTCCTATTTTTTGAGATATGTAGTAAAAATCTATCATCTGTTTGCCTATTTCTTTATCCTCTATTGTCTGCCTACTATCTATCTATCTATCTATCTATCTATCTATCTATCTATCTATCTATCTATCATCTGTCTGTCTTCTGTTATCTAACAATCATCTATCATCTGTCTGTCTCTCATTATCCATCTAACTATCTCCCTAACTACCTATCATCTATCTATCTTAGGGCAAAAATATTCAAGGTACTCTTAGACACCAGAGTTTAAAATAACAATTATCAGTTCTTCTACTAATATTTTAGGGTTTTAATCACAATGCAGATGTTGCTTGTAAATGTAAATGAAATGGTGTTTAGCTGATAAAATCAACCCAGGGCCTCCTCTCTCAGTTCTGCCAGCCTTTCCTTACCTGAATGTTCTGGTGTTTGCCCTGTGGAAAGGTGATCAATTAGATGAATAGGTCTCATTACTTTGAGGTTAATAAAAGATTTTATATTCTGAGATACACACAAAAATAAGTCAGAGTCAGCATGTAATTTATGGGATGGGGAACAGAAGGAAAACTGTTTATCTAACAGATCACAGTCCCGAAAAGGCTTTTACTATCTTGGCAGGCTTGAGTCCATCTCCTCTTCCTCCTGAGCCAGAGAGAAGGGCTGTCCAGGTTACAAATGTGAAGTCTGGAAAGTCCTTACAAGCTGAGTTTTTCCTTCCCATGTGTCTGTGACAAGCTAGTGCTCTGGGGATGCACTTACAACAAGAGAGATTATGTCCAGAGACTACAATCTCCTTTTCAAACTCCCTCTGTTTCTTCCATTTCTAAGATTAAGCAACATTGCACAGCGGATGTCTACTTGCTTTTACCACCCAGAGCCTCTCTCCATTTCTAATTACCACTATAACAAATACTTTTCTTATTATAAAATTGTAAAATGATGGAGTTTAAATTGTATTTATTTATTTTTCTACTTGCCCAAATAAAATTCCTCTAGGTTGAAGAAACCCAAGCAGTGGGTTTGGTTCTGGTCTGGGAAATGGTCAAAGTGGGACCTGCAGTTCAAGCAGAGAACTAAGAGTATACCCGAGAGTGACAGATCTAAAAAGCTTGAACCTGGTGCTGGCGAGGTGGGCCCAGGAGCAAAGGGCAAGTTCAACAACTTGCTGCTGTTGAAAAGAATTCAGTTTATTTTCCAGCATCCACATGGTGGCTCATAATTGTCTGAAAGGATCTAATGTCATCTTCAGACCTCTGTGGACAGCAGGCCCACATACAATGCACATACACACAGGCAGGCAAACACTTATACACATAGAGTACAAATAAGTCTTTTAAAGTCCACAGTGTTAACCATTTACATCATGGAACCAAAAAGAAACCAATCCTTTTAAATATATTAAGTAAAAATCTTGGAACAATAGTGCAGAGATGAAAGGATGTATTCCACTGATAATTGTGGCTACAGCCACTGGCCTGTATGAAAGAGAGGCTATTCCTCAGCACCCAGCAAAGCACACCCAGGCTGACGATGTAGAGATATCTTCCTGACTTATTCCTTCAGACAATGTGAACTTCAGGAAACTTTTTTTTTGCCAAAAATACCTGACTAAAGCTAAAATA
Source organism: Rattus norvegicus (assembly GCF_021556685.1). Lineage (NCBI taxonomy): Eukaryota > Metazoa > Chordata > Mammalia > Rodentia > Muridae > Rattus > Rattus norvegicus. The sequence goes on along the minus strand of NC_141551.1, from coordinate 42,942,045 downwards.
ATGGACTCCTGGCTTCACTCCTAAAACACAATTCTGAAAGCTTTCCAAGATTGTGCATCATCAGCCATAGAGGTGGTCATTTCCTCTACACACATGTCCTGTGATTGTGCTAATGAAGCAAATTGATCCGATCACTTTAGAAGAACTAAATCGTCTTCCCCTTCTAATAGAAACTTGTTTCTCAACAAGAAACTTGAAGGGAGAAAAAAGACAGAGTTAAGCACTCCACAGTGGAAAATTACAGAAGCAACATAAGAAAGAGAACATAGATTAAAGGAGGAAGAAAAATGTAGTTGTGGATGGGGATGCTATGTGTGGGATGTTGAAGGAAGTCTTAAGGATGTCACTTAAAGACCTTGTGAGTTGTCCCTTAGTCTGTATGCATCTGACAAGAGACAGGAGGGATTGCAGTTTAGGTGAAGTGAATGATATATGTCATTCACAGAGGGTGTATCTAACCATCCCTGATGCTACAGCATTTCCTACTTGCTCACAGCAGCCTCTCCAGCTCAGCCCACTCTCCGCAGACTGAGGTCTGTGACTCACTACTCAACTTTACTCAGAGATGCACCATTAAGCTTGTGTTGTTGTGCTGTCTCCTTCACATGTAATGCCTTCAGGTCTCAGCGTGAAGGTGGGACCTGGAATGCATCTGCTTTTGCTGATCCCTTACAGCAAACAAAAGTTGCAAAGGGATGGACTTCTACTAATCTGCTTCCTGTCAGGTAGGTACTTCATCTCTGCATGGATCCTTCTGTGAAGACAAAAGCATTTCCTAAGCCTGTACACTTTCAAAAACAAATAAGGGTAAACCAGCCCTTCATTCTGAAATACAACCAAAATAAATGCTTTAATGTCCATGTTGTTAGAAATGTAGACTGCCAGACTTAAACATCTCTTATAGTAAATGCTCGGATCTCTCATTAAAACATGCTTTGTTTTTCAAGCCTTTGGGCTGAGCCATGAAAGCCTCCCTAGAAACATCAATATTCTTCTGACCCTGTGCTTTCAATCCCATATATAATTGGCCAGAAAAAACATAAAGGGAAATTGTGCTTCGTGTCACCTTCTCTCTAGGGCCTAATCTCCAAACCTGCAGAACAGATTAAGATGAGCTGGCATGTCAGAAGCAAATGATGAGGGGTCCGTGGGAGCATCCTTCATTGGTGTATTGGATTTTTTAATTCTTTGTAGCAAAGACATCATTGACATCTTTAAATAGTTGAAGGGCCAAGTGGGGAAAAAAATCTCTTCTTCAGCTGGTCAGGCTCACAGGTAGAAGCAAAGATGAGAAGCACAAAAGAAGGAAGGAGAGAAGGGACTGATCCGATTCCCTGCACAAAAAGGTTTCCTGACAACCATGACCAACCATCCAACAGAAATATCAAAAATTGGTGAGAACTTGCCAGAACTCCAAGGCACTCCTCTTAAAGGCATTCCTGCTACCAATGAAGTGAGACTACCATGAAGCATTGTTACCTACGATCCAGAAATCTCTCTCTTTCTCTTTCTCTCTCTCTCTCTCTCTCTCTCTCTCTCTCTCTCTCTCTCTCACACACACACACACACACACACACACACACACACACACACAGAGAGAGAGAGAGAGAGACATCTTTAAAGAGACCTCAGCTTTACCAGTCAGCACCCACTGCCATGACTCCTACAGACATAGAACTATCTAAACATTTTCTTTTCTATGTATTACCTAAATGTGCACAGGAGTCAGGAGAACCAAATAAGTGTAAAAAGAATAGTTTCTCCCACATGAATGGGGAAGAAAACTAGATGGAACCTGATAAAACTTTGGCAAGGTTCATCTTACTAGTGATTTGAAAGTATCTTTCCAATGAGATCTCTGAGAAAAAGCAGCTTCCCAGTCACAAAGCCGTGCAATGAAGCACCAGTGTGCTTTGGTTAATTGAAAGCTATAGACCTCATGTAGTCAATGAACTTCACATGTGGCCTGTGAATGTGAACATGGCTTCTTATTTCTGGTAACTTTCATATTCCCTAATTCTCTGCCCAAGCTTATTTTTCATAGTACATAGAAACCTTTGAGCCATAAGAAAGAACTCACATATCTTTTCATTAAAATGTCCCTGGTAAGTGCTAGGATTTTCCTTTCAATATGTAAAACATGAAGAAATCTTGATAACATTATTATCTTGGGAACAGAACTGTTTCTCTTGTAAAGGATTCTACTTCTGATAACTTTAACATAATAATCTTTTAAGATTTATTTATTTATTGTCTATGAGTACACTGTAGCTATCTACAGACACACCAGGAAGAGGGCATCAGATCTCATTACAGATGGTTGTGAGTCACCCCGTGGTTGCAGGGAATTGAACTAAGGACCTCTGGAAGAGCTGTCAGTGCTCTTAACCACTGAACCATCTTTCCAGCCCCATAATAAACTTTTTAAAGAGTATCTAAAATAAATTAAGTTGGCCCAAGCTAACACATCTCTCTCTCTCTCTCTCTCTCTCTCTCTCTCTCTCTCTCTCTCTCTCTCTCTCTCTCTCTCTCTCAGTGCTGGCTGGGTGTGTGTGTGTGTGTGTGTGTGTGTGTGTGTGTGTGTGTGTGTGTGTGTGTTGCACTACATGGACAAACCATACATGTATACAAAGCTCAGATATTGAGCCACAAAATCTTAATAAAGTGCTGTCAATACAATGTTTTTAAATGAGGGTGGTCTCACCTGACATGTCTATATGTTCTCTTAGCTCTATGAAAATTAAGTGAAACCTGGGTAGGGATGGAGAGTTAGGGAGAGATTCTGGAGGCACACAGAAGATGGTGGGCAAATGAGAGGCAATCTTTCTGCCTGATTGGACAAGAGAGAGAAACTATGCACAGTGTGGAAAAATTTATAAGAATGCTACGTATCTCAGACACATTGAGAATGTTCTGCAATACTATGATAATGTGCCCGACATGGATGACTTTATTAATTTGAAAAGCAGTGTTTTGTTCATTTCACCTGTGTCCCAAGCAAAACTAACTTTTTCACCAATATCATTATTGCTTCATATTGCACTGATATTCAGTAAGTTCAGAAAAGTCATCACTTGGCTTGAATTTGAAAAGAAAATATTTTAGGTTAATGTGAGGTATCTGGATGAGATAAGCATTTAGGATTTGTTTTTTCTAGAGATGGGGTTTCCTGAAAGGGAAATTAGTTTTAAATACAAGGGTGGACATCTTGAAAGTACAGCATTATGCCATGGGAAATTTTGGTCACAGGTCCTTTCTATGGTATGGGATAATAGTGGGACTGGTTTCTAAAAAGAAATGAGCCTATTTGGTTATGTGGTAAAGAAGAGAGAAATACAACAAGGGCAAAGCTTTTGTTGGGAAATGGTGATGTCTAATTCTTGTTTCTTTGTAAACTCAGGGTTGAACATAAGGGTAAAGAAATCCTGGCACAGCCAGTTTGGTTTGGCAAAATCCAAAGGCACCTTGCTCAGGAACACTACTACTCTGTTACACTGACTGCTGCCCCATTCTGGGTGCACTTGAGGCCGCACCCCATACTCTCAGTCTCATTCCACTGTGCCCAGTCTCCATGTGCTGTGTACTTTGCAGCTGTCTGTGGCCCTTTCTTCTTCAGTGAATTGCATCTATGATGAGGCAAGGGTGCCTGGACCTGTACAGTTCCTTTAGAGACATTAAGACACAACAATTCTAGTCAGCAGAAGAGTTTCTGGTGACAAATTCCCAGAGGAAATTTCCATGACCTATAGGATCATCTAAGCCTGTAGCATCACCAGAAAACTATAGGCTATTTCATCTCCTCCTTCAGTAGAACTATTCTGCTCCCTTATTGCTCTCTCCTAGGAGTGCTATCTTAATAAATCACTTATGGTACAACCTTTGGCTTGAGGTCCACTTCCGGGAAAACTAAGACAGTTGATATATGAAGCAGTTCTTCGTGTGAGAGGCTGTGAATGGGTCTTATATCTGAAACTGCATGCAGGACAGAAAGGAGTAAATATCACATCCTAGTGGTATGTGAACAGGCAAGCCATGACAGGTTCTGGTCATGTTACAATGAGCTGAACATTTGTGGTTAACAAGAAGTTAAAGAGCTAGAAGGGAATGTACTGACTTTGGTAAATAAAATGTTTAGTATTTGGGAGACATCAGAGAAAGAGGACCTGTGGAGATTTTGAAATCATGTGAGTGTTGCTAAGTAACACTGATATAGAAAATGAGTCTTTATAATTATCTCATTATCAACTTAGAGAAAAAGGTGGACTTAAGAAGGCATCTAATATGCATCCAAGGCAAGCACAAACTGTGACTAAGGAAAAGGCCAAAAAAGGAAATTACAATCTCCTTGTCTTTTACTATTGTGTTTGCCCCCTAGTAGGGTAGTAGTGGGAACTAGTGGTTGGAGATATGAATATGTGGTGGATGCAATAAAAACCCTTTTGGCCCATCAAGAATATAGTCAACCTTTCCTTATAAAGATGGCCCATATGAGAAGGAGCTAACCCACTATAACAAACCGCCTTTAGAACCTGATCATTTCATAATACTACAAACTCAGAGAGTGTTCACTGCCATGAATCTTGAGGGAAAATATGCTGATATGAGGATAAAATGTTCTGACTGAGGGCTTAACTTCCGAGAAAAGGCTCTCTGAACTGGATTTGACGTTTCTTTAATGGTTCTTGGCCTTTCAGTTGTAAAAAACAATGATCCAAGTGAAGTGATGTGGAAATACGGGGCTTGACTTGGCACGGAATAGGAGAAGAGAGAATAAGGCTTAGAAAGTGGATACATGTGTGCAGCAGAAATATGAAATCTCCCTGTATTAGTCAGGGTTTGCTAGAAGAATACAAGTGAATATATAAATTCACATTTCATATATATGGATTTGTTAAATCAGCTTTTACGAAGTCACTGAAATAGTAACAAAGCTGTTTCCTATAAATCTCAGGGGCTAAGACCCTAGCAATCATGCAGTCTTTGAGGCTGTGTCCCTCCACATCAGGAGTAGCCCCACAATGACTTGTTTACAATAGAGAGGCTGATAACACAGTAGTTGCTCAATCTAAAAGGGTGGATGCCTCGATATTTCTAATCTGGTGTGGAAGAGATGAGGGTTTCCTGGAGAGTCTCTGGCCTTCTGTCCATCTTGGAAACCTGGAAATTCCAGGCTTTTTAACACCAAAGAAGGAATCAACCACAGCAAGAGGCTAAATTAACTTGGTTTTGAGAGGAAAGGCCACAAGAGTAAAAAGAGAGTAATCTTTGTGCATGTGTGTGTGATTTTTGTCTGTGCTGCCAACAGAAGTTCCTGCCTTCACCTAGAATGTATCTTCTCTAGCACGTAAGCCAGTTAAGACACTCCCTCAACTGAGTCCCTCATATTGGCTAATTTTAAGTTATGTCAGGTTGACATTTAACACCAAGCATTGTACACCCAAAATATTAGTTGACTGCTTGAGAAAGTCTACAGGACACTAGTCCTGAGGGCAATAAATAGCATGTGTGTGGTGGTGAGGGGGTTGGGGGTAGGGCTGTGGTATGATCCCATAGCATTGAAAATCCTATAAGGGCTGTATTCTAAAACCTGGAACCAGTAACACAGAGCAAGGTGTGGCACTAGGCTTCTTAGGAACAGTGCTAGGGGTGAAAGCTCTGGTGGTTACTTTAACTGTAAACATCAGAGAAAACAGAATAAAGGACTCTGTCATCTCTTCAGAAAATAAGACACTAGTTTGTAGGTTACAATCGATACCTTTTATCCTGAAGAAGAAAAAAATATTTCCTTTCTCAGGGTTAAAATCATAAAATGATTGTGTCTCTTGACAATAGCATATCCTGGATATCTGTGCGAATGTCATTCGTAGAAATTAACCATATATATCCTAACAATTTTCCTAAATATGAACTCTTAGAGCAATCCTTAAACAGTGGTCCACATCTCTCCATCAGATTATTAACTGAACAGCAGACAGAGAAGTACAAGGTAAGGGTGACTTTAAAATCAAGATTAGAGAGGGGAATTTGTAAGAATAAGTTTGGGACTTAGGATATGTTGGCAGCAGGGATTAAAATTTGTCACATTGACCTTCTTGGAAATTTTTCTGGGGAAAGTACGTACAATTAAGATTTTGAAAAAAACTTTGAAGTTCACAAAAATTTAACACAAAATGAAGCATCATGAAATCTGACGGCCAGAGCATAAATCTTGTGATGTCTCATTAGCCCTTGGCATCTATACCCTAGCTTCTGACATTCTACTGATACTGAGTCTTGGGCTCCTATAGAAGGTCACTAGTCATCTACAGATTCTACAAATGCAAAGGATTTTATGACTAACCATCCTCCCCTAACCCCTGCCTCACACACAATGAATAAGTAATGGAGAAATAAAAGAATACTTCTATGGCATAAACCAAAAATTCAGGGGTATAGATGCAGAATTCTGAAATCCGGCAAAGATGGACTGAGATGGACTTTCCTGATGTTGGACCCTTGCTCCACTTGACCATTACCCATATCCTAACTCTTTATCAATTTCTTTGCATAGTGCTTCCTAAGATAATGTACACACAAATCCCAACTTCAATGTAGTTTCTGGATGGTTTGAATCTAAAACACTCCACGAGTTGGCTGTCTCTAACAGAAAGGACACCAGGGTATCAAAGGCTAAGGAGGCTGGAGACAGCTTTATGGAACACTTGCCTACATCAGGACAAGTACAATACAACAGTGTCAGACAATCTATATCTCAACCAATGCAGTCACCAGTCCAGACCGTGAGATGCAGGAGACTGCCTAGTAGTAAATTCCCAATGGTCTGTGTTGCTCAGAGAAGATATCCCCTGAGCAGCACCCCACACTGTTGAATCATCTTCTATTAAGACATTCAGAAGTTAAGAGATAAGAGAACAACACAGAATTTTCCAAAAAGTGACTATATATTCAAATATAGAAAACATAATATACGAAAACTCAGGAGCAACTAAATAGACTGGAATGCAAGAAAGAGGTTATTTCTAGAGAACTTAAAGTAATACCAAATTCAGTTACATATATTTCTTTTGCTTCTGCAAAGATTTAAGTTTTTAAGTGTAAACTTCTATCGGTTGTGGTTTTTCAAAGGAATTTCTCCCACTGAAAAGAAAGAGGGGAGGAAATGGGTCTATCCCATTAACAGAAGTGAGGGGAAAACATAGGCTTAAGTGGTTAAATGACTTGTCTGTCATAATAATAATAAAAAAACCCAATATAGAAGGACATTCAACATCATGTTTTCAATCATATTAAGTTCAACGGAAACCTTGGAAACAATACAGGATTTAATCAACGAAAGAAAGCATGACAATTAATTGATGTTATCTCCTTTACCTGTAGTACACTCCACTGTATAAACTTACATACCTCCCAGCATCCTCTGAGCAGGACTTTATTATTTGTGCGCTATGACATATTTGGTAAAGGTATTGATTACTTCTTAGATCAAGACTCTACTAATATAAAAGAACTGAGAGCTCTGATGATCCAACTGTGCCAATTATTTTACATTTATGTATTTGAATGTGAAGGTGAGAATATGTGGACCATGGTATGTGACACAGGAGATAACTTATGGCACAAGTTCTGTCTATCTACCACATACACTCTGGAGATCAAATCACAGCACCAGTTTTGGCTGCAAAGTCCTTTACCTACTTAACCGTGTCTCTGCCTATCCAACCCCTATTTAAATTTGACAGTTTTCTTTGTATTAGAACTGCTTGCAGTCAATTTTTTAAAGGGGTACAGGGACCTCATTCCATGCCAAGGATTTCAGATTCACTGCATGACACTAAAGGACATCTACTGATGTCTATGCTTTCAGTCAAGTTTTTTTTTTTTATTAACTTGAGTATTTCTTATATACATTTCGAGTGTTATTCCCTTTCCCGGTATCCGGGCAAACATCCCCCTCCCCCCTCCCCTTCCTTATGGATGTTCCCCTCCCAACCCTCCCCCCATTGCCACCCTCCCCCCACCAGTCTAGTTCACTGGGGGTTCAGTCTTAGCAGGACCCAGGGCTTCCCCTTCCACTGGTCCTCTTACTAGGATATGCATTGCTACCTATGAGGTCAGAGTCCAGGGTCAGTCCATGTATAGTCTTTGGGTAGGGGCTTAGTCCCTGGAAGCTCTGGTTGCTTGGCATTGTTGTACATATGGGGTCTCGAGCCCCTTCAAGCTCTTCCAGTTCTTTCTCTGATTCCTTCAACAGGGGTCCTATTCTCAGTTCAGTGGTTTGCTGCTGGCATTCGCCTCTGTATTTGCTGTATTCTGGCTGTGTCTCTCAGGAGCGATCTACATCCGGCTCCTGTCGGTCTGCACTTCTTTGCTTCATCCATCTTGTCTAATTGGGTGGCTATATATGTATGGGCGACATGTGGGGCAGACTCTGAATGGGTGTTCCTTCAGTCTCTGTTTTAATCTTTGCCTCTCTCTTCCCTGCCAAGGGTATTCTTGTTCCCCTTTTAAAGAAGGAGTGAAGCATTCACATTTTGATCATCCATCTTGAGTTTCATTTGTTCTAGGCATCTAGGGTAATTCAAGCATTTGGGCTAATAGCCACTTATCAATGAGTGCATACCATGTATGTCTTTCTGTGATTGGGTTAGCTCACTCAGGATGATGTTTTCCAGTTCCAACCATTTGCCTACGAATTTCATAAAGTCGTTGTGTTTGATAGCTGAGTAATATTCCATTGTGTAGATGTACCATATTTTCTGTATCCATTCCTCTGTTGAAGGGCATCTGGGTTCTTTCCAGCTTCTGGCTATTATAAATAAGGCTGCAATGAACATAGTGGAGCACATGTCTTTTTTATATGTTTGGGGCATCTTTTGGGTATATGCCCAAGAGAGGTATAGCTGGATCCTCAGGCACTTCAATGTCCAATTTTCTGAGGAACCTCCAGACTGATTTCCAGAATGGTTGTACCAGTTTGCAATCCCACCAACAATGGAGGAGTGTTCCTCTTCCTCCACATCCTCGCCAGCATCTGTTGTCCCCTGAGTTTTTGATCTTAGCCAATCTCACTGGTGTGAGGTGAAATCTCATGGTTGTTTTGATTTGCATTTCCCTTATGACTAAAGATGTTGAACATTTCTTTAGGTGTTTCTCAGCCATTCGGCATTCCTCAGCTGGGAATTCTTTGTTTAGCTCTGAACCCCATTTTTTAATAGGGTTATTTGTTTCCCTGCGGTCTAACTTCTTCAGTTCTTTGTATATTTTGGATATAAGGCCTCTATCTGTTGTAGGATTGGTAAAGATCTTTTCCCAATCTGTTGGTTGCCGTTTTGTCCTAACCACAGTGTCCTTTGCCTTACAGAAGCTTTGCAGTTTTATGAAATCCCATTTGTCAATTCTTGATCTTAGAGCATAAGCCATTGGTGTTTTGTTTAGGAAATTTTTTCCAGTGCCCATGTGTTCCAGATGCTTCCCTAGTTTTTCTTCTATTAGTTTGAGTGTGTCTGGTTTGATGTGGAGGTCCTTGATCCACTTGGACTTAAGCTTTGTACCGGGTGATAAGCATGGAACGATCTGCATTCTTCTACATGTTGACCTCCAGTTGAACCAGCACCATTTGCTGAAAATGCTATCTTTTTTCCATTTGATGGTTTTGGCTCCTTTGTCAAAAATCAAGTGACCATAGGTGTGTGAGTTCATTTCTGGGTCTTCAATTCTATTCCATTGGTCTATCTGTCTGTCTCTGTACCAATACCATGCAGTTTTTATCACTATTGCTCTGTAATACTGCTTGAGTTCAGGGATAGTGATTCCCCCTGAAGTCCTTTTATTGTTGAGGATAGCTTTAGCTATCCTGGGTTTTTTGTTATTCCAGATGAATTTGCAAATTGTTCTGTCTAACTCTTTGAAGAATTGGATTGGTATTTTGATGGGGATTGCATTGAATCTCTAGATTACTTTTGGTAAAATGGCCATTTTTACTATATTAATCCTGCCAATCCATGAGCATGGGAGGTCTTTCAATCTTCTGAGGTCTTCTTCAATATCCTTCTTCAGTGTCCTGAAGTTCTTATTGTACAGATCTTTTACTTGCTTGGTTAAAGTCACACCGAGGTACTTTATATTATTTGGGTCTATTATGAAGGGTGTCGTTTCCCTAATTTCTTTCTCGGCTTGTTTTTCTTTTGTGTAGAGGAAGGCTACTGATTTATTTGAGTTAATTTTATACCCAGCCACTTTGCTGAAGTTGTTTATCAGCTTTAGTAGTTCTCTGGTGGAACTTTTGGGATCACTTAAATATACTATCATATCATCTGCAAACAGTGATATTATGACTTCTTCTTTTCCGATCTGTTTCCCCTTGACCTCCTTTTGTTGTCTGATTGCTCTGGCTAGAACTTCAAGAACTATATTGAATAAGTAGGGAGAGAGTGGGCAGCCTTGTCTAGTCCCTGATTTTAGTGGGATTGCTTCGAGTTTCTCTCCATTTAGTTTAATGTTAGCAACTGGTTTGCTGTATATGGCTTTTACTATGTTCAGGTATGGGCCTTGAATTCCTATTCTTTCCAGGACTTTTATCATGAAGGGGTGTTGAATTTTGTCAAATGCTTTCTCAGCGTCTAATGAAATGATCATGTGGTTTTGTTCTTTCAGTTTGTTTATATAATGGATTACGTTGATGGTTTTCCGTATATTAAACCATCCCTGCATGGCTGGGATGAAGCCTACTTGGTCATGGTGGATGATTGTTTTGATGTGCTCTTGGATTCGGTTTTCCAGAATTTTGTTGAGTATTTTTGCGTCGATATTCATAAGGGAAATTGGTCTGAAGTTCTCTTTCTTTGTTGTGTCTTTGTGTGGTTTAGGTATAAGAGTAATTGTGGCTTCGTAGAAGGTATTCGGTAGAGCTCCATCTGTTTCAATTTTGTGGAATAGTTTGGATAATATTGGTATGAGGTCTTCTCTGAAGGTTTGGTAGAATTCTGCACTAAACCCGTCTGGACCTGGGCTCTTTTTGGTTGGGAGACCTTTAATGACTGCTTCTATTTCCTTAGGAGTTATGGGGTTGTTTAACTGGTTTATCTGTTCCTGATTTAACTTCGGTACCTGGTATCTGTCTAGGAAATTGTCCATTTCCTGAAGATTTTCAAGTTTTGTTGAATATAGGTTTTTATAGTAAGATCTGATGATTTTTTGAATTTTCTATGAATCTGTTGTTATGTCTCCCTTTTCATTTCTGATTTTGTTAATTTGGACGCACTCTCTGTGTCCTCTCGTTAGTCTGGCTAAGGGTTTATCTATCTTGTTGATTTTCTCAAAGAACCAACTTTTGGTTCTGTTGATTCTTTCTATGGTCCTTTTTGGTTCTACTTGGTTGATTTCAGCTCTGAGTTTGATTATTTCCTGCCTTCTACTCCTCCTGGGTGTATTTGCTTCTTTTTGTTCTAGAGCTTTTAGGTGTGCTGTCAAGCTGCTGACATATGCTCTTTCCTGTTTCTTTCTGCAGGCACTCAGCGCTATGAGTTTTCCTCTTAGCACAGCTTTCATTGTGTCCCATAAGTTTGGGTATGTTGTACCTTCATTTTCATTAAATTCTAAAAAGTTTTTAATTTCTTTCTTTATTTCTTCCTTGACCAGGTTATCATTGAGTAGAGCATTGTTCAATTTCCACGTATATGTGGGCATTCTTCCCTTATTGTTATTGAAGACCAGTTTTAGGCCGTGGTGGTCTGATAGCACGCATGGGATTATTTCTATCTTTCTGTACCTGTTGAGGCCCGTTTTTTGACCAATTATATGGTCAATTTTGGAGAAAGTACCATGAGGAGCTGAGAAGAAGGTATATCCTTTTGCTTTAGGATAGAATGTTCCATAAATATCCGTTAAGTCCATTTGGCTCATGACTTCTCTTAGTCTGTCTACATCTCTGTTTAATTTCTGTTTCCATGATCTGTCCATTGATGAGAGTGGGGTGTTGAAATCTCCCACTATTATTGTGTGAGGTGCAATGTGTGTTTTGAGCTTTAGTAAGGTTTCTTTTACATATGTAGGTGCCCTTGTATTTGGGGCATAGATATTTAGGATTGAGAGTTCATCTTGGTGGATTTTTCCTTTGATGAATATGAAGTGTCCTTCCTTATCTTTTTTGATGACTTTTAATTGAAAATTGATTTTATTTGATATTAGAATGGCTACTCAAGCTTGCTTCTTCTGACCATTTGCTTGGAAAGTTGTTTTCCAGCCTTTCACTCTGAGGTAATGTCTGTCTTTGTCTCTGAGGTGTGTTTCCTGTAGGCAGCAGAATGCAGGGTCCTCGTTGCGTATCCAGTTTGTTAATCTATGTCTTTTTATTGGGGAATTGAGGCCATTGATGTTGAGAGATATTAAGGAATAGTGATTATTGCTTCCCGTTATATTCATATTTGGATGTGAGGTTATGTTTGTGTGCTTTCATTCTCTTTGTTTTGTTGCCAAGACGATTAGTTTCTTGCTTCTTCTAGGTTATAGCTTGCCTCCTTATGTTGGGCTTTACCATTTATTATCCTTTGTAGTGCTGGATTTGTAGAAAGATATTGTGTAAATTTGGTTTTGTCATGGAATATCTTGGTTTCTCCATCTATGTTAATTGAGAGTTTTGCAGGATACAGTAACCTGGGCTGGCATTTGTGTTCTCTTAGGGTCTGTATGACATCAGTCCAGGATCTTCTGGCCTTCATAGTTTCTGGCGAGAAGTCTGGTGTGACTCTGATAGGTCTGCCTTTATATGTTACTTGATCTTTTTCCCTTACTGCTTTTAATATTCTTTCTTTATTTTGTGCGTTTGGTATTTTGACTATTATGTGACGGGAGGTGTTTCTTTTCTGGTCCAATCTATTTGGAGTTCTGTAGGCTTCTTGTATGCCTATGGGTATTTCTTTTTTTAGATTAGGGAAGTTTTCTTCTATGATTTTGTTGAAGATATTTAGTGGTCCTTTGAGCTGGGAGTCTTCACTCCCTTCTATACCTATTATCCTTAGGTTTGATCTTCTCATTGAGTCCTGGATTTCCTGTATGTTTTGGACCAGTAGCTTTTTCCGCTTTACATTATCTTTGACAGTTGTGTCAATGATTTCTATGGAATCTTCTGCTCCTGAGATTCTCTCTTCCATCTCTTGTATTCTGTTGGTGAAGCTTGTATCTACAGCTCCTTGTCTCTTCTTTTGGTTTTCTATATCCAGGGTTGTTTCCATGTGTTCTTTCTTGATTGCTTCTATTTCCATTTTTAATTCCTTCAACTGTTTGATTGTGTTTTCCTGGAATTCTTTCAGGGATTTTTGGGATTCCTCTCTGTAGGCTTCTACTTGTTTATTAATGTTTTCCTGTGTTTCCCTAAGGGAGTTCTTCACGTCTTTCTTGAAGTCCTCCAGCATCATGATCAAATATGATTTTGAAACTAGATCTTGCTTTTCTGGTGTGTTTGGATATTCCATGTTTGTTTTGGTGGGAGAATTGGGCTCCGATGATGCCAAGTAGTCTTGGTTTCTGTTGCTTGGGTTCCTGCGCTTGCCTCTCGCCATCAGATTATCTCTAGTGTTACTTTGTTCTGCTATTTCTGACAGTGGCTAGACTGTCCTATAAGCCTGTGTGTGAGGAGTGCTGTAGACCTGTTTTCCTCTCTTTCAGTCAGTTATGGGGACAGAGTGTTCTGCTTTCGGGCGTGTAGTTTTTCCTCTCTACAGGTCTTCAGCTGTTCCTGTGGGCCTGTGTCTTGAGTTCACCAGGCAGCTTTCTTGCAGCAGAAAAGTTGGTCTTACCTGTGGTCCCGAGGCTCAAGTTCGCTCGTGGGGTGCTGCCCACGGGCTCTCTGCGGTGGCAGCAACCAGGAATACCTGTGCCACCCCTTCCGGGAGCTTCAGTGCACCAGGGTTCCAGATGGCCTTTGGTGTTTTCCTCTGGCGTCCGAGATGTATGTACAGAGAGCAGTCTCTTCTGGTTTCCCAGGCTTGTCTGCCTCTCTGAAGGTTTAGCTCTCCCTCCCACGGGATTTGGGTGCAGAGAACTGTTTATCCGGTCTGTTTCCCTCAGGTTCCGGCGGTGTCTCAGGCAGGGGTCCTGCCGCTCCTGGGCCCTCCCCCACGGGAGCCCAGAGGCCTTATACAGTTTCCTCTTGGGCCAGGGATGTGGGCAGGGGTGAGCAGTGTTGGTGGTCTCTTCCACTCTGCAGCCTCAGGAGTGCCCACCTGACCAGGCGGTTGGGTCTCTCTCTCACAGGGTCTGGGAGCAGAGCAGTCAAGTTTTTATATGCAAAACAAAATCTGAAAAGTCCTGTCAGATTTTGTCTTGTTTAAAGTTCTATCGTGCATTTTTATCTCTCATCCTTGAGCCTTGGAGCCCTGCTTGACTTCATTCTTCTATGGATCCTCTTACCCTGATTTATGTCATCATAGCATTTTGATAAGCAGTGGTGCCACGCCCTTCCTTTTCAATGTGATATCACATGTGACTGGGAACTATGGTCAATCTACCCTTGGTTTATGCTAACAATTAGCTAGTTATGTCTCTGTTATGTCTTACCATGTGTGCATCTTATATTCTTTTTGCTCTGAGAAATAAACATGGTCTCTCCAAGTAGACAGTGAGTAGCATAGGGCTTGGAACCCTTAGCAGCTTGGAGAACATGATTGTTTTGCCAGACTTCCCTTTTCAGATAAAGGGGGTGTTAGCCTTGGAGGCAGAGCCATGACCTACAGCCTAGTTGGAATCATTTCTGAACAAACATTTGGCTGCCCCTTCATCACTAGAAATGGAAAAAAAACTTGAATATCAAAGCTACAAGTCCAATATTATGTGAAATCTAAAACTGCCACAATCACATTTCAGTAACATTCTCATGTAATTGCAGTACTTCGAAGATATTTGGGGAAAAGTCATGGTCTTTAGAATTCTATCCAAAAATGCACTGTCTTCAGCTTGTACCTTACTTAATAAGCACGAATCACAAAAGCACATCTCTAACTCTTTTACTGTAAATGCAATACAAGGGTTTTTCTCCAAAATATTTTTTTTAGTTTGAGGACACTTAATTGATGGCTGTATGGCTTTTAGTGTAATGTGTAACGTTTGAGAAAGCGTAGCCTTTCGGTTTAAGGTTTTTTTATTCATGGTGCCTTGTATAAATGCTTTAGTAGTTACTTCAAAAGACATGAATTTTACCCAACTGAGTAATACATGTGGCATAGTAAAAAAGAAGGAGTAAAGGGGTGTTTCTCCATCTGTTGCCCATGTCTGTGTGTAGTGCTACAATTGTAACTTTCAACATTTTTCCTAAATCTCTTGATCATATTCGCATCCGAAAAATTCCAAGTAAAACTATGCCTATCTAGGAAAATAATGTGAACAGTTTACTGGCTTTTAACAACACATACCTATTATGGTCTAGATGAGTGCTTGTATAAACAAAGAATAACTAAAATTTATAAAAAGAAAGATTTTTTCATCTGAATATAGATTTGAATAAAGGTAGACTCATTTTCATATTGGCATCTGTGACTAGCCATTTACAAATAACTCTAATTTAGTCATTTTTTCTTTCCTATTGTGAGTATGTATGATGTATATGTGTGTGATATGTGTGTGATATGTGTGTTTGTGTACTTTTGTGTGTGCACGTGTGGGTGTCAGAGGACAACAGGATGTTAGCTTCCAACTTCTAACTTTTTGGAGCTAATTTTTTTTCTTTTTTCTTTGTTTGTTTGTTTGTCTGTTTGTTTGTTTTTACACTCCAGATTTTATTCCCCTCCTATTCCACCCTCTGATCATTCCACATCCCATACCTCCCCCCACCGCACATCCCCCACATCTTATCTCCGCAAGGATGTCCCCACCCCACCCGCCCTACCAGACCTCTAAACATCCAGAGGCCTCCAGTCTCTTGAGGGTTAGGTGCACTTCTCTGACTGAACCCAGACCTGGGAGTCCTCTGCTGTATATGTGTTAGAGGCCTCATCTCAGCTGGTATATGCTGCCTGGTTGGTGATCCAGTGTCTAAGAGATCTCATCAATCCAGGTTAATTAAGACTGCTGGTCCCCCTAAAGGGTTGCTTTCCTCCTCAGCTTCCTCCAGCTTTCTCTAATATAACCACAGGGTGCAGCTTCTGTTCATAGGTTGGGTGCACACATCTGCATCTGACCCATTCTGCTGCCTGTAGGGTCTTTTAGAGAGCAGTCATGGTAGGTACCTGTTTGTGAATGCCCTGTAGCTCCAGTAATAGTGTCAGGGCCTCCCCTTGAGCTGGAACCCACTTTGGGCCTGTCACTGGACCTTTTTTTCCTCAGGCTCTTCGCCATTTCCATCCCTGCATTTCTTTCAGACAGGAAGAATTATGGGTCAGAGCTTTGGCTGTGGGATACCAACCAACCCCACCCCTCACTTGTTTTTCTGCTGGAGGTGAATTCAATAAGTTCCCTCTCCCCACTGTATGGCCTTTCATCTACCTCCCCCCTTTGAGTCAGTCCTAAGGGTCTCTCACTTCCCAGTTCTCTGGTACATTCTAGAGGGCCTTTTCAACCTCCTTCCTCCTGAGGTCACCTCTTTCCATTCTCTCTGCTGACCCTTCGGTCCTTTTCCCTCACCCAATACAAGATCATGTTCCCCTCTCCCTCCACCCTCACCCTTTTCCCTCCACCGTAGTGGTTGATTTCTTCTCCCTCCCAAGCAGGACTGAGGTATCTTCACTTGGGCCCTTCAGCTTGTTGACCTTTTTGAATTCCTTGGACAGTATCTTGGGTTTCTGTATGTTTTAATTTTTTGTCTAATATCCACTTATTAGTAAGAACATACCATGCATGTCCTTTTGGGTCTGAGTTACCTCACTCAGGATGAAATTTTCTAGTTCCATCCATTTGCCTACAAAACTCAGAATGTCCTCATTCTTAATAGCTGAGTAGTATTCCATTGTGTAAATGAACTACATGTTCTGTATCCAGTCTTCTGTTGTGGGACATCTGGGTTGTTTACAGCTTCTGGCTATCACAAATAAGACCGTTAAGGGGCACATAGTGGCACATGTCCCCCTGTGGTATGTTGGGGCATCCTTGGGGTATATTCCCAAGAGTGGTATTTGTGGATCCTTAGAAGATCTTTCCAATGTTTGCCCCTGCATATACCAGGCAAGGGGCCCAGCCTAAAAGCTTCTAGGGATCTTCCTGTCTCCACCACCTATCTAGCTTGTAGGGGTTCTGAGAGTTCATGTATTAACAGGATTTGATCTGAGGTCTCCTCACTTCTGCAGCATCTCTCCCATCCTGATATTTCATTGATGGGATTTGTTTCTAATGTCCCATTATGAAATACAATGTTATATAAGATCCATATAGATACATATGTGCCAAAGGAATTATAATAAATTACCCTCTGCCCATGCCACTCAGAGCCAGAATTCATCTGATGTTGAAGATAGAAGACCTTCCCTGGCATAAATGAACCTGAAGGTCTGACTGTTGCTTCCAAGTCCCTGCAAAATCAGGCTGTATGTCTAACTGCTGTTGTTTTCGATGCTTGGTCAGTCTTACAAGATAACACCAAATGGCTTTCTAAAATACTTCCGAGCTTATTCTGATGGGTAGAACTATGTATCTCAATAAGTTAGTTTCTCTGTGGCTTGTCCAATCCTAATATCTTTATGCTGCCATATTTGTTTTCAATGTGATGGTTAAGAATCTATTTCTCCATTCAGATCCTGCCTCACATGTGGCCCATACATATACAGCCACCCAATTAGATAAGATGGATTAAGCAAAGAAGTGCAGGCTGACAGGGCCTGGATATAGATCTCTCCTGAGAGACACACCCAGAATACAGCAAATACAGAGGCGAATGCCAGCAGCAAACCACTGAACTGAGATTGGGACCCCGTTGAAGGAATCAGAGAAAGGTCTGGAAGAGCTTGAAGGGGCTCGAGACCTCATGTGAACAACAATGCCAACCAACCAGAGCTTCAGGGGACTGAGCCAGTACCCAAAGACTATACATGGACTGACCCTGGTCTCCAACCACATAGGTAGCAATGAATAGCCTAGTAAGAGCACCAGTGGAAGGGGAAACCCTTGGTCCTGCTAAGACTGAACCCCCAGTGAACGTGATTGTTGGGGGGAGGGCGGTAATGGGGGGAGGATGGGTAGGGGAAGCCCATATAGAAGGGGAGGGGTGGGTTAGGGGGATGTTGGCCCGGAAACAGGGAAGGGGAACAATAATCGAAATGTAAATAAGTTATACTCAAGTTAATAAAGATAAATAAAAAGAGAAAAAAAAAGAATCTATTTCTCTGTGACTTCAGTTTTCATTTCTCTGAGTTGTGAAGTTAAGCAGGTTTAGTTACACCAACCTGTCACCATTTCCTCAGGGTGTACTCTTCACATTTCCTGTATTTGTGAAATTGTTTACCAATTTTAGATTCTTAATGTCTTAATTCACTTGTAAGTATTATAAATATTAAATACCAGTCTATAACTTGTTTTTTTGAAATCATTGATCCACGGCCCAAGATATGACTTGGTGGATAAAAGTACTGGTCACTAAGCCTTACAAAATGTGTTTGCTCATTGGGACTCGTGATGGATAGAGAGAACTGATTTCTGCAAAGTGTACCTCCCATGGCACACAAGAGTGCACAAACACACACACACACACACACACACACACACACATACATACACAAATACACATAGTCATATGTGTAACAAAATAAACAAATAAATAAATAAACATAAAATCTCTTGATCCAGGGGCTAGAAAGATGCTCAGTGGATAAGAGTACTGACTACTCTTCCAAAGGTCCTGAGTTCAATTCCTTGCAACCACATGATGGCTCACAATCCTCGTCTGGTATGTCTAAAAACAGCTACAATGTATGTGTGTGTGTGTGTGTTTGTGTGTGTGTGTGTGTGTGTGTGTATATATATATATGTATATATATATGTATATATATATATGTGTGTGTATATATAATGTATATGTATATGCATATATGTATATGTATGTATATATATATATATATATATTCATTCACCATTTGGGGAATGGCCTCATAACTTAAGAGACCTGTGTTACTCCATTAAAGGTAAAGTTACCAACATTTTTCCATAAAATATTGACACTTGAATTGGCATTTATTCTTGTGAAAAACTGTGAAGTTGATGAGAACCTGGGAGATGAGCGACTGGGTGTCTAGGAAATATCTTTAAAAAGTTGATTGAGGAAGAAAGATACATTCACGTTCGATAACCAGAGCTTGGATCCTACATTAAGTAAAAAAGGAAATGAGATGAAATCTCAAGGTACTCTGTTTTGGGTTTTTTTTTCTTTCCTTTTGCATGGATTCATGGCCCATTTTAATTAGTTTATTGGTTTTCTTGATTCTTTGTTTTATGAGTTTTTTTAGTAGTCTAAAAATGAATTCTCTATAGCTAGCAGGCTCTTTCCAATTCTGTGGGCTTCTGCTTTACCTGATTGGACATTACTTTTGCTGTATAGAGTCTTTTCACTTCGTAAGGTCTGATTTGTCAATTATTGAGCTGAGCTTCTGAGTGAACAACTAGATTAACTCTAACTCAGAAGGTCGTTTCTTGCACCTATATCTTAATAGGGTACTGCCTATGCTTTCTTCTAGAACTTTCAGGATATGGTTCTACATTAGTGTCGTCATTACATTTGAAGCTGATTTTTCTGCAGGGTAATAGACATCAGTCTAAAGACATTCTATATGTAGACACTTACTTTTCTCATCCCTCTTTGTCAAAGATAATATCTTTCCTAAGAAAGATCAAGAATATAACTGGTAAAAACAAAATACTGGTGAATATGTTGGGACAGGAGAATCCTCAGTCACTGTTGCTAGAATTGCACACTAGTGCAGCCACTCTGAAGAACATTCAGAATGTTAACAGTAAGCAAGGGACATGACTAGCTGTACCCCTCTGCCACATGCACCCCACGGACTCAATAGATACTTGCTCGGCCATGGTCACTGCTGTTCTTTTCATAATAGCTAGGAAGTGGGGAAAACCTGAATGTTTCTCAACTGATGAATGGGTAATGAAAACGTGATGCAGATACACAATGATACATAATGTATTCAATTGTTAAGAAAAATGAAATCATAAAACTTACAATGCGTTAGTGAGGAACAAATACATACATACATGCATACAGAGAGAGGGGGGGGGGATATATTAGAATGGCTTACAGGCTGTGGTCCAGCTAGTCCAACAATGACTGTCTTCTGTTGAAAGTTTCAAGAATCCAGAAGCTATCCAGTCCAGGAGGCTGGATGTTTCATCTGGTCTTTAGTATACTCTGAATCTCAAAAACAGCAAGTTCTAATCTTAGAAAAGGAATGTACCTGCTAGAGAAAGGAAAAACAGGCAAACAGAGAGACCAAGCTTCCTTCTTCCAGGTTCTCTATATAGTCTTCCAACAAATGTTGTGGCCAGATTAAAGGTGGATCTTCTCTCCTCAAAGACCCAGATTAGAAATGGGTCTTGCCAAATTAAGAAAAAAGATCCCTCACCAATATGCCTAGCAATTTGAGTTTTAGTTAATTCTAGATGTAGTTAAATTGACACACAGGAAAAGCCATCCCACACAGATAAGTGATGAAATTGGAAAGTATTATGCTGAGTGGAGTCACTCAGACCCAGAAAGGCAAATGCAACTTGGTTTTTCTTATTTCTCTGGCTGTGGATATTTAGATGAGAGCTAGAGATGTGGTTACTTAGAGTTACCACAGGAACCAGTAAAGGAAATTGCAAAAATATGTAGAGGGTTATAACTGGGGAGGGAAAGGGGTGGTAATATAGAGGGAAGATCCAAAAGAAAGGATAACTAACACTGAGGTCCTTTGAAAAAGCCATGGAGAAATGTATTATTTTTACTTAAAATACATATATAACATACTTGAATATATATTCACACACACACACACACACACACACACACACACACACTCACATACATACAGATGGTTTAAATGGAGTTATGCCTCGAGAGTTGAGGAATATTAATGTCCCATCCAAGAACCATAGATTATGTAACAAAATCCCCAGTGCCAAGCATGGTAAGCCTCAAAAAGACCCCAAACAACTTATGTTGTTGCTATTGTCCTTAATTGGCTCCCAGAAGATGCAGATGCTATCACTGAAGACATCACACACTTTTAACAGAACTTAAAAGAATCGAAGTAGAACTGACCAAGAAGCCACCTCCTAAAGGACTAGTTTCACAGGATCTAAAGATACTGTGGATGCTGCTTAAGGAGAAAGATAATCAATAGGTCTATTCAGCTATGAATACTGCCCTAGGGTTTCTACTCCTATAACAAAACACCATGACCAAAGCAACTTGGGGGAAAGGTTTATTTTAGTTAGTAGCTGTCAGTTCGTACTCTATCACTGAGGGAAGTCAGGGTAGTCAGGATCTTAGAATCTGGAACTGAATCAGAGGCCAGGAAAGTATATTTCTTAGTGGCTTGTGCCTTATATTTGGCTCGGCCTCTTTTCTTATAAATCTCTGGAGCACCGGACCCAGAGTCAGGATCTTAGAATCTTATATTTGGCTCGGCCTCTTTTCTTATAAATCTCTGGAGCACCGGACCAGGGATGATACCCCTCAGGGATCTAGGCCTTCCCACATCAAACACTTCTTAAGAAAATGACTCACAAACTTGGGCCAATCTTATGGAGACATTTTCTAAACTGAGAATCCCTCTTCCTAAATGACTCATTTGTGTTAAGTTGACATAGGTACCTAACACAAAGCCAATGAACCACACCAATGACCACCCTGGCAAGACATCAATCGGCAACTGTACAATAGTGGCACCTTCACCTTACTGGTAGCAAGTAGCTCTTTCATTGACCGTAAAGCCTCCTCAGCAAGGTGAGATTTATGACTGGTACTCTAAACATAACCAACTACCTGTGACTGGTGAGGTCATAGAGGAGAACCTACCTCTGCCTCTTTCCTAAGTCAGTCTAATTTCGAATGATATTATTAATACTTTTCGTTGTACCTTCACATAACTTGGGCTCTCACCCCTCAAATTAACTTTTTGCAGCAGATAAAGGCCTTTGTGGAAAGGTATAACAGGCCAAACTGAGAACAGGTGACCATGGGGTGTTCAGATCTAATTAATGCATTTATTTTTTTTCAAGTTTTTCTTTAAAGTTTATTCAACACAACATAATCTCCAACTTCACTGAGGTGGCTGACCATATCCATGACCGAAGCCCCTCTAAACTGGAATTCCGTTGCTGAGCCAGCCCCAGCCTCAGCTTTCTTGTCAGCTCCAGGGGGCACAGAACTCCTTCTGTCGGTGTCTCTGTCTGCTTCCCCTCTTGTGAATCTTGCAGGTCTCTCACCATCTGGACATTTGGGCCAAGGCCTGCCGGTCTCGGGACGACTGCGGTGCAGGGTGGCAGGCACGATCTCCGGAGGTAGGTGTAGGTAATCCTGGAGAAACTGGATGCCCTCATTTGTGAGGTACCAGTAGAAATGTCTCCAAGCAAACTGCTCCTTCACGTAGCCTCAAGACTTGAGAGACTGCATGGCCTCCATGACGTGAAGGTTGGGCACGTTCTTGTCTGCCAGCTAGGGCTGTCTGGGCATGTGGACACCTTTTTTTGGCAACCATCACCCCTTCCTTAAAAAGGAGTTCATAGATGACAGTCCTGTTCTTCTTGGCACCAACATCGCGGTGGCTGCAGGGTCCGAAGCAGAGGCCGTAATTAATACATTTATAACACGACCACTACAATTATAACTCAGCTAGGTTTATAGAAAGTGGGCTTGAAAGATTGCTAACAGCCAGAGAACATGAACATCTCCTGAGGGAGTGTGTCTTCTGTTTATAGCAGGGAAGCTGTACCCATGAAATCTCAGAAATATATGTCTGTCTAAACAGAACCCCAATTGGCATGCCAAGTTGGATAGGGGAAAATCTCACAAGGCTCCCCTCCTCGATGAAAAATTATAGGCAATCAGTGCTGAGAGAAGGCAAATCAGTCTTCTTTATGGATGAGTCCCCAGGTAGGTTCTCCAGTCCCAAGTGGTCAGCTCTAAACACATGTACATATGAGTAAATCTAAATGGACTCAGTGGGTTGTAGATATAGCCATGCATCTACACACACACACACACACACACACACACACACACACACACACACACACACACACACACAATGAGACAAAGACAGAGACAGAGGCAGAGACGCATATACACATACACACATACATCTACATATAATTGAAAAAGTCAGGAATTTGAGAGTGAGTAGGGAGTTAAAAGAAAAATTCAAAACAGGACATAGAGGGATAGATGTGATATAAATATAGTACTCACTTAAATATTTATGTATATATTAAATATATAAAACAATACAAATTATATTAACATAACAAATATTTTAAATATTCATATATTTATATATGTTAAATACATATAAATATACTACTCTTGGAAAAATTCTCATGAAAATTAAACCTTTATTTTTGAAGAAGAAAGAGAGCTAAGCACACTCCCTGTCCACTTCTCCCTGACTTCAGAGCTGCTTGATGCCCCTGCCACCTAGACTTCCCCACCATGATGGACTGTAACTATGAATTAAGTTACCATAACTATCCTTCCCTGAGTTGCTCATGTCGAGACAGTTGATCACAGCTGCAGACAAGCGACAATGCCCTTTAAACGTTGGGTACTGGTCATTTCATATGATTTCAGTTTGGGGTCTGTTTTTATTTCTCCCTGTGTGAATAATTAACTGTTCAGCACTATTTGCTTAATATTTAGTGCTTTTGTGACTGTTTGTGAAGGATACTCTGGTAACTATCAAACTCTCACAACAGGGTTGTTTCTGAGTTCTTCTTTCTGTGTTCTTGATATGAGCACACAGGAATAATGGGTTTTTCTAAATAATAACATGAAACTTGACAAAAATAAATTCCCTGAATAAATATTTTGTTCCTACTATTCACTAAGAAAGTGTTCAGTGAGTATTGTTTTAGTGTCGTCATATTGTAATGTAACATATGCTTTAGTTCTGATATCCTGGGTTAATCACAGCTGGCCAGGGACCATCAACATGTGGTTAACTACTTTCTGTTTCTACACCTTTGTCTGTAAAATGAAGTAGAAAAGTAGTTCTCTGCCTGCCAATAATCCATTTCTCTGCTTATTTCCTTCCCTTCACAGCCCTACTTAGAAGTTGCAACTGGTTATAGTATTTATTACCTTATGTAAATAAGAATGTAGAATAATTTTAACTACTTTTCCTTAGATTCCTAGAATGTTCTATAGTACCTGATATATAAAGTATAGTATTTGAAAGTGTGTATAATGAAAATGTATAGATTATTATATTTTTAGAAATGGGTATTTTTTTAAAATGTGTTGGGCTGGGCATAAAAAGTGCAGACCTGTGTCCTAACAGGCAGTGGCTTTCTATGAGTTCAAGGCCAATCTGATATATGCAGTGAATTGCAGATCAGCCAAGAGCTACTTAGTGAGATCCTTCCTAAAAAATTTTAAGAAGTGTTAATAAGTTTGCTACAAATGTTTGTGTAATAATTTTAGAATGTCCTAATATATTTTTCGTGTATTTTTCCATTCATAAAAGAGACACTGGACTCTGACCCCATAGGTAGCAATGAATATCCTAGTAAGAGCACCAGTGGAAGGGGAAGCCCTGGGTCCTGCTAAGACTGAACCCCCAGTGAACTAGACTATGGGGGGAGGGCGGCAATGGGGGGAGGGTTGGGAGGGGAACACCCATAAGGAAGAGGAGGGGGGAGGGGGATTTTGCCCGGAAACCGGGAAAGGGAATAACACTTGAAATGTATATAAGAAATACTCAAGTTAATAAAAAAAAATAAATAAATAAAAAAAAAGAAAAAAAAGAGTCATTATGATGTACAAAGTAGTTTTACACTGCTGATGTAAAATTTGGTTACAAATGGTATCACATTTTTATATTATGGTTTATAATATATTAGATAATATAATATACTACAGCTCTATAATAATTCAGAAGATGGATTCCCTTTTTTGAATTTAAATTCAAATTAAATTAAATGAGAATTTAACTGAAGGATCAGCGAGTATGGGAAATGTGAAATATTCTTATAACATTTCACTCACTTAAGCAGCATCCTTTTCTGGGAAGCTATAAAAACGAAGGGCACTAATGTAATGCCTAATATGTCTCTTTATGACAAGCAAATTAGGTAAAAGGTTGAATTTTCATATTCTCTCCAATATCAGAACACATACACAACAGCAAAAACCCTGTGGCTTTCAATCTCACGGAAACAAGCCATCCTTTTGGATTTCCCTGCTTCCTGATTCCCAGTAGGATGTGTTCAAGGACTTTAACACCGCTGTTAAGTAAATGGACCATTGTTCTTCTTAATTATTTACCATTGATTGTAAATATCAAATTAAAATCTAGTAATGATTTTCAGTATTAAGTCAAATTAACTTTAAATAGGCCAAACTTAATGAAATCAAATTTTATTTCTAAGCATCGGGATCCTAAGGTGAGTGTGATCTTCACAAAGTCCTCATTTTAATTCAAAATCTGACTCTTTACCCACTGCCAAGATCAAAGCAAATGTTACTTGTGTTTAATAAGAACACTGTGGCATTTCATCAAAGTAAGTGGGTGAAGATTATACAGCCAACTCTGTCACCTGACTAATTAGAGATCTGTCAATATCATTAACATCTGCTTTCCTGCTGACTCCTGAAGTATAGCCACTTCTTGGTTGGCCTTTCCTGGGCCTCTTTCCTTTCATCAGTGGTAACTGATGTTGCCTGTCTACACCAAAGTATGAGTCTGTCTAAAGTTCAAGATACAACACAAAACCAAGCACAGTCAAAGATTTAGCAAAAGAGGGGGGAAAAAAACCTTGATTTTACTACTTATTAAGGGTTTTTACTCTAGTGGACAAAATCTGGAGAGATCATGTCAGCACACTATAACTTCTTGGAAGAAAAATCTTTTATTATTTTGTTGTTGTTGTTGTTGTTGTTGTTGTTGTTGTGGTGGTGGTGGTGGTGGTGGTGGTGGTGGTGGTGGTGGTGGTGGTGGTATGATGGTTTGAATATGTTTGGCCTAAGGAGTGGCACTGTGGTCTTATTGGAGTAGGTGTGCCACTCTGGGTATGGGCTTAAGAACCTTATCCCAGCTGCCTAGGAGTCAGTCATCCACTAGCAGCCTTCAGTTCTATGATGATATAGAACTCTCAGCTCCTGCATCATGCCTGCCTGGACGCTGCCATGCTCCCGCCTTGATGATAATGGACTGAACCTCTGAACCTCTAAGCCAGCCCCAATTAAATGTTGTCCTTATAAGAGTTGCCTTGGTCATGGTGTCTGTTCACAGCAGTAAAACCCTAACTAAGACATTGTGATAAAATATATGACCAAAAGTGACGTTGGAAAAAAATGTTTATTTTAGCTTATAGTTCTAGGGAGAAGATCATGTTTCTCCCACACACACACACACACAGGAAGCAGAGATGGAGAGAAGCAGGGCAATGATGTCAATCTTCAGAGCCCACCGCCACATGACATACTTCCTCCAGAAGGGCTTAAACTTCTAAAGCCACCCTCCCCTGCAACCCAAACAGCACCATCCCTTGGGGATGAAGATTTCAAATACTCAAATATATGGTGTGGGTGGGAATTTCTCATTCAATCCACACTATCATTATAACTCATGAAAACCACTTCTAACCTATTGATTCCATTAAATCCCATTAGAAGGCAATGAAATAGACAAATCTCTACTTAGAATGACTTTCCATGCCCATCCTCTTACAAAGATCACTGAGAGACTAGAATCTAGGCCTCCTGACTCTGAATTCAACGTCTATCAGACTGGTCTGTTGAAGTTAGGCCCTGGTTCTTCCCAGCCCCATGCTCCTAGAAATAAGACCCAGACTCAAAATCTCTGACTAGATATAAGAAAAATATCCACCTTATTCTAGCCTACATTCTGCAAAGTAGCTGGTTACCAGTACTCAGGTACCATGCATCTGTCTCATCACATCTTCCTGGCATATCTCCCACCTGGCTCTACCCCAGAATCCTTTCTCTCTCCTAAACACTGCACCTTAATTTCTGAGTCATAGGCTATAAACTTTCTAACTGACAGGTGATGCATCCATCCAATACACAATATATTCTCGCTACACTGGATGGTATTCTCCTCTCCCTGGAGATGGCATTCAGTTTAGACTGGTATATTTACAATCAAGTAAGTAAATACTTAGAAATAGGACTCAAAATGTTTACATCATAAATAAATGGCATTCTGTAGGTCATAGACTACTAAAGTGAAATCTAAACTGAATTAAATTTATATTTGGAAAACACTATGTCACTTTTCTGAGTTCTTAGGCGTGCATACGTACATGCACAAATTACAGAAACTAGGCCATATTTTAATCACTCACTATTTTAAATTCAACATTCAAACATCATCTATAAGATATCTATTCTATGAAAGTAAATAAAATAGTTCTGAAATTATCCAAAGGACAATGATGGACAATTGTATATGTCAGGTCTGCCTTCTATAGAACTCAATAGCATTTAAGTTTTCACCTTTAAAGGAGTATTCAGAGACAGTCATCAGGCTAAAGGCAATGCATTTAGTTGAATCAGGTTATTAACAGAGTTACTTAATAGTTATTAAATTAGTTTTACTTCCCCAATAACTCCTTGAAACCAGTGTGTATTACTAAAAAGTTGTATCCTACCATATCCTCTGAAAATAATGCTAGCGAGGACAAAAGCAGCCTGGTGTGTTGCATCTGCATTTCCCATCAGGCAGCTAGCATCTGCTATAGCGACTTCAAGCTCCCATGTAAACATCACTGAATGCAGGGCCTCCAACACTCTACAGTCAGAAAGGTTAAGCAATTTACAAAGTCACAGAGCTTGGGAAAAGAAGACTTGCATATTTCTGATTCAAGTTTACAAGTCATTCATTAGAAAAGCACCCACATATGTCTGAAGCACCAGTCTTATACAACACAGAACAGCTCCACAATTGTAGGTGCATTTTCTTACTATGCACTCTGATAGTGGCACTTTAACTTAAGACATTGATAGCTCAGTATCAATGTCTTGTCTTTTTTATTTTTCTTAAATCAAGGTCATACCTTTAAAAGCTTGATGTTTTGTATACATTTGAAGATAACTAGAATTTGAGAAAATAAATTAATAAGTACACTTTGTGACTTGTTCCATACTTTTAACACTTATTATCCAGTTTTTTTTCCTGATTTATTATTTATTTATTTCAGTTGATTTTTTTCATCTTTATTAACTTGGGTATTTCTTATTTACATTTCGATTGTTATTCCCTTTCCCGGTTTCTGGGCCAACATCCCCCTAGCCCCTGCCCCTCCCCTTCTCTATGGGTGTTCCCCTCTCCATCCTCCCCCCATTACCGCCCTCCCCCAAACAATCATGGTCACTGGGGATTCAGTCTTGGCAGGACCAAGGGCGTCCCCTTCCACTGGTGCTCTTACTAGGCTATTCATTGCTACCTGTGTGGTTGGAGCCCAGGGCCAGTCCATGTATAGTCTTTGGGTAGTGGCTTAGTCCCTGGAAGCTCTGGTTTGGTGGGCATAGTTGCTCATATGAGGTCTCAAGCCCCTTCAAGTTCTTTCAGTCATTTCTAAGATTCCTTCAACAGGGGTCCCGTTCTCAGTTCAGTGGCTTAATGATGGCTTTCACCTATGTATTTGCTGTATTCTGGCTGTGTCTCTCAGGAAAGATCTACATCCAGTTGCTGTCGGCCTACACTTCTTTGCTTCATCCATCTTATCTAGTTTGGTGGCTGTATATGTATGGGTCACACGTGGGGCAGGCTCTGAGTGGGTGTTCCTTCTGCCTCTGTTCTAAACTTTGCCTCCCTATTCCCTCCCAAGGGTATTCTTGCTCCCCTTTTAAAGAAGGAGTGAAGCATTTGCATTTTGGTCATCCTTCTTGATTTTCATGTGTTCTATGCATCTAGGGTAATTCAAGCATTTGGGCTAATATCCACTTATCAATGAGTGCACACCATGTGTGTTTTTCTGTGATTGGGTTAGCTCACTCAGGATGATATTTTCCAGTTCCATCCATTTGCCTATGAATTTCATAAAGTCATTGTTTTTGATAGCTGAGTAATATTCCATTGTGTAGATGTACCACATTTTCTCTATCCATTCCTCTGTTGAAGGGCATCTGGGTTCTTTCCAGCTTCTGGCTATTATAAATAAGGCTGCTATGAACATAGTGGAGCACGTGTCTTTTTTATATGTTGGGGCATCTTTTGGGTATATGCCCAAGAGAGGTATAGCTGGGTCCTCAGGTACTTCAATGTCCAATTTCCTGAGGAACCTCAAGACTGATTTCCAGAATTGTTGTACCAGTCTGCAATCCCACCAACAATGGAGGAGTGTTTCTCTTTCTCCACATCCTCGCCAGCATTTGCTGTCACCTGAGTTTTTGATTATCCAGTTTTGAAGCTCACTGTGTTACTTTCACTTCTTTGGAACAGTGCTAGTCAAATTGTCTTAGTATTCTTATGCCTGATTCTAGCCAGTCTCATCTTCAAGGTAGATTTTATTTGTCTTTCCCAATTACTACCTGAGCTAATCTCAGATCTACCTTATTTAACTTTTAGAAAAATGTCATTTTTCAAGATTCTCTCTTAATTACTTATTTGTGAATTCATGAAAATATATAATACTTATTCTTGACACAAGGTCTCATATGTCTCAGGCTAGTCTCAAATAAGTATGTTGTCAAGATGATCCTGAACTTTCAATACTCCTACCTTTATTTCCAAGCTTGTAAGAATAAAGAAGTGGGCTACCACGTCTGGTTGATATAGTACTGGGTTTTTGACCCAGAGTGTCATGCATGCTTAACAAGCACTATCCAACTTTACCTCTATCCCAAGAACTTGCTACTTTAAAACTTGAACAAGAGGACTCCCAGAGACCTGTCTGCCACTATGTTACTTGGCACAGGTGGGGAGAAGACACTCAATGTTCTGTCTGTCATTATGCAATGCAGCATAGGACTAGGAAGACATCCAGAGTCCTGCTCACTGCCTTGCCATGTGTCATGCACAAAAGAGGATGTCCAAAGACCCAACAGACATGGGGAGCACCCATAGTGCTAAACACTACAATGAGCAAGTATGTGGTACACACATGGGAGAGTAAGCATGTGAATTTGAGTGTTAGGAAGAGAGATGGAACTGGAGAAACAAAGATGAAGATGAATAGCCTATAGTGAGGAGCCTGCCCCACCACCTGAGATCATGGTGAAGTCTCAGCCTATGCTGCCACTGCAAGCCATGTTTGGGTCCATGACCATGGTCCATGACCATGCATCATCAGGAGTCTGTGTCAATGATGCTCCTGGCTTATCACCAGAGGCCATATGTTGGAAAAAAACAAAACAAAACAAAAAACCTAGTCTGGATTACCTTCTGGAATCATGTTGCTGTCCAAGGGTTGTGCAGAGTTTTCCCTGCCTCTCACTGGCTGCAGGACTCAGGAGAGAAGGTCTTGCATCTCACCTGGGCAGCACAGTGGAACTGGTCCTGGTGGTGTGGTTGCAGGTGGGCCAGCCATGAGAATTAGAGCACAAGATAACTGGTTCTACCACTCATTTGACGTGAAGTAGCATAGGCACAAAAGTGTGTCTTCTTCATCTGGCCCATTGCCCCTGGCCCCATCCATCTGTGGTAGTTGGGAGAGCTGTCCCTGAGGTCATAAGAGCTGGAGAGCTGACCCTGCCCTTCCCACAGCAGCACTAAGGAGAGCACGCTCTGAACCTTACCTGGGCAGCACAGAAGAGCTGGCTTTGGTACTGTATGGGTGTAGGTAAGCCAGTCCTGATGGCATGAGAGCAAGAGAGCTGACCCTGCCCTCTGCTGGCTGCAGCATTGGGTGAGCTTGTTAAAGCAGGTCTGGAGAATTTGCCCAGAAGAGTTGGTGGGCTGACCAAGTCAGCTACCACCTAGGACTAAAACCAGGGCTTCAGTTGATCCACCAGAAAATCTAACTCATCTGTAAATTTCTGGAGTATGTGAAGGAACCAATCCTTCATATTCAAAGCTGCAGGATTTCCATGACACAGGCCAACAACAGGATACCCAAGAGGAGCCCCAATGCAAAACCAGTATTGATTGTGTAAAAGAAACCAGGGGCTTTGAACTAGACCAATGATTCATTACAATAAGCATTTGCAAGTAACAATGTATAGAGAAAAGGATATACTATGGGATGCACTGTGATACACTATAGCTTTCATGATGGTATATTTTATATGCTTTAGGTTTTTTTTGCGTTTGGTTTTGGGTTTTTTCTTGGGGGGGTTACAAGATCAGAGGGTAGATACAAAGAAATGGAGAGATAAGTATGATTGGAGTGTATGATGTGAAACTTACAAAGAATAAATACAATGATTTTAAAAGGTAAATAACAGGAATAAAATAGAAAAACTAAACTAAAATCATAGAATTAGGTCCTTATTACAGAAGCACAGAAAAAAATTAAATCAATTTCCCTGTTAACTTAAGAAAGTGGAATTTTCTATGCAGTGAGAACAGAATTAGAGTTCTCATAACCTGAAAATGATACACACACACACACACACACACACACACACACACACACACCAATGTACCTTAATCTTTGATGGCATGTACATTAACTATTTTTCTTTCACAATGATAAAATCTCATGACCAGAGAAATTCTTAAAATAAAATATTTAATTGGGCTTACAGTTCTAGAGGGTTACAGTCCAAAATGCTAGAGCAAAAGTCATGGCAGCAGGAACAGGTGAGAGCTCTTATCTCCAACCTCAAATAAAAAGCAGAGAATGAACTAAGGATGGTAGAAGTCTTCTGAAAACTCAGTGCCCACTGACAGTAGCACACTCCTCCAATAAGGTCACACTTCCTAATCCTTCTCAAACTGGTTCAAATAGGATTTTAGTATTCAAACACATGAGCCTATAAGACCATGGGAAAAGAAGTAGAGAAAAAAAGAATTAGTTAATAAAAAGAGGTAAAGGGCAATTCATAGAAAAAAGGAAGATGGTTGCATTAAATTCTGAAACTGTGTTCTAGCCCACAGTAATGAATGATTGCAGATTTAGAGAATACGAAAAAACCATGTTTCACTTTGGGGATTAGCAAAAGTAGGGAAAACTTTAAAATATCCACTCAGGTCAAGGAAATAGAAGGACAGAAAGTTTCATCTATTGTTGGTAAATATTATATTTTTAGAAGTAAATTCCACAATATCAATAAAATCTAAAATGTGGTTTGCATTTGTTCCAGCAATTTCTCTTCCAGAAATTTACCTCTTTATATCCTATACCTCCAGAGTGCTAGAATTACAAGTATGCACCACTATGCGTGGTTAATATACCTAAGATCAGCATTGGCTTTATGTGTCCCAGATAACCACCTTCCCAACTGAGCCTAGAAACGTATTGTTAACAAAGCATGAAAACAAATATGTTTCAAATTGGCAATGCTGGTTAAGAGATTATGTTTTGAAATATAAATTTTTGTTATATTTATTAACATGTGTATGGTACTGGAGTACAGAAATAAGCAAGCTGGTCCTGGAAATCAGGTCATTATTTCCCAAAGCATGAAAACTTGGCATACAAAGGCTCATCAGCTGGCAGACATTAGAAACACTCCTGAAACAAAGTCTCTTCTGCCGTGACTGTCTGTCCTCTTTCTCCCCTGAGAACCACAACATTTTTTTTCTTCAAGGTAAGTCCCAAAATTTAGAATCACTCTTCTTCACAGAAAGGCACAGGATCCTGCCTTAAAGATCTGAATTTCAGAGAGGACTGGCTCCAAACTCAGAGGATGGAGTGGGAAAGTCCAAGGAGAATCTGAACAAAAGACCATACTGGGGAGCCTTTCTCTGCCTCTTCCTATCATGGGACAGGATATCTAGTCACATTTGCCTATTCTTCAGCACACCTGAACACAAAAGGAAATGACCTTATCTAAGATTTTAGCTCTTTGTTCCTCAAGTTCCGTGCCATATAAAAAGTTTGTTTGGGTTCTTTGTTACTTGTTCTACAAGACAAAGTTTTTCTGTAATCCAGGCTGACCTAAAATTCACCATCACCTGGCCTCTGCTTCCCAAGTGCAGGAATTACAGGTTGGCATTATCACATATGGGATAAGTCTTTAAAAATAATTTTGTTATCTTTTTCTGTTGCTATCTTGTCTGTTCTCAAGAAGCACATGTGCTGAATGAAAAGAGACAACAAAAATGTCCTGCCTTGTCAATGCTTGTTCCGTGGAATCCATATTGCAGAAAAAAATCAAAAATATGTAAGCAATTATCAAGGGACCCAGCTTTTACAGGTCATGTGGGGATTTGCTTGTCATTGAATTATGAGTGACAATGTCACTAAGGATTGCTGCTGAGCCTAAGATCTGGATGATAAGAGTAACACAGAAAGGAACATGATGAATGAGAGATTCCGACCTATCCTAAGTATCACAGAAAGCCACAGTGGGGGTAAATTTATAATGTAATTATCATTTTAGAACATCTCTATTATTGTTGTATTGACATATTTGAGGGACAGAAATAGAACTGAAATGTATATGAAGCCTCCTGTCTTAAACTGGGAAAACACGAAGAAATCCTATATTAAATGGTAATGTGGATATGAGTAAAAGAAGAGATATTTGAACTATATTGTACAAGGAAAGCTGGTAGTACTGACTGTCTGATTGGCCATGGATCTGAGAGAGAAGGGGGTAATTATAAAAGTCCAATGAGTTTGCTTTGAGGAACTAGGAGGAATACTAAGATATTGACAGGGAGGAGAAAGACTGACAGAAATTCACTATGGAGCCTTAGGAAGCAGCAGTTCTGTCTTGACCAGTGATGTTTGAGATGCTTCCTCCATTGCCATGGAAATATCAACCAAAAGGATACAGATGTGATGCTGGAGTTTCAGGGGACTTCACATTCAACAAAACACTGCTCAGAATCATATAATTAGTATTTGAAGCAAAAACCCAAAACGTGGACTGGGGTGTGGTCTCTATACGGTTCAGTCCTGGGGTGCTTACTTAACACATTGGAGACACTGGGTTCAATCCTTAGCTTTGTGTCCCTTTCAAAGATCATGTGTACCCAGGAAGCACAAAGAACTGAAACCGAAAGCTTCTCAACATTAGAGATTAGCCCGGAGGCAGGGATGGTGGCAGAATGAATCCTAGTTCTGCAAGTTAACATAGCTCTTTCCTGTATCTATAAAATGAGAACAATCATAATAGCACAGTCAAGGTCAGTGGGATGATGAATGGAGGTAAGATAAGGGCTCAGCACTGTCTCTCCTACAGCACATGGGAAGTGATCAATGATTGATATGAGTTTTATGATAAATATATCCACAGTTTCAACAGAAAAAGAAAGTGGAAGCAACCCATGTCATTTAAAGCCATAAAAATTTCCCTTTAATCGGAGCAAAAACAGAACTTTATACAAATGAGGAAAAGAAAGAAATAGCAAATCACTCTAAACTAGTATCAAATTAGTAGTTGGGAACAGAAAGCCATTAGAGGAAATGAAGATGGATGTGATTCCAATTAAAAAAAATTACATGAATCCCTAAATCAGCAGACCCCATGCAGACAGTTAAATGAAATGGAGCATCAGAGTGTAGCTGCATGAATCTGAAAGGATACCTTCCGACCTTCGTTTCCAAAGGTCTTGTGTTACAAAGTCTTGTGTTAATTGGCCCACTTTCATGTAACATTTAGTACATAATAAATATTTACTACTGAGCTCTAAATTTAGACATAAGGATTTGGGTTGTGTAAATTCCACCTAATTCCTTTTAAATTATAGCAATTCTCTATTCACATCTTCATTTTTTAATACTACAAGGACCTAGGAAAATATAGTAGTAATTGCACTACAGAGAGGGAGAGAGGGGGGAGGGAGGGGGAAATTCTCATTATCTTTGTTGTTTTATTAGGTTACTAGTGGGGTGAAAAGAACTCACAACTAAATACTGTCATCAAAGTCTGTAAGGCCTAATGTAATTAGGAAACCAATACTTAAAACCCTCTAAGTAGTGCTCACAAAATGGGTGTAATTAATGGTCTTTGAACCAACATTTTACCAACTGATGTCAAATCAGGTCAAATTCTCTTTCTCCTTTCTCTAAATCCATCAAAGACTATTCACTTTCCTCCCTCTGTTCGTGAAGAAAACGATGTCACCCACATAAGACGAACATAAGAGTGACATAATAACACTCTTCATGTGGTCATTCACGTGCAGGAACAGCTGTCATCTAGGACTGCCACCCTCCTCTTCCTGGAAAGCCTCAGCAGGGTCAGAATTGATGCTGAAGCGTGTAGGTCCCTTTCTCTTTGCTACTTTCCCTGCTAAATACTCCCCATTCACTCATCTCAAATTCCCTAGTTCTCAACACAAAATTGCATCTAACCTGCTCGGTATGTTTTCCTATTATGGGGAAACAATGCTGATGTTCACTGCTCATGCAGTCATTTTAAAAACTTCAAAATATCTTTCGGCTTGAATTTTTCAAGGAAGAAAGGATTTTGCTGTCACCACTTACCTTGAGCCTCAAAAAGAGTTTCTGGGAATATTAAGGATTCTGTCCTCACTGTGTTTTTCATGTTCCTTCCTCAACTGGATCTCATGAGTGCCAAATCGCTGAGTGTAAGATTGTGAATTCTGCACCATGGTGGGTGAGCAAGGAAACTGCAAGTGTTTTAAGCAATGGAACACCTGTGAAGTTATTGAGATGCTTTTCTCTAACTCTACTCTCATCTGATGTAACTTTTTCATGTGTGTCATCCTGTCCTTTGATCTGGAAGTGGCACCTTTGCAGATTAAATGAAAAGAAAATCCTCTTCTATTTGTAAACCTGTCTAATCCCTTGCCCATCTTGAAAATGAGGAACCCATCCAGCTCTGGACTCTAGTAACACATCTAGAAATATCTGTGACCAGAATCCAGTGATAAGACTGCTTATTAAAACTACATGGTGATGTTCCCACTCTGCATCCTGTGGTTCCAACTTGTATCATTATCAGTGTATCAAGTACCTTTCTATTTCATATGTGCTAGGGAGATGTAGGTCCTATTGTTATTATTATTACTTATTAGTTATTATTTATTACTATTGTTAGTGTGCTGGTATTATTGAGAATGGAGAGGCCTTCATTGGAATACCAAATACTGTTTAATATATGTTTACAGGCAGGCCAGGAGGTTTTATGATATAAATAAAAAGCTGCATAAATTAGAAAGTAAAGGAACTATGTCTAAAGGTCAGATCTGATACATTCCAAGCTTTAGACCTCTCATTGTGTCTGCTCTAAGTTCTTTTTATTTGCAAATGGACCATGAGAGAGTTCTCTTTCACTTGTTCCACAACTCAGGCCATATCATGCATGACCCATCTGGGTAACATTGCTATTCACCAGTGGAACAGGGAGTAGTGTTATTTAGGGGGTCAAAAACATTAAGGAATGTCACAGAAGTTGTTCTAATTGTAAAGAAATTTTAATGCAGCAACACGGCTGCTCTGGCAGAGATCACATCCGAAGACCTTCTAAGTTATGTGATCTGGCTGAAATGCAGACACAGTTTGGATTACAGTATGATCTGCCTGGCATACAGACACGCCCTTAATACACACTTTTAATCCCTAACAATGAAGGTAAAGTTAGGTTGTAGAAGGAAGCAGCCATCTTTGAAAGTGACATGTAATCGAGTGGCAGCAAAGTGGCTAATCAGACAAAGATTTGACAGAATAAGTCAAATCTACCCAACTCTCATGAGAACAACAGGAAAGAGAGGTTACTTTAGAGTGGTACAGGGAGAGAAAGGCATGTGGCAGTTTTACAAAGACAGGAGCAGAGAGAACAAGCTAGACACAGGTAAAGACAAGACTAATCAGAGAAGGAGAAGAAGCCAGAAAATTAGAACACATTGCTAAAGTTAGTATGAGGCCAAGTAGAGTTTAAAACATATTGCTAAAATTAACAGGAGGCCAAGTAGAGCAATTCAATGAGAAGCTGAGAGAACCTGGATTGAATCAATCAGCTTGGAAGATTAGAATGTAAGGAGACAAGAAGTTTCCATGCTTGGGCATAGGGATAGTTAATGACAGTAAAACAGAAAGCTCTGTGCTCAGCCCAAGGCATGTATTTACACAGCTTTGGTAGGGCTTTCATCTCATCCCTCCATGTGAGAAAATAACATAATAACTTACATCTGATTAACTCAAAATTCTCCTTTGAACCCTAAGAATCTCTGTCCATCAGGCCAGGAGATCCTTAAAGCAGGAAACTATCACAAGTTAACTCATGGTGGGAATTGGAGGAAGGACAGGAGCACTTAGTGCTATGTGTTGTGGGGAAGATCTGATGAAGGCACTGTGAAAACTATGTAGGCAAAGCAACTATTCCTTGTCACACCAGGGCAGGGACATCAGTACCATAGTCTGAGTGAGCATGGTGACAATACTGTAAACCAAGAGAACAAAAGGGACTCTTGTGCTCTGTCCTAAGCCCCTTCCATAAGCCAAGGCTAGAGTAGGAGAAATAAAGTCCAAGATTCATTATGTTGTAGCCTTAGTTTGTTTTAAGAGATGAGGTTAAAGTTTAAACTGAGTGGTACAACATAAACCAGCGGTTCTCAACCTAAGGGTCACGATTCCTTAGGAGGCTGAGCAACCCTTTCACAGGATTCACATATCAAATATCCTGAATATCAGATATTTACATTACCATTCATAACAGTAGCAAAAGTATAGTTATGAAGTAGCAATGGAAATAACTTTATGGTCAATGGTCACTACACATGGACAACTATACTATAGAGTCACATTTAGAAGGATGGGAGGGGAACACCCATATAGAAGGGGAGGGAGAGGGGTTAGGGGGATGTTTGCCTGGAAACTGGGAAAGGTAATAACAATTGAAATGTAAATAAGAAATACCCAATTTAATAAAGATAGAGAAAAAAGTGTACATTATTTTTTAAAAGGAGAGAAAGGATATTCGTAGAACAGTTGACTTTATTCTAAAGTGTGCATGTATATAGCTATAAATATATAATGTATATGCACATTCATATATACAATTGCATCAAACAATATCACATATACTTAAAAAAGAAATGAATAAGCAACAATACCAAATCAACAATGTTTGACATTAACCAAGAGGGTAGGAGATAAAAGGTAAGGATGATGTTTTATTTTTTCCTTACAGTATATTTTCAATGTTTCCCCAAGTAATCTTGAATAACTTAATAATTATTTGTGAAAACTGCAGCTGGACCCAACAGAACACACCTCTCATCCCAGCTCTCAAGCAATGGAAGCAGAAGATGAATGGTAGTGGATGCTCAACTTCAGCTCTACAGTGAGCTCAAGGCCAGCCTGAGCCCGTGTATCAGCAAAGGCCCAAAGCCAAAACCAAAGCAATACAAAAGCCATAAATCTGGGAAACTGTTCCCTTCTCTCAACATATATTTTTGTGAACACTGGATAAGAATGATAATATTGTATTTATTTATCTCATTTTAAAGTGACTAAAAGAATGAAAACGTTTTAAAGGATGAAATCAACAACTAATCCAAGAAAATTCTGAGAGACTAATTTTCATTTCTTAAAGAGTTTATAACTCTTCTTCATATCTCAACGTGTTATGTGACTTTCAAGTATTGTCACAATGTAAGATATTCTGGCTTTAAATGTTCACTCCAGTTGGTAATTTTAGCTATTCACATAAACATTACTGACTATTTGATTGGATGGTACAGAGATAGGTAGGAGAATAAAAACAAAAGCTTTCTCAGAAGCTTTTCAAAAGTTCTAAAATAGGAAAGACGAGCTTGCAAAATTATCAATATCACAAGACAGAATTGTACTCTTGAGCTGAGCACACATTTTATGACAAGATGACATAGAATCTACTCATAAACATTACAAACACCCAGCGATGCTACTGAGGCTCTAGCAGCTGTCAAGAAGCCACTTAAAAGCAATTTTAAGTCAGAAAACAGAAAAAAAACCCTAAAAAGTCCTTTGATTTCAACACCACATTCCTCTTAAATGTGTTTCCTGTCACGTAGTGTTTCTGGAAAGATGCTTATTTGACTAACACCCCTCTGAGGTCAGATGGACAATGGAGTAACAATCATTTGGGCAACTGTCTTATTACAGATTTCCTACACAATTCTCCTGACAGACAGGACACCTTGCAAATCATTTTCATTAGAACAAATATAGCCTAAAAATCTGTTTTAAGGAAGCAGCATGACTTGAGACCTATGGTGCTCAAAGAGTGCCAGACAGGAGACAGGACTGAAATATTCTCAGAGTAGACAGAATGAACACATACACTTACCCATCCCTGGATATGGAGTCACTTCAGATGCTGCTTCTCGTCTTGTCTCCTTTTCACCCAGCTTCCTTATCACAAAAGGAGAAAATAAAGGTAGCCATTCCTTGGGAAAGATTGAGAAGATTGGGCAGAGTAGGCTTCTGACTGTTCCTAAAACACTTGACGTCTGAGAACTGATGAATAGAGAAAGTCCTGAAAACAAGCAGAGGCATGAACATCATCACATACTGTGCTCCTGGGTCCGGGTCATGTGTGAAGCTTAACTAAGAGTTAACATTAAGCATGTCTGCGAGCGGTCTTTCTCAAACAGTAAAATATGTTTCCCTGGGGTTCTGTTTCCCATGACCTATATCCCATTGCCCTTGACCTTTACACTGTCTTTGTTCCTTGCAGTTTTATGGAATTATTAATTCAGTGTTTATTTATTTTTCCTTGTCCTAAGGAATTATAATTTAATTATGTGACTTTCTGCATAACATTTTGTTTAAAGATCTAAAATATAAATGTTAGCTACAGATCCTGGCTACTTTATGTTTGAAGTAAGTCTCTGTAATTTTTAAAATTTTAAAAGACACAAGTTTACTACTGCTTAGCACCACAACATCTGTTGACTTTCAGGCTTGAGGTATTTTCAGGAAACTGAAAGTCAGACTGCATGTGTGATTTTAAAGGAAGACACCAGAAAGATTTGAGAAACTAAAAATGTTAAGAAGACAAAACAGAAGGTAATCCCTTATTTGAAAATGTTTTTTAAAAAGATAAATAAGAGAGTAACCCATTTAAATAGAAAAAATGGGATCTAGTTGTACAAAGTTTGACAATAAATGCTGCTTCATTTTCCTATACATGTACAATAGACAAAAGGAATTGCGCTAAATTTTGTATCCTGGAATTTAGAAGAAACATACGATACGGTTCACCCATGAAAACATGGTGTTAAAACTGTTACAACAGGATATGTTAAGTATGTACAAGGATATCTTTTTCATGAACCAAACCCTAGTATTGCTCACCAAACAATAAATTAATATGTAAGCACCCGAAAGTCTTCATCAGTTCATTGCCTGTCATAAGAGAGACAAAGACAAGCTGGCTGACCTCTTACAATGACAACTTTTCCTACACGATTAAAGAAATAAACACCCATCGCACATAAAACACTTCTGCAAACAGCTGCGTAACTTTATAGCCCTCTGTAACTCATGTCTTTTAACTCAAAGAGTTAGCATCAGAAGACTTATAAAAAACGATGAATAGGCAAAATATTCAACTGCAAACATGGCCTCCTCTGTAGCATATCAGCCCATCCATCCATAAAGCACTTTATGATCCATGTAAACAGCCTAGACGCATTCAGCCGTTTAGATGTTAGTTAGCTAAAGTACCGAGAGGCAATTCTTAAGATTCTCAGTGCCTGGTTCTGAGTGGCATATGTGAGAGAAGAAACTTTTTGGAATGGTTGATAATAAAAATCAATAACTATTACAGTGGTTTACACAGTGTATTTCTATTCACGATTCAAAAAAGAATGTTAGAACAGTTTTTAAAAGTATATAGTTAGCTTCAAAATTAAATTATTTAATATGTTCTTACTTTTGCTTCTAAGTGTAGTATAATCCCAAGCAATTCTTCATCTGCTAGCCATCATTTTAGCAATGAGGCCTGATTAGTGATAGTCATTTCTGTCCACCTTTGAAAGTGGTGCTGACTCAGCTTTATCTGGTTGTATTTCCTGACGGATGACTTCCAAAGGGTCTGTGTGTTGATTGCTGCCTGACTTTTAGAATCATCTGCTTCCCTCACGAATATTTTTTTCTTTTATAGGACAGGCCATTTGGCATGGATTCTGTATAACAAGGAAGCATTTTGCAGCCCATGATGAAGAAATTAAATCAGCTCAGCTGTCAATCCAGTATTTATTTGCATCTTTAAAAAATTTCAACACTTAGCAGTATAAGAAAGGAAGAAACACTTTGAGTTGGCATAAAAATCTCATACCGAGCAAGGTCAGCATAACATGACAAAAGATGACACACAGCATCTAACCTGAAGGGGAAAGTAAGCTGAGGGATGGCAGGGGTTCTGTTTATACACTGGAAAGAATGGGGATATGAATTTTAGAATCAGAATAGCACAGGATGACCCATTACCTAGTCCTCCCAGAGAGACCAGATCAGGTCTAGGAGGGTGTAAAGGCTGTGGATGACTGGCAGCTAAGAAGAGAAGTCAGAAGGAATGACCCTGACTTGAACTTAGAGGAACTAAAAGTAGAGTGGAGAGATCTGCATTCATTAACACTGTTAGTTAATTGGAAGACTCACCCAGACCAGACATCCTGGAGATTTTATAGCAGTGTCTTTGTGAATACAGAATTATCTTCAGTCTGAATGCTGATCTCTAGCTGGTTAACTGGTTGACACCATATGGATATATAAACTGGAAGAAGAGATAAAAGAAGATGAGACAACAGATACAAAGAGAACCCAAGTGTTAAAGGAAGGGACATAAGAAGGAAGAGGGGGAATAGAAGGAATAGGGGATAAACAGGAGGAAAGGTGGCTTGTGATGGGGTTCAAGTAAAAAAGTCAGATTCTTAAAAAAATTTCCTTACTTTACATAAATACAATCTTCAAAATTTTGAACTTCAAGCTTGGCTCAATTTTAAATATCGTATAATTTATTCTCTAGATTTGAAGGAAAGAGAGTAGCCAGACCCACCTCTCACATAGTTCTGATTAGGAATTTCAAAATTTTTACTGACCATGCTTTTGTTTCTGAAGAGGAGACAAAATGGAAACTCAAGTAATTTTTATGCATAGGTATATTTGAAAAGAAAAAGCATTCATTTCCTTAAATTCTCTATACTATGGATAGGCATTTGCTCTAAGATTGCTGATTTTCTTACGTTGGGATGGGGAGAGCACAGTGTAAGTTGTTAGGCACCTGGGTCTGTAGGATGGATGCCTTCATCAAAACTAAGACAAGGAGCTTGGAGGGCAGGAAGCCAGCTTGTACTGTGACTTGGAAATGTGACTAACTTTCAACTGTCTTCTTTCTAGACTTCGGTATAACTGATGAAAGACATGGCTCGGGTCATCCAAGTAAAAAAGCTTTCTTCGCTTCTTGCTAAAGTCCAAATTCTTAGTCCCATTCAGTAATAAAAACCTCTCACCCTAGACGGAAGGAGATTCCGACTTCCCAGCCTAGGATTTGGGTGATTCTAAATCTAGGCATTCTTAAGAACGACTGCAATCAGGAACAGCCATAAAATATAAATCATGTGCAATTTTATTTTTCCATTTTGAGTGATATATTAACAAAAAAGAAATCTCATGCTGTGGGAACCCTGCAATTGACTTACAAGACTTAGACTGAAAGGTTTGTTTAAGTTATTCATCAAACTGTCATTTGATCGCATTCAAGAAATCTATAAAGGAGTCAAATAGTAAACCCACGGGGACAAGTAGACTGGAGAGCAAACCGGGGCCCTTTTGTGTATTAATAGGAGCAAGAACCAAATGTCTGCTGCAGCCACCTGTGAACAATCCATGCTTGACATGGGACATGGAAAGTGGTCATTTGTTTTCGATTCCATGGCTAGCACCTCTGTAGATTTATGGTGATGGAGATAGCAATTCATTTCTTTAGCTTTTAGCCCAATGGAAGTCAAATTCTCAGTTTATTACTATATGACCTTTGCCATAGAAACCAGCTGAATACTCTATAAAAATATTTTCCTTTAGTTGTTCAATATGTTGCCATAAGAGATGAAGGACCTGAAAAATAAAAGGTGCTTTTCATGTAGTATCTCATGCCATATATTGAAATAAATATGTAATGTTTAATTAGTATATTACATATATTATTAATATGTCTAAATATATTACAATAAATATATATTTGTATATCTTAAATAATCTAAGTATTAATTAAACTGTTCCCTAAATTCTTCAGTATCAAACAGCTACTCTCTAAAGCTTTGTAGAGAGTCCATAGGATCTGACTGGCTTGATTCTGTTCAAAATTCATCACCTACAATTAATGTATTAAATGACAGATAACAGGAAGATTTTCATATATGAACTTTATAATCCCTTGGATTTTAAATGGAAATGATCTTCATTCTATTTTTTTCTCTATAAATGTCACATTCACATAGAGATAGAAGATGGCTCGCCACCCGTCTATGTACTACCTAAGTCCTAAGCACTAGGTGAAATGTTGAATTCTTAAATATGTTGAATCTCTTATCCTGAGT
The DNA here is from genome assembly GCF_021556685.1 of Rattus norvegicus. Classification (NCBI taxonomy): domain Eukaryota; kingdom Metazoa; phylum Chordata; class Mammalia; order Rodentia; family Muridae; genus Rattus; species Rattus norvegicus. The sequence goes on along the minus strand of NC_141551.1, from coordinate 42,898,291 downwards.
TGTATTTTTAACCCTAGAGAATAATAGCATAATCTCTCCAATAGCAAATAAAGTCTCGTCTTTTCCCTTAGTCCCCCAGGACAACAAAGATTGACAAGGCTCCTCCAGGTTACTGCCTCATAAAACTTTATTTGCTACATCTGATATGACAAAGACATAGAGACTGAAAGATAATTTTAGGGACAAAGATTTATGTTTAGAAACTAAATTTAAAGACCTTAAAATGTAGTAGAAAATAAACTCTGAGACTAAGTATAAAGCCAGAATTACTAAGGCAATTATACATAAGTATTATATAAAATAATGTCAATGTCTATTTAGATGCAAATAAATCTCAAATTAACCTTTTAGTAACTAATAGATTGACATAATAGGAAAGGTGACATTTGTTGTATGTGCATTTATAACAAATACATAAACTAATTTTATAGATGGTTCAATTGATTAAAGAGGTTGAACAATTTGCCCAATGCTTGGCAGTGAAATTCATATTTACATCTGTCTCACAGCAAGATTATCTTAAGTTTTGCACAAACTCCTGTTGTCTTTAACCTTACATGCTTGTATACCTGTTCTGTTGGGTTACAGTACTCTTTTGAAGGGCGGCTACTGACTCATCTCATTTATGGCAAGCAGAGGAGATGAATTTGCTGTCACCAGTAGGCATCAGAACCAACCTTGCCTGGACATTGCTAGTCTCTTTCAAGAACTGAAAGTCTCTTGAGGTCTCTCTGCCTCAGTTGCTATTTATAGGGGGATGAAAACTGGCAAGGGTGATGTTTTATGGCCCCACCTACCTGCTTCAGGCTGTCACTTGGAGGGTTCCCAAAAATGTTCATCCAGACGCATACTTAGCAAAAGCATCAGAAGTAGACTAAATTGTCATAAATCACTGTTCTACATACAGCATACAGAAGAGCGAGCCTGCTGCTAACTATATACTTTATAGGAAAATGCAAATGGACAACCCCAGAAAGCATTGGAGGTGCCTACAGATGACGCCTGAGGTGGATAAAAGAAATATTTACACTGAAAAGAAACAAGATAAATATTTCTGGGATACCACAAAATTTAGAAATAAGGTAGCCTTTTTTTTTTTTGGTTCTTTTTTTTTTTTTTTTCGGAGCTGGGGACCGAACCCAGGGCCTTGAGCTTCCTAGGCAAGCGCTCTACCACTGAGCTAAATCCCCAACCCCATAAGGTAGCCTTAAAAAGCAAAAATTTAAAAAATAATAGATCTTTCATTTGGGGGGGAATTAAAACATTTTTTGGTTTAGAAAAATTGTGACTGTTTTATCCTGTTTCTTCAATCATTATTTTTCTCTGTAGGTGTCAGGTAAATGAGGTGTTTTGTACCTATTTTGAAACTATCATATGATGATTACACAGTGGTTTGAATACACTTGCCCCACAGGAAGTGGCACTATTAGGAGGTGTGGCCTTCTTGGAGGAAGTGTGTCACTGTGGGAGTGGGCTTTGAGGTCCAATGCTTAGGTTCCACATAATGAAGAACCGACTCTCCTCTTGGCCGTCTTTGAATCCAGATGTAAAACTTCTTGGTTCCTCCAGCACCAAGTCTGCATGCACAATGCCATGCTTCCCACCAGAATGATTATGAACTGAACCTCTGGAACTGTAAGCTCGCCCAAATTAAATGTTTGCCTTTCTAAGAGTTACCTTAGTCCTGGTGTCTCTTCACAGCAATGAAACCCTAAGACAAATACTTTATATTTCCTTTGATAAACCATTTGACAGTACACATTAGAACCTTTAAAAGGGGTTACTTCCATTTCAACCAGAAATGACATGTCTTAAACAACAGCCTGTGAAAATAATCTTCAAGGAAAGAACTGAGAAAAGGAAATGTAAGAAAGAGGGAGCAAAGAAAACCATTTTGATATATAAGAGAAATTTGTTTTTGCTTACTTGTGTTTGTTTGGGTTATTTGTGGGGGGTGGTAATTGTAGAAATATCAAGAATTTTTAAAATGGGCATCCCCCAACCCTGGCACACCAAGTCTCTGTGAGGCTGGGTACACTCTCTCCCACTGAAGCTAGACAAGGCAGCCCAGCTAGAAGAACATGCGCCACTGATAGGCAACGGCTTCTAGAATAGTCTCCACTCCAGTTGCTTGAGACCCACATAAAGACCAATGGACACTTCTGCTATGCGAGTGCAGAAAGGCCTGGGTACAGACCATGTATTTCTTTCATTGGTGGTTCAGACTCTGAGATCCCAAGGGTCCAGGTTACTTGACTCTGTTGGTCTCTGTATGGAGCTCCTATCCACTTCAAGGCCTGCCAATCCTTCCTCCTATTCTTCCATAAGAGTCCCCAAGCTCCATCCATTGTTTGGCTGTGGGTGTCTGTATCTGTCTGAGTCAGCTGCTGGGTGAAGCCTCTCAGAGGACAACGTGCTCCTGTCTCCAAGCAGAACAGAGCATCATTAATAGTGTTAGGGATTGGTGCTTGCCCATGGGATGGGTCTAAAGTTGGACTGGTTATTGGTTGGCCATTCCCTCAGTCTCTGCTCCATCTCCTTGGTAACACTTATCTTGATTTTTTCCAATTCCCAAAGAAGTCCACAGGGAATTGTGAATATAGATCACACCATATCAGAGGGTACAAGGAGGAGGAAGGAAAAGGAAGTTGACTGAAGGAGTGTTTCTTTTTCTGTACCAAATCTTACTCCACGGTCTAGAGTTCCACGAGGGTAGAAATCACTTAGAATTTTGTTAAAATACAGATTTCTAGGCCCAGCAATTAATGGCTAGATGTTCTGACCTGTACCTGTCTTTTATTTTCTTTTGGAAAACATGTGAATTTGTATCTAAGACAATTAGTTAATATGAGGGTAGTTTTGAAGATCATTTACTTAATGGTGGAATAATTTCCTGTCTGACAAAATGCATCTTCTGTGACACAAAGCATGTCTCGGAGGGGTCTGGCCAGCATGATCATATTTACATTGAAAATCAGGAAGAATGAATATATTTAAATTGAATTATAAACTAGGATGATGTATGTAATGGAAACACGAGCCAGGAAAAGATTGAGGAAGAGGTAAAGAAAAAGAGGAGAAGACAGTGAGGTGGACAGGTCACCATAGTGACCAAGGGGCAGAGGTAACTCACAATACCAATAACAATAACCTCAGGAAATTTAACAAGCCCACAACAGCATCCCATCCACATTATCCAGGTCTGTGTCACGTGTCCTTGGGGGATAAAATTAGTATGTGGCTTTAGAATTTCACTTTGTGAAAGGAATCACCAGCTTATGGAATAAGCAGAATGTTTCTGTCAGCAGATCTCTAAGAGTCAGAAACAGACAGGAAGAGAGGGAGGGGGAAGGAAGGGAGAGAGATAGAGAGAATGGAAAAGAGAAAAGAGATGGCAGTGAAGAAGAAATAAATACCTGGCACAAGAAATATCACCAAGGGCAATTTGTTCAGGAAATATATGACCTTTTTTGACCAAGGAGAGGCCAGAAAACTTGAATAAAACAAGTATTGCCCTTGTCAAAAATAAAAGTTTTGCTTAAAATTTTCTTTCCTGAAAGTGTTCATCAGTCTTATTTATGCTACCATCAATCAGCCTGGGAGAAGAGGGCACTGTGATACAGAGAGCTTCACGCTTTAATATACATGGCTTTAATTCCATCATTTTAACAAAAAGATATTTATTTTATTGCCTCTATAGTAATAAAAAATCATCTGTAACACTACCTTGTAGCAGTCACATATGATCCGGATATAAATGTGCCTTATACACATCATGGACTTACTCCACTTTCACTTATAGCATTTTATATAGTGCTCATCCATTAGATTTTACCACACCATTTAAACATTGTCATAAATCTTATAATGCTGGCATAGCATTATATTAGATACGGTATATACAAATTTAAAAATTTTTATATTTTTTAATTTCTTTTCTAACAATTTCACTTTCAGGGGCAAGGGGAAACCACTAGGGCTACTTGAACTATGGACTTTAAAGTATTCTAGGTAAATTTGAAATTTTTGAAAAATGAAAAGTCATCTATATGATCTTAGAATCGAAGCAGTGATGGGGCAGTGCTAGGCTAAAAGTGATTTGTGTGAAGATGTTATAGATGTGATTAAAATTTAAAACTGAATAAGGCAATCCTCTTTCTAAAGACCTTGAAAGGCATTATAATGTAAGGGTAAAATATCAAGAGGCTAAAATGTGTCAACAGAATTCCAATCTGGAAAAAGACAAAACTGTTGAAAGAGGATACACTAAGATGTTTTGTGTGTTTTGCTGGGTTTGGTTCAGTGTGATAGACTGTGGGGCTAAGAGGAGAAATGACTCTATCCCAGGATGGCAACATAGACACAGAGTAACAAGTTTCTTAAGACTGTTGTCCACAAGTGAAAGACAAATAAAGGGAGACTCACAGCTCTAAAGTTAAGGATGACTAGCAGGATTTCCAGCTATGTTCTAAAAGGCTGGACAGAAAAAGAAAAGAGCAGTTTGTTTGACCCTTTGCTTGGGGCAGATGATTAAATGCTAACACAAGCCTAATTACTTTTGTCCAGACAAGCTATCAGTGGCAATATGCAGTTCCCTGGAAAGTAGAGAACAGACATGTTTAGAAGGAAATTGGATCTCAAGATCAGCAACCCAATCACAGGTAAACACCCTGGCTTTCAGTAAGACTGTGGCTAGAACTTTCCTTAAGGCCACTGCTTAGGATAAACACCAGACTTGGGAAATTCCTGGCTACCTTTGAAAAATAAACTGTGTTTTGCATTAACATTTCTCTAGAAACATGGACAGAAATCAGGACCACAGATTGGCTTGAAAAACAGCTCCAGAGTTATCCTGGAATAGTTAGAAAAGAATATGGTAAGCACTGGAACAATGTACAATGTGCACCAACAGTATGGAATGGGATTCTTTCAGGTAACACCCTACACTGCCACGGCCAGGAGATGCCACACCCACAGTGTGACACATTTCAAAGCAGAGATACAGACCCTGCAGCATCTCTCCTGATCAAGGAACCAATGTAAGCAAAGGCTCTATTGACATAGCATATGATTCAGCTATTGGTCCTGCCTCAATCAAGTTATATTAAATTACATATAAAGGACACTGAAAAGTGAGTGCATCAAAAGTGATGATCAGATAAGATACATAACAGGTTAAATAAGACGAGATAAATTTCAAAGTTCAAAGGATTGGAATAGTAAGATTGTGGTAGAGTTGATTGATTTTCCTGTTTCGTTTTGTTGTTTCGCTTTGCTTTGCTTTTGTTTTGTTTTGTTTTTGTGTGAGAGAATACACCCAGGGCTTGATACATGACAGTGAGATTTTAAGCTCTTAACTATAAAGTTACCTTCCTTGTCATGGATTCGTGTCCGTGTGTGTGTGTGTGTGTGTGTGTGTGTGTGTGTGTGTGTGTGTCTCCTAAAATCACTTATGTAATCTAAATAAAACATAATATTTGTATATATAATTCAAGCTTCTAAGATTATTTGCATAATTAATAGATGAAAGAAAAGTTGGGGAAATTTGGTTTGAGAGTAGTTAACTCCAAAGGTAACTGATGGAATTTGTTCAAGAATAAATAAATGAAGTCTTACAAAGCCCGTGCTTTCTAGCTGAGCCTTACCAATTATGTTTACCTGGATTCACACCTGTATCAACTATTCTACTGAGTCAGAAACTGGGACAGTGGAATTATTCGCAGGCTGAAATGTGACCTGTGGGCTGTATTACCCTCCCCTTGTGTTATTCTCATCTCAGATGAGAAAGCTGGAGCTTAGAATGTTTGCATAATTAAGAGAAAAGCAAGAGTAAGACTTAGGTCTTGCATCTGATTGGCTCCAAGATACACACCCGAAACTTCTCTCCCTGTCATTAATAAGAGAGGAAAGACTCCTTCCCCCATCTGTCAGAACTCTATTTTAAAAGAGGAGTTAAGATGAAGCAAGGATATTGAGGCAAGTTGAGTGTGGTTCCAAACTTCATGTTATAGAAAGGAAGCACATGTGTTTTGTCTGATGGAGGAGAGAGAAAAACAGGACACCTTCATCTGTCATTTCAAGGGACATGAAGTTAGGAGATGCTCAGAGTGTAAAAGGCAATCCGACCTCTGCTGGGGACTGAATGGCATGGGGGAGAGGGGTCCTAATAATATCTCAAAGAGTGTAACAATTAACAGGAAACAAAGTGTCTCCTTTTGAAATCTTGTCTCAAAGTACCAGGAAGTCTCCCTGCATCACAGTTAGAAATGTCTATCTTGACTTCATCAATTTACCTAACAGATAAAAGGAGAACCTACCATGAGTCCATCCCTCATCTAAGTACCGAGAGACTGGTTGACCAGAGATACAAGATGTTCATCAAGAGTGAGAACAAATTATGATGATCATCATCCAGCTCTAAGATTTTTAGGATACGGTGTTGAATAAGACACAGGTCTTTTTCATAAAGTTTTCATTGCGGGAACAGCAGACATGTAAGCAAATAATGACTTATGATGTATTATTTGTAAAATGCTGTGAAAAAGAATCATGATGTCATAGAACACAACCAACAGTGGGAGAACTGAAGATAGCTGTTCCCGAAAAGCTTGACTGGAATTTTGCATTCACCTGTAGTGAATATTTAATTGTAAAACAGAAGGCACATGATCCACGGGTGGACAAAATTCCAGTCCAGTAATTTCATGCTTACTACTATAGTCATAAAAAGGCTCTTAGGCTTATAATACCTAGGTAGTTCCTTCTGTATAAGACAAGATTTTTCACTCAGAGAGAACAAGCATGCCTTCCTCTAATATTTTTTATTTGAAAATATGTCATTTTCTTATTTAAAATCTTACAAAGTAGAAGCAGCAGAATGTACTGATACAGATGTGCAAGATCGATGGCATCAGCTACTAATGGGAGTCTAGCTCGACTGATGTCAAACTTTACTATCATTTTTAAACTGGCAAACAGACACTGTATACATAGTCACCCCTTGGCATTCACTGGAAGTAGATCTGGGACCTCCAAGGATATCACAAGCCATGAATACTCAAGTCCTTTACATAAAATGGCACAGCATGTGCATAGAACCTAGACACATACATACATCCTTTGCTATATTTATAATCATGTGATGATTGCTTATGATACATATTAGAATGCAAATGCTATGGAAATAGCTGTTATACTACATTGTTTAGGTGATAACAAGGAAGTATAGATATACAGAAAGTGTGTGTGTGTGTGTGTGTGTGTGTGTGTGTGTGTGTGTGTGTAAAAATGTAAGGTTGGTTGAATCTAAAACGTCAAATGTATGGATGTATGACTAGGGACTGACATTATTTGGTGCACACAACATAATGTTGTGCAATATGTATAATGACAAACTGTTAAACAATATTATTATCTATTGTTCATATGCTAATTTTTATGAGAATAGTTTAAAGGTCTCAGTTACTTTCAGGCATATAACACATTGTTTTTATCTGTAATTACTTTGTTTTACAATACATGTCTTGGACTTACTCCTTCTAATCAGTTTTAGAATTGTTAAGGGAGAAAGGCACACATACATATGTGCCATGGTGTGTGCAGATGTTTGAGAACAGCTATGGAGTTTGTTCTCTCCTTCCTCATTTACCTGGGTCTGGGATTCAAACTGGGCTTATACAGCATACTTTACCTACTGAGCCATTTGCTGGCTCTAATTGAAGTTTTTTGATCTTTGACTACCATCTCCCCAGCTTATTTCTACCTCTACCTCACATTTGCCTCACATTCCCCTCCCTGTTCCTGTGAGTTACATTTTGCTAGGTTCCATTTATAAGTAAAATCATGAGGTATCTATCCACATGTGCAGGAGGATTTCCTGACAGAACATATACCAGTTATAGGTCCCCAGAGTCTATTGTCTTTGTATTTTATTTAATTATTTCCAACATTTTGTCCAAAAAGGCTTATCAAGATGGATACTAACAGAACACTCTATGGCTGTATCCAGCCAAAGCTCACAGAAGAGCACACTACAGGTAGGAGGGAACTGTCAGTCCCTGGCCTGCTGCGGCCAATGACAAGCTGTGCAATACAGAGCAGGAGAAATGTGCTGGAAGCCCAGATTTCATCATGTGCAAAGAAAGACAACTATGACATCTGCGAGACCAAGTCAACTAAGCATAGCAACATAATTGAAGGACACATACACACACACACACACACACACACACACACACACACACACACACACAATCACTTGAAATTTTAAATCAGTCAACAAGACAGATTTTCCTATAAACTTTAGCATTCTATTTTACTGGAAGAGGAAATTAAATACAAAAAAAAACTCCTCGATTTGCAGATCTGAAGCCCTGATCATTCTTTGAACAGTAAACAATTAGAAACCAAAATCAGTGGGAAGATAAGGGAAACCCTGAAAGGAGAGGAAGTGGTGACTGACAGTTACCCAGAGGAATAGGGAAGAGACATGGAACTCGGAGGCGTTGCCACTGGAGGCAGATGTTGTAATTAGGAGCTTTTTAAACATAAGCAGCAATAAGCAGCAGGGAAACTCAGGTGAAACCAACCAAATCGTGACAGGAGCCATACAACCACCATCCATCTCTCAACCCCTTCTCTGTTCCTCAGTAGGTAATAACTAGCTTGCCACATGCACACCGGCCTCAGCCCTGCCATATTCCTTTGTCCCTATAGAGACAGGAGTCTATGGATCCCTACAGGTCCCCCATCTTCTCTATTCTCAGGATATTACTATTACACTTCTTCCCTCCCCTCTAAAGACTTAGTAGCATAATATTGCAGATATACACCTGGAGCCTTGGTGCTGAACTAAAAGAAACAGTCTCGCTTAGAGAAAAGCAGGTAGTTCTGCAGATTATGAAGACACTACATCATTTCCCAAGCTCCAGGTGTACAGAAAAATGAAAATGATAAATTGCCGAGTTTCAGGAGACTTCTATCTGCTGAGTTTCCCTCCCTGCTTCTTTCTTAATTTTTCTCACCATAGAAAGTTGCCTGACATGTTATCATATCAGTGTCTTTGACTCAAAAATCATATGCTTTTTAGAATACACGAGTTAAAAAACCCTTATATTTTAGAAAGTCTAAATACAATTGTTTTCAGTTCAGTTTTCCTGGAAATAAAAAAAAAATAAAATATGGGCAGTTCTGAGATGTGGCTAGGAGGAACTCATGGGACTTTGGAGCTAAGGCAGCCAGAAGAAGGGTGCTGAGATAGTGTATGTTCAAGGAAAGTGTGTGCAAACCTTTATGAGTTCTGTGAATGAGAATTTCTGCAGAGAAGCTGTGTCTACAAAGGCCGCTGTGGAGAAGTTGGAGTGTTGTAGATCTAGAGAGTAATTACATTTAATCTTGGGCCATCCTTAGTTTCAGAAATAGCCATTCCTTGCTCACCTCTGTGTCAGACCTAATATCCTGTGCCTAGCAGATTGAAAGCCTTTGGGGAAGTCTGGAGAGATGGTTCGGTGGATAGGAGTATTTGCTATTCTTGGAAAGGACCCAGGTTCAATTCCTGGCATCCACAGAGCAGCTTAGAACCATCTGTAATTCTAAGTTGTGACCCTTTAACATACTCCCTTATGCTATGGTGACCCCCAACAATAAAATTATTTTCATTGCTAGTTCATAATTATAATTTTGCTACTGTTATGAGCCATAATGTAAATATATGATTTGCATGGTGTATGATATGTGATCCTTGTGAAGAGTCATTCAACTGCCAAAAAGGTTGCAACCAACAGGGTTGAGAACCACTACTCTAGCTGCAGGGAATCCAACTGCCTCTTCTGGTCACCCTTGGTACAGACATGCATGTCATGCATATGCATGCACACAAAAAATTTAATAAATTAATTTAGTTTTAAAAAAAACTCTGGGAGTGTATGAACTTAGCAGCCTCTGGCTTCCACCAATCCTACATCTATTTGGGTAGCATCTGAGGTCTATAGCGGAGAGCTCTCTACTTCGCTATAATCCACCTCTCTGATGTCTCCACTAATGTGTTTTGACTTAAGACTTTCTGTTACATTACTATAAAAAACATTATGAAACTGTTTCCATGGTAGGCTATGAAATTTGGTGTAACCTAAATCTGTGTTCCCAGGCCATGGGCACTTGTAAGTGGCTCTCTTACTCACTCTGAGGAGAGCTATGATTTTTCATTCATAGGATTTTAGATATGAGAATGGATTTGAGGAGGAAAGGATTCCGAACGAAAGGTATGTCAATATCTAACTTCCAGAATGTCATAATTACTCTGCAGGCAAGGTCATAGTGGTCTCCCGTTACAGAACGATATGGGTTGATAAAACTGGTATCCAGTCTTCAGTACTTAGTGTTAACAGATATAAACTTCTTGGATGTGAACAGACAATCTGAGTAAGACAAGCATAGGATAAATCATCTGCTTCTAACCATAAAACATATGAAATAAGATAAAAATGACTGCGTGTGCTAATGTATTCATTTGTACAGCAGAATGTAGGACTCTGAGGAGACAGAATCGATGCCGTTAACATTTTCCCTCAGTCTTGAGCCAATTATCAAAAATTATTGCTTGTAAGAGAAAAGGAAAATGTGCGTGTGGAGAGAGTGGAAGAAACGAATTCGGGTGAAGTTGCAAAGAGCAGAGCCAGTGCAGAAAGCAGTTCAGGACACTGTTTAACAAACTGATTCCATGCAAGGACCAAGGGTGACCTAAAGATTCTGGCCACTTCCGCTACCGCTATTGAAAAGCCCTCTCCGGACTGTGCTTTTCTCACACATCCACTTGCCTCCCTTGCCCTTCAAACAGGCTTTCCTTCTGTGCAAGGAAGTATAGTTACTCAGTGGCAAAGAACTAAAAAAAGATCAGCACAGACCATGCTTTGGGAAATCAGATCACAAAAACATTAACCTTGTGAAATTATGAAGGGTGAGGATGCGGCTTGGGCATGCAATCTGGGATCCCCAGAAAGGCTGAGGACATCTGTGATTTAGGAAGACTCTGTTATTATGATCACAAAGAAAATATAGGCATGTATGGGGAAACTGGGTTGCCAGTTTGGCAATTCTATGAGGAATTTGATTAGCATGTTTTAAAGCAATTTTCCAGCTTTTCAGACTAATTTCGTAAAAGTAATGCCCTCCTCCATTTCTGTATGCAGATTCATTTTCCGACTATCTTAGAAAGAACATGTACACGAAAGTCCCTGTTCCTACTCAGATATCATAGCCTTGGGAAAACAACGTACAGAAAATTGTATATAATCCTCATCGCGGGGCTCTAATTTCAAAAAAAAGAAGGTACAAACTAATGATGTGCCTATTACTTTACACATCTTAAGCTTGACATTTGGTGTTCGGAGACTCATTTCCCAGCCCACTGGAACAAATGCATTAAAAGAAAATAAATCATGATATCTTCTTTCTCTGACTTATAAATAACATTCCACTTAGTCAATTCAAATAAGAAAACAAACTTTTAATGGCATCCATTTGCACTGTTGCTAATGACAACCCCCAAACTTTTAAGAGCATACAGCCTTGCTGTATATTTAAACAAACTTAATATGCTCCAGAGAATCCCTAAGGCCTTTCTGTGTTCAGAACTCTTCATTACTTAACTATCATGAAAGTATGAGTTCTTTTCTTTTATTCTGTCTCTCCAGCTGTCTTTCACAACACTTTTCACCAGGACATCTCTGCTAACTGTGAACTTTGGATGGTTTATTTTTAACCCCTGCACTTGTACCCTCTTGCATTTATAGAACAGAAATGTGTCCTATATAACAAACCCATTCTTTTAGTTCCATGCTGGCATTTCAGACTGTGGCCAGTTGGACAGACACTTCATTCAGTCACTGACAGTTCATTCTGGCCAGACTAATGCAGCTGGGGGTTAGAATTTCTCAGTCATTGAGTAGGGATTTTTTGGGTTTTTTTCCCAGAGAAAGATTTGCAGTCTTTAAAAACAGGCTAATTTATCCCATATATCTTTACAGTGCCATAAGTGAGCTAACAACTGCCCAATCAGTACAGTGTTTCTGTTACCAGGAAGGGGGAGTATGCTTCTAAGAAAAAAATAAGTCAAAAAAGGCTTGGGAAAGAATAGCCACAGTGATTTATGCCCAACCTATTTTCTTGGAGACTCAACTTTCACTTGGCAATAACTACCCTTAGAAAAGTCAAATGTGCCCTTTTCAGCAAGAATATACATAACTTCAACAATTAATTATGCTAGAGGATATACAATAGAAAATGGGAATGTAGAATAGAAGATCATTGTTTCTATTGTAAATATCATTAGGAAAAAAATCAGTAGATTTTCCACTGATAATCCAGTGATGCCCATGGGAGTTTCCACGAAGTGCTGCACAGCAGAGGGATGAGCTTAAGCCACGTTGGTATATATGGAGTAGGAACTGTTTGAAATGACTTTTTCATACGGTACTGGAGTGCTGGGGCCTTATACTGAGGTAAAGACAGTGAGAAAAGAGCATTACCCAAAAATAAAAGATTAGGCACAAGACCGAGAATCTGGAAGTAGTGTTTGAGTTACATGGAACCATATGTAGACCAGAAGGTCTAGAACTTCCAACATGTGAGAGGTCCTGTGCTCGAAGGACTGAAACAGATTAGGAAGCTTACAGATTTAAGAAAACAGGGATGTGTTTTAGAGATCACACTGTTAAGGAAACAAGTCTCAAATGAGTAAGACTGAAGGCAAGGCTCTTCAAGACAAGGCCAAATAAATACCAAATAAAGTAGGGTAAGTGGGAGTGAGGACGTGAGGAAAGCACATATCTAGATAGAAAACCAACCCTGTTGATGCATCCTACAGTAAGGTGGGGAGATGTTTGAACTTTCCTAGTGGATAAGGGTGTTGCCCTTAGGTGAATGATAACATTGTGACAAAGAAGCCTCATTGAAGTTAGAGAAGTTAGAGAAGGCCAAAAGTATGCAGGCTTTCTTACTATAGATCCTTGGAAAGAAGTCATGTGTGATGGGGCAGGGGGTCTATCATGCAAGGTAATTAAATTGATGGCATATTGAGAACATAGATCATGGAGGGGCAGAATGGAAACTAGAAATGGATAGAGAAAAACCAATGGGGAACGGAAGGAATATGTTTGAGAGGCAATGTCCAACTTAGTAGGGTAAGCTACAGAAAACAGTGGAAAGCTCAAGTTTTGAGGACAGCTCGGGGAATTATTGCCGAAGCACCTTCATCTTCTTCCTACCAAATATCAGTTGGAGCCTTTCTCTTTGCCATTTAATGACTGGGGAGTCCCTGGGGTTGGGGCATCTTCAGTGCAAAACAAATGAAAAGCACACAACACAGGTTCATCTTAGGAGTATGAATAAACAACACACATGTTCTCAAGCTAACCAACACACAATAAACAATTCTGCCCTATTCCCCACCTTCCTCCTGAAGAGCCCACACCTTAGTCTGTACTTTGGAATGGGAGAAGTGGGGCAACTTCTTTGGGTTAGAGAGCCTGAAGAGACAAAAAAAACCACTGATGACAGAAAGGAGCCAAGGAAGAATGAGAATCGGTGAGAAGAGTCAATTCAAGAGCAAATGGAGAGGGTGTGCCTTTCCTGGGAGAGCATAGCATTGCATTACAGAGAATGGGGCTGCATTCATGGATTAACATACTTGAATTCAGTTTGCTAGTGTTGCCATGGGTGTTCAAGAAAAATCAAAGACCCAAGTCTTTCTTTGGCCACTTTCCTGTGGATGAAATAACAAAACCAAGTAGTCCTAAAGAAGTGACCAGGAAAGTTAAAACCACAGATGCAGTGTTAAGGTAAAGAACTATTATTGCCTTTCTTCTAATTTAAAAAAACACGAGTTGTTTAAACGATAAAGTTGCATTTTGAATAAGTGGAAATGTACAAGTAGCATTCCACATAGATGATTAAGGAACTCATCAGAAGTATAAAACAGACATTAAAGGCTGTCAGAAGTACCTTAACACTCAGCTAGGAAAGTGCCAATTTGGGGTCACCATGGATTCCCCTTAATGAGGTACAAAATAGTCTGTTTCCCTTCTCTGTCTGCTGTGTTTGACTAACTGGTTGATTGGCTTGCATTGTGAGATTACATTTTATTTTCATGAAAATAGAAACTTCAAACTTTTTGAATGAGGGAGGGCTCAAACTATAAACCAGTACAGTGATATATACAGATTCCAACTATGTTGAAAAATATAGGATGGGATCACTGAAAGCCTTTGATATTGGTGATGAAGAGTGCTGTGGTATTTAAAATAAGTCCCTCATTGACTTGATGTGGAGAAAGGGTGTGGGGTGAGAACAGGATCAGGGCATCTGGAGACCTTGTTGTCTCTGACCTTAGGATACCATGGACTTCTCAACAGAAAAGTCCTCACAGCAGCAGGTTTCTTTCTGTTCTCTAATTCACTGTGTCACGGTGCATGATTTTTCCCCTCCAATTGGAAGTTAAACCTGACACTTGAATTTCTAGAAAGTCCATTGGAAACCCCTCTTACAATGCCTCCAATCAGCCAGGGGTAAGGAGAGTTGTTCTGAAGGACTCAGTAACATGCCTTTCTCTGCTTTAATTGAAAAAGATAAATTTTTCCTGGCTTCACTTGAACATTTAATGAGGAAAAAGTAAGAAAGAAAATCAACTCTCAATACTGCTTGATTCTTAAAAACATAAGGAGCTACTTTAGTTGAGGAATTCTTAGCATCTGGAATAATTTTCTTGTGAGCTTCATGCCTCTGTCACCTAGAATGACAACACAGTGTGACTCCCCACAACATTCTCATGACTTCTCCAAAGGAAGAAGATAGAAACAGTTATGTCCATTTTGAACACTTGACAGTTTACTGTCCACATTCACTACTACCTTTAAAATAGGGTAGAGGTGTTTTTGATAGCAGGCTTATGAACTTAAGAAGAAGCTTTCACATGTCATATTTACTTCAAACACTTGATCATTTGATCATCCCTGGGAAGGGTTTTCTGAAAAACCGAATGGTTTAAGTAATTTTATAATTCAACACAACTTGAAATTTGCCCAGCGATGGAAATTAGTTTAAACCATGGAATACCAACAAAAATTTTGGTCAACAACTTCTAGAAACAGCTTTAAAAAGTTTAAAACTATAAGTCCCTGTGTCAACTTCCTAATTCCATCTAATATAAATGTATCTTTATGGCACGACAAGATCACTGTGCTTATGATGTATCCATGGGTAATATTCCTCCCAGAAATTGCATGCTAAATGATCCCTATTCTATTGGTTTCAAGACACAATTACATTTTGTATAGAGCCTTGTATATACTTTTGCACTACATGGACATTAAATAATAATGAGAACACATTGATTGGTTCCTATTAAATTTATGTGAGGCAATATTGTGGTTTATGGAGGGATTTCTAAGATAGCTGAACAATTGGTTATATTTGTTTTTTAGTTAATTGCCTTACATAGATTGATGTCTGCTATAGATGCAGTTATTTCTTTTCTTTTATGTTTTTAGTAAAACATTTTTTTAAATGTGTCATAATCCAGAAAGATTACTCCGTAGGAAAGGGAACAAAAGAAATTATGAAAAGACAGAAATTATTGACTTACAATATCACATTAAAAGAATTAAATATATTACCTGGCCACATAATAAGTAAGGTAGTTGCTGAATATAATAGGAAATAAAGGATGGAGAGAAATTGATTTGCATAATAAAAGCTAAACCTGTCCCTTTTATCTAAAACATTCAGCTAGTAACAGTAAGATGTTTTTATATTGCATTATGTAAATAGTTCCTTCAAGTCCACCCTTTATTACGAAATCTCTAGTTTGTGGTATGCCTTCACACCTTGTTCTGGTTACTGTGGCAAAATTATGACTAAAGCCAGCTGAGCAGGGGATAGGGGAGTGGGAAGGATTTGCATGGATTATACTTCCAATTTATACTCCATCATGGAGGGAAGTCAGAGCAGGAACTAAGGGACAGAGCTATTTACTCCTCACTATCTTACTGTTCGGCTGGCTTTCTTCTACAGCCAGACTCACCTGCTTACGATGGTACTGCCCCACCCTGGGCTTGGCACTCCATATCAATCATCATCCAAACAATCTCTTAAAGGCATGCCAGTCACATCTAGAAATGCCTCAATTACTCCATCAGATGACTCCAGGCTGTGACAAGTTGGCAGCTGAAGATAACTCAGACTTTATTGAAAGAAAGGTATTGAGCCTGTTTTGGGAACCAAAAGAAAAGAGCAAGTAGTTGTCTAAATATATAGTAGGAAAGGCCATGTGTAAGAGAACATATTGCAAAATTAGAAATTATTAGAGAATGAAAAAATTAGTTTAATAAATTGGTTTCTAAGGAATTAGGTAAGAAACCAAAATGTAGATTACTTAAGTTTAGAAGTGAAGTTACAGTACGTGATAGTGGTTTACAGTACTAGTACTGTGAAGGAAACTGACCTGTGTATAGCACATAACATATACATATAGGATTCCTTCATAGCATCTGAGGCGAATAGACTTGCAAGTACTTCTTACCTTGACCACAGTCCTTAAAGGTGCTTTGCCTGAGTCCACGTGAAGCATGGGCCTCCTGTTTATACCTTGATTCCCTATATTTAACTTCAACTCCTGCTGGCTTTCTCATTTCAGAATTATTGTTCTACCTTGAACCATTAATGCCATGTCTAGTTTACAGATAGAAACTTTACTCTTTCCCTCTCAGTATCCTCCATATTGAACACCCCTCTCTGTGCATATAGGCCAGCCCCTGAATATGACTTACCAACATATGTACCATCTTTCAACAACAGCAGCTAAGGACAATTACCAATACTTAATATTCCAACCACCATCTAGGTTAAAAAAAACAAACCTTTTATTATTGAGAAAAAGACTTTCCAATAGCCACATTTGGCACATTTTCTTCTCTTAGTTGCCAGTAGAAACATATGCCTAACTTCAATCAGCTGCTTTCATACTGACTGAGAAACATGATGTCATATGCTCAAAACCATTCATGGTCATTTATTAGGATTCATGAGCCAGCATTTGTATGACTTTGAGGTGTGAGATACTCAGAGCTGAGAATGCTTAGCTAATGATGCTTAACGAGTAAAATTGTAACTAATGGGAGTTTAAATGGATACCATAGTGACTGTACACCTCATTTCACTAGTAATACTTATTGATTTCACCATGTGAAAACACATGGATTGGAATCCTTGAGCTCTAAGAAAGGTCAAAAGAAATATGGGAGTCAACCAGGAACCCAGAAAGCCACCCAAGTATACCTCAGTGAACAAACTAGGAAGCAGTACGAGTTGTCTTTTTCTTCATAGACAAAATAAAACCAAGGGAGACAACTAAAATATTTGAAACATGTTCTATCAGCAACTCAAAGTCTTGGTCTAAACCAGTGGCCCAGGTCTTCAGAAACTAACATCCATGGTAATGGCATAGCAGCCCTTCATAGCTGTTGCCTGAACTACACTTCGCCCTTCTAGCTGACAGACACTCTAACTTGAAATGCTGTTCCTTTAGAGCATGCCATTTGATGGGCTGAGGAGATGCCTCCACAGACAAGGAAGACACTTGCCATGAAATATGGTGATCTGAGTTCTATTCCTGGGAGGTGGTAGAAGATGAGAACCAGCTCCTACAATCAGTCATTGAGTGTCCACAAGAATGTATCCCACCCATAGAGTAAGTAAAAGTGAAATAAAAATGTTTAATCCAAGAAATTCATACAAAGAATGATTAGCCTTGAAACAAAAATCCTTGAATAACTATGGCCATTTTAAAATCCATCTTGTTTTTAATGTGTTTTTTACATTGAAATGAAATGTAAAATTGACAGTGTGATTCAGTATGCGACATTATACACATACACTCATGTATGTGGCTAGAACTTACATGCCTTAAAGCGCGCGCGCGCGCGCGCGCGCGCGCGCGCGTGTGTGTGTGTGTGTGTGTGTGTGTGTGTATGTGTTATTTAAACTTCTGTTAAATTTCATTGCTACATCATCTTTAATAGCAATGTCTAAGTCAACATCTGTGGCCAGATTCACAAGAATCTCACTACTCTGCTATGATATGAGCAGTGAAGCTTTTAGGACAAGATTATTATGTAACTGAAGTGCTACCCTTGGACATTACTCCAGACACTAAGCTCTTCCTATGCTCTGAATATGATGCCATGAAATATGTGATAGCCATTTGCAAAAATAATGATGGAAAACTATAGGGAGACCCCATTCTGAGTGTTGATTGTACAATCTGTCTATATGCTACCATATATGCCACTTCCCTTCCCACCCATACTCAGAATTCTCCCATCATTGCAGCGAACTGGGTTGGGGTGAACTATTCTAAGGACAGCATTCTAAAATGGGAAGGAGCAGATGCAGCCACACATTTTTCGAGTGACTGCATTCCACAGCAAACACTCTCGTTCAACCAGAATCTGCGTAGGCAGCTTCACATATGTATTTATAAGTTCCATGAATGGATGAGCTATTCCAAACTGCTTGTTCTTTTAGGATTTTCCCCTCTCTTCCCCAGAAGAAAGAGATGCTTAGGCTTCAGTTGACCAGATGGAGCAAGCAGTGTCTTGTGTTAGCATTTGTGCACTGAGTGACAATGATGGCAAGCTCACCCAATTTCAGAGAGACAAACTTCCATCACTTGGAACTGACTGCAGATCTTCATTGTAGTTCAGCTTAGCCTCTGAAATCACTTAGCATTTAGAGACCACCCTGGCTGGTCAGTGCCAGACTCTCACTAATGTGAAGTTCTATGTTACAATTTAGAGTCCCGCGTAGGCAAAGAAGTTGAGGTCACAATAGAAAATACATGACAGACGATCCAAGTAAGGGCATGTTTACTGCCTTAGGAAATGGAAAGAAAAGAGACATGGTATAATGGGTGTTGTGCTTAGTGATAAATCAAGGACAGAGACAGGAAGAGGACACAGACTTTCTAGTTTCTCACCTATGACAATGCCAAGAAGTCGCACAAAAGACAAGTTTTATTGCTTATGACAGGCGCCAAGGAAAATAAGACACAGAAAGCATCTACAGCTTACGCCTTCACCATTGCCAACACCCTTCCCACAATTGTTTTAAGCAACACCATTTGGTATTAATCAATTCTTTCAAAAGCCACCCATCTTTTTCTAAAGAGATAATTGTCTATTATTCTCTATAAGCAAGTTCTTGCACAGACTGACCATGCTTGAACTCAGGAAGAGGAGGAGGGGGGAGAGGAGAAAGAGGAGGAGGAGAAAGAGGAAACTAAGGTCTCTTCACTGGTTTTAATTGAGAAAGTTGTCACTGAAAACTAGCCAGCAGTGAACTCCAGGGCTTGGCAGAGCATTCAGGAAAGAATCGTGGCTGGAGAATGCATCCATGGACAGTTTAGAATTCAACGTAAAAGACAGATGAGATTTAATCTATCTCCATAATGAAGGCAACATATTCAGCGCATGATTTTTCCCATTTCTCAAATTTAAGAAAATGTTATGGAAGATAGAAAATTGTCCTTTGAGGGATGCCGTTCTCTGATTCTTCTGACACGGCATCTTTTGGAAATTGAGTTAGGTGGAGAATAATTCTCATAGCTGGAGCCAATGGAATTACATCCTTCAGTGAATCTATGTGAGATCTAGGGAATTTACAGATGTGTCTCCTCTAACTGGGCCCTCTTAAACTTGCTTTTGAGAGTAGCTTGGGTTGCCTACTAATGGAGGCATATAATGCTATTATTGCAGCCCTTCACTTATTGATATGTGCTTCTTGGTCCTACGAATTTTTGTGCTTGAGGGACAAAGTATGAAGGACACAGTGACAAGCATGGGATCTTAGAGGCAGGTAACCACATTCTGATCACCATTCTGCCTCCTGTAGTACTGGAGCCTTGGTCCTTTATTCCTTTGAGCCACCTCTTCTATGGGACCTTGCTGAGGTATGAGTGTATTCGTGTGTGCACAGAACTCAGAACCATGTGAACTGGTGCCTAGTGCCACTCTGTTCTTAGAGAAGGTTATGTTGAAGAGATCCTCAGTATGTATCTGACAAAATTCTAATAACATTAACTGATCACTTATGACTACAGAAATTAAGATGACAGGGGAACTTTGGAATCAGATAATAAGGATTCAAATATAGTTAGTTGCTGTAAATCTTCAGGTTTCAGTTTTTCTACATGAACATGCAGATAGCAATTCTATAATGTTTAGTGACAGTCGACATATTAGTTAGTGTTTGTAACTCTGTATCCCAGAGGAGCCGGCAAAGGCCAGCTCATTGAAAGCTCACTTCATATACTCACACATAAAATATTTCCAAGACAGAAAAAAAAACTGGAAGAATATCTTCTTCCACCTCTTGAACAACTGTCCTCCGATCTGAATTGCTGCAGTTGTGCAACAGAAATGAGCAAAGCTCTGGCCACCCAGAGCATTTGTAGCCTGAAATCTGCTGCAGCTGTTGCTTATCAAATGAGAACAATGCCTCTTATCCCCCAGCAAGCAAGCTGAATGTACCCTTCAGACATTCTCCTCTCTTCCAATTTGTTGGTTGGCTGCAGATTGATTTTTATCTTCTACAGATCTCTTCCTACCTTTCTTCTTCCCCATACTCTGCAGCTGACAGACTCTGCTATCTCCTACATTGTCTTTGGATGACAAAATTCAGCGTTAGTTAGCTCATCTCTATATGTCTCCCAAATGTACACAGCCTAAGTCATCAAGAATACAACATATAGATGCTTTTCCATTCCATAGTAGTCTTTCCTCTACACATCAAAATAGTCATTAAAGAATTTTCAGATAATTTAAAATAATATTTGTCTCATAATAAACTGTGATTGTCTTATGATAATTGTATAGAAAAATAAAAGTGGTTATACAGAATGCTGAGTAGAATCTCCTGTTCACCATGATGCCTGGATTAATAAATCACCATATGTTAACTATAATCAAGGGCTTATGAAACTACATGTCCATACGAATGCACTTTGACCATGTGTGAGAATAATCCTCTTTAGTTCTACAGTCACTGTGTGCACTCATTATTTGCAGAGAAACAAGACTTAAAATAAGAAATGTTCTATATTTCACAGTGTACACATTCTATCTTCTAATAATGCCATTTAAGAAAACTCATCTGAGATTTAACTCAACTTTTCAGAGGACGCACACTGTTCCTTTCTTAAGTAGATTCGTGACAAGTATGCAACAGGCTAGGAAACAGTCCCCTATCCTTAACCATGTTATTGATGGTGTGTAAGTGTTCATGAATTCAATCTCAAATTAAGTTGGCAAAAGTGCTTTGCAAATCCATTTTCTCAGGAAAAAAAAATGAGCCTTGGTTTGGCTATGGCTGCCTTAATCCTCCAGCAAACACTTTTCCGCCTTGCTTCCTTACTCCACCCTGTCAGAGGAAGGGCCTCCTCATTGTGTCTGTGCTCCTATAATTAAGGCTTTAGGAATGTAGGGGGAAAGCTGCTTGGTGTATTTAATTCAAGTTAGTAGGGATTTAAAGCCAAGCAAGGCGTTGTCAGTAGTACTTAATGTTTAATACAAAGAAACCCAGGTCCTTAGAAATCTATGCCAGAAGAAAGTAGCGTGTTCTTATACTTAGAAAGAACAGTCCATGTTCATGGTGAGATTCCCTCCTCCCAAGAAAACATAAAATATTGGATGCTGAGTGAGTAGCAAACACATAAAGCAAAGAGTTAACCAAGCTAGAATAATTTACATCGGTATGCCTGAGATTTAACTCTTCATCTTAAAAGTTAAAGGGAAATTGCAATGATATAGGAACCAATATGGGGGATGAGACTGGAGAACGAACAAACCAAAAGAAAAGCTAAGAGATAAAAATGAGACTACTCAAGCTCAAAGGCAGCAATAACAGTGTAATTCAGGCAGAAATACCGAACAGGAGCAGAATCACCAGGAGAATGCCACTGCTTGGCACATGGCAAGGTTATAAGTAGGAGAGGTAAATCCACAATCTCCCAGGGGCCAAATCAAGGACAAGTTTAGCAAATAATGGTAATGTAATTAGAGCAGTAGATTATAACAAAAGAAAATCAGAAATGAGCTCATATTAACATTAAACATTTTTAAAATAAGTAAACGGGAGAGGAGGGGATTCTGGCAAGAACCATCTTTGGGATATAACATAGAGTGACATCCAAGAGGAAAAATGGAAAAATGGCGTTTGTGTGATCTCAGGTCAACCATACATAAGGCTCTTTATTATTATGAAAGAGGAAATAGTTCCTCATTTTCATCGAGCAATTTATGACCTCAATGACCTTATGTATAAAGTCACATTTGTTGTTGCTATATGGAAATACCTGAGTCTGAGTCCTGCATAGAGCAAAGATGTTCATTGCTCTAAGGACGTAACTCAAGGTTTGATGATGTTTCTCTAAAATCCAGTTCTTAGAGCCTCAGAACATCACTGCTATAGTTTGCGTGCACTTCATGTTTTGGAAGTTTAATAAGAGGGGAGGGGATGTTTGCCCGGATACCGGGAAAGGGAATAACACTTGAAATGTATATAAGAAATACTCAAGTTAATAATAAAAAAAAAAAAGCACTGACTATTCTTTCACAGGTCCTGAGTTCAATTCCCAGCAACCACATGGCGGCTCACAACCATCTGTAAAGGGATCCGATGCCCTCTTCTGGTGTGTCTGAAGACAGCTACAGTGTACTTACATCTATAAAATAAATAAATCTTTACAAAAATAATCTAAGGCTCACTGGCACCTCGCCACCTTATCCTACTGGATCATGGGAGAGCTATATAATGCTATTATAAAACCTTTGTAAGACAATTTAAACTTTTTTTTTTACTTTTGCTCATGTTTGAACTTATGTGTAGACATCTCAACCAGTAAATATAAGCAAGGATTTGGAGACTGGTATGAAGTGGGTATGAAACTATGAGGTTGTGTGGGAATCACATGCCCTGAAGTTTACAATAAAGAGGTTAATTCTCTTCCTCAAATACAGATAATAATTCAGAGTCTAGGAAGATTTTTCTAGAAATTAAGGAAAGAAAAGAAGAAAAGGGAGCCAAAGAACGCCGAGAACAACAAACAAGGGCATCCTTTCAAGATCCCACAGCACACTAGAAAAGGACTGTCTCACTGTGTAGGGGGAAGGAGTTCCAGTTGATTCATCTTCTTTCTTCTATTTCCTAGTATAGTAAAATTCTGCTGCTCATAAAAATGGGATGTTGCCCACAACCAGCTCCTTTAAGTGCCCAGACGCCCCCGAACCTGTCCTTGGAGGAGAGCCTAAGTTACTGCAGCTGGGCCCAGCCCTGCTTTCCTGGGGCTCAATTTGTAGTCCTCTTACAGAGACTCATGTCTGGGTGAGTCCCTGAAGATCTGCACAGCACACACCATGTCTTCAAACTCCCAAGGCAGCAGTAGCATAGAGAAGTTCAATATACTAATGCACCATGCCTTAAACTAATTCCACTGTAGACTCAAAGCCTGCACGCCATCTCATTTTCCCAACAATCCCTTTAGGAGAAAATTCTGGAACTTGTTCAACAATGTGCTTACTGGTCTATGGGAGCTCTGGCTGTCATTTCTCTGTTCCCTCAGGTATGTGTGTTTAGAGTTCTTGGTGTAATGAAGGCTCATGAGAAGGCTTAAGTTATTCTTGGCTTGCACTATTGTGGGGGTGCAGTACTGCTGACAGGGGGCTTCATAATTGGGTGTCCCTGGGAACCAACTAAGAGCCTCGCTTTACGAAATGCATGCTTTTTCTACATGAGCATGAATCAAAAGAAGTTCTGCCTGGAAAAATCCAACACTTGTGTGGGGCTTTTTTTTTGTTTGTTTTTTTGTTTTTGTTTTTGTTTTTTTTTTAAGGCACTGGTCTCTCGACAGCTGTGAAGTGACCATTATGCTTCGAGGGTCTCAAACTCCTGGCAAGAACCCTCCAAAGCGTTCATGAAAAAAAATGTCACTGGTGTATTTTAAGAAGTCAAAGGATTCAAACGTACTCAGTTCATGGCTAGGAAAAGATGTATAGAGAACAGATTAGAGTAGAGAGAAGAGGGTCCCGAACAACTAGAATGGGAGATCCCAAGAGCTGTTGCTTATAGATGGGATATGTTCTACTAACTGGGCAGCCCTGACTGTCATTAGTAGAAGAGGAAGTGCCTAGCCTCACAAAGACTTGAAGGGAGAGGGTGGGGGGATACCCAAGGGGTCCCCACAAGCTCAGAGGAGAGGGGGAGGGGAAAGGGATTGATTGTGGGGGAGGTGAATGGAAAGGGGGCAGTGAGCAGGATATAAAGTAAGTAAAATAAAAATTAAATTAATTTCTTTAAAAAAAGAAACACAAATGGCTATAAATAAAAAAGTCATACTTTTGCTGTTATCAAACATTGCTATACTATAGCTAATGATACTGTCTACAAGCAATGTATTCCTCAGGTCCATCATCTTTGTTGATTTAATTTTCACCCAAATTTCCTAATAGGTAGCAGATATAGCTTCTGAAGTACCCAGATTCATGAAATTAAATCCCAGTGGTAGATACACAAATATTCCACACCACTACTGCCATCACTGTTAGCAGTGACAAACACCTGCATTTAAGTCACATGCCATTCACTGTGGCTAAGGGTGGAAGGCAGTCATCGGGGGCTGACAGAATGAGTGCTTCATGTTAGAGCAGGAAGATCACCTGTCTGATACATGGTGGACTACATTCCCAGGGAGAAACTCAGAGAAGGTGTAGGAAATGTGAGAACTTAGATCTGTTCCAAGCCAAACTCTTCAAGCTGCCAGAAATCACAGCTTCCCTAACCATGTGTATTGGTGCCTAGTATGGTACCTGCAAGGAGATACAAGTCGTTGCATTTTTAAAAGTTTCTTCAGTAAGATATTTATATGAGCCATTATGATAAAATATCCAGTTTCCAAACCAGAAATGGCAAGAACACATCTGTGGATGAATGAATGAATAGCCACGGGGAGCTAATTGCCATTAACCAGGAACTCTTCTGTATAAATTTGAATTTACACGCCTCTGAGACTTTATGAAATTACAGAGCCTCCTGGTTTCTAAATTTAGCTGAGGGCACAAACTGAAAGGCTGTTCTGTTCCAACAATGTAGAATTCTACCTTTGAAAGACTTTCAGATATGGAGTGCAACGTGAGATTGGCGAACCTGTGTCCTCCAGAATAAGTGTTAGTGCAGATAGGGAACAACACTTTGAAAGGACACTTCATCTATCTGGGAACTGTGATAAGTGGCTTATGGTAACCTGGATGGTGGACAAAAATGATGCCAATTCCTAATGACTGGGAACTAAGTACTGCATTATGAGGAAAAGGTATATTTGCAGACATGATTTATTTAAAGGCCCAGAATTGACTTTCCAATTAACCTGGGTTATTTGATGGACCACAAGTTTAGAACCAAGTGAGACTTTAAAACAGAGCCGAACAGAGGTTTGAACTGAGAAGGATGGTTCCCTGACTAAGAACACTGACCTTTGGGGAGTATGAAGAAGAATGGAAACCACTAGAAGCTGAAAAGGTGAGACTCAACTTTACACTGAGGCCTCCAGCAGAACATGGATGTCAAAATTGTGGGACCATCAGCAGCCCAGTCTGAGATATCTTGTTAGGGTTTTTATGGGAGCAATTTAAAAACAAATAAAGTAAGAAGTGATCCAAGAATATCTACATCCCAAACAGAAAGAGGCTGAGGCATTTGGGTCAAGGTGTTTATCATGGCTCCTTGAGTCTCTCTCCATATTTCAGTTTCATATTTCATATTTCATATAAAGCCTTTACTCCGAGAAGATGGGGTATGCTCTCTACTTTGGGCTCCCACTTAAGGAGATTGCCCATCAAGGGAAAATACACAGGTATTTCTCACCTGAGCCAACTTCCAGCTGCAAACTCTAATTCTAGTTTCCTTGATTCTTCTTAAGCCCAACAGGCACAGCTGACTAAACCCACTGAATCTTTGATTATCTTCAACCCAGACCACCCCAGCATGGAGGTTCAGTGACCAGAAAAGTAAGTTAATAGGAGTCCTCCATGCATTCAGAAAAGAGTGTCAGAAGTGTGGCATTGGGGTAAAAGGTAATCTACAGACAGGAAGCTTGGGCAAAATAAATTACCTTATTTGGAAAAAAATGTAGTGATATTCATTGCAAGGTCCTCTCTCAAAGACATTAGAAATGGCTCTAATCATGGCTCTAACTGCATAGTAGCAAAGGATGGCCTTCCTAGGCACCAATGGAAGGAGAAGCCCTTGGTCTTGCCACGGTGGGATCCCCAGTGTAGGGAATTTTGGGGGTGTGGGTAAGGGGGGGTAGATGGGGAGGGGAACACACTTATAGAAGGGGAGGGGAAGGGGTTAGGGGGATGATGGACAGGAAACCAGGAAAGGGAATAACATTTGAAATGTAAATAAGAAATACCCAATTTAAAAAAATAAATATACATAAATAAAAAATTGCAAAGATTCTGTAAGGCAAAAGACACTGTAACTAGGACAAAATGGTAACCAAAAAATCTTTACCAATCCTACATCTGATAGAGGGCTCATATCTAAAATATACAGAGAACTCAAGAAGTTAGGCTCCAGAGAATCAAATAACCCTAATAAAAAATGGGGTACAGAGCTAAACAATGAATTGTCAACTGAGGAATATGGAATGAATGAGAAGCACCTAAAGAAATGTTCAACATCCTTTGTCATTAGGGAAGTGCAAATCAAAATTACCCTGAGATTCCACCTCACACCATTCAGAATGGCTAAGATAAAAATACTCAGGTGACATCAGATGCTGGCAAGGATGTGGAGAAAGAGGAACACTCCTCCATTGTTGGTGGGATTGTAAGTTGGTACTGGAAATCAGTGGCCATTCCTCAGAAAATTGAACATAGTGCTACCTGAAGACCTAACTATACCACTGCTGGGCATATACCCAAAAGATGTTCCAGCATATAACAAGGAAACATGCTCCACTATGTTCATAACAGCCTTATTTATAATAACCAGAAGCTGGAAACAACCTTCAACAGAGGAATGGATACAGAAAATGTGGTACACTTTCACAATGGAATACTACTCAGCTATTAAAAACAACGACTTCATGAAATTCTTAGGCAAATGCACGGAACTAGGAAATATCATCCTGAATGAGGTAACCCAGTCACAAAAGAACGCACTTGGTATGCAATCACTGATAACTGGAGATTAGCCAAAAAGCTTGGAATATCCAAGATAAAATTCACAAGCCACATGAAGCTCAAAAAGAAGAAAGACCAAAGTGTAGATGCTTCTGACCTTCTCAGAAGGGGAAACAAAAATACAGGAGGAAATAAGGAGAAAAGTGTGGAACAGAAACTGAAGGAAAGACTCAGAGACTTCCCCACCCAGTGGATCCATCTCATATATAGTCACCAAACGCAGAAAATATTGTGGATGCCAAGATGTGCATGCTGACAAGAGTCTGATATAGCTGTCTCCTGAGAGGCTCTGCCAGAGCCTGACATGTATAGAGGCAGATGCTAGCAGCCAACCATTAAACTGAGAAAGGACTGAAGTAGATGAAGGGGTTTGTAACCCCATAAGAAGAATAACAATATCAACCAGCCAGATATGCCAGAGCTCCCAGGGACTAAACCACCTTCCCAAGAATACACAGGGATGGACCTATGTCTCTTGCTGCATGGCAGAGGATATTCTTGTTGGGGATCAAGGGGAGGAGAGGCCTACGGTCCTGTCAAGGTTTGATGCCCCGGTGTAGGAGAATATCAGGGCCAGGAGGTAGGCAGGAGTGGGTGGGTAGTCGAGGGAGCACCCTCATAGAAGCAGGGGGAGGGGGATAGGATAGCAGGTTTCTGGAGGGAAAACTGGGAAATGGGATAGCATTTGAAATGTAAATAAAAAATCCAATAAAAGAAAAAGTACAAAAAAGGAAAAAATATCAAAAATAAATATTGAAACTTAGAAATTATATTAATGATGAAGTCGCCTTACAGAAACTCTTGTTATTTTTCAGGGTTTACTTATTGCTTTATTGCATGGATACTGATGTCCATATTCTTTGTATTTTAAAATGTGATTATATTAACTAATTTGGAAAAAATGGGTAATACATAATTTAAAAGGTTGACACCTGTTAAGTAACATGTAAAATTGTGGTCCTGGACCTTAATTTATTACAGATTCCCTTATGATGATAGGCATGTTAAAAAAGAAAAATGAAAAAAGTCATCCCAGGTGTAGATAATCCAAAATAGCCAGTTGCTAATTCATGAAGTTAATCAGATTAGTATGATGCAAAATGAAGATAGCTTTATAGAAAGATCAGTGAAGAAATAAAAAGGGTGCCAAGATGTGCATGCTGACAAGAGTCTGATATAGCTGTCTACTGAGAGGCTCTGCACCAGAGCGTGACAAACACAGAGCGGATGCTCACAGTCAACCATTGAACTGAGAACAGGGATACTCAATGGAGGAGTTAGAGAAAAGATTGAAGGAGCTGAAGGAATTTGCAACCCCATAAGAACAACAATATCAACCAACCAGAGTTCCCAGGGACTAAACCACCATCCAAAGAGTACACATGGACAGACCCATGGCTCCAGCTGCATATGTAGCAGAGGATGGCCTTGTTAGACATCAATGAGAGGAGAGGTCCTTGGTCCTGCCATCGATGCCCCAGTGTAGAGGAATGTCAGGGTGGGAGGCAGGAAGGGATGAGTGGGTGGAGAAACATAGAAGCAGGGGGAGGGAGGGATGGGATAGAGGGTTTATGGACAGGAAACCAGGAAAGGAGATAACATTTTAAATGTAAATAGAAAATATTCCATTTAAAAAAAGGAAGAAAGAAAGAAAGTAAAAAGGATCCTGATGAAGCCAGGTGTGCTGTACACCTGCCCAAGATTGTACTCTATGAGGAATGGACTATGATGACCTACACTGTGAGGAAAAAACAGATTTCCTTAAAATAGTCTAGCCAAGCCATTGAGCACATAAATAATACGCAAACAGCAGAGATGGTCCTAAAAAAATAACCCCAAAAGAGTTGTCAACAAAACAGTATCAGAAATGCCAAAATCTAAAGCAACACACAGAGGAAAACCCTTTCATTGGGAAAAGTGATAATCTGAAAGTGATGAGTAGAAGAAAACTTCAAAGGAGTCACTATTACCTATGTCATAGAGCAAAAACCTGATGGAAATTCTTGGATTTAAAACTGCAAACACAAATTTAAAATTATCTAAAAGGGATCTTAAACTGCAGAGCAACCATCAGAGGAGAATGTATTCTTATGGGTTGTGTGGCTTTAAAAGCAAAGAGGAAAAATGGGTATTAGAAAATTAAGGGAGGGGTTGGGGATTTAGCTCAGTGGTAGAGTGCTTGCCTAGCAAGCGCAAGGCCCTGGGTTCGGTCCCCAGCTCCGAAAAAAAAAATTAAGGGAGCCTCAGAGAAAGGAAGTTGTCATTGAACCAGTATGTAATAGGAACACCAGAGAAGTGGGAGAAAGAGAAAGGTAAAATCCTTAGGAAAATAAGACATTTTTCCAATTTGATAAAATCAATACAATTGTGTATAGCTAAGTCACTGACCAAACTCAGGTCAATGTAATACAAAAAGTACTCTACCAGAAACATCAAAACACAAATGGTGAAAGTCAAGATAAATGAAAAAAATGAAAGTTTTGACACAAGAAGACCCATCTCATTCAAGGGATACTAGGACAATAAATAAGCACCCTGTCATCAGAAACAGCACACAGAAGTAGGATATCACAGCTAAGGGACAAAAGGTGTCAATCAAGAATCTTTTATACCCAATACATCTATCTTTCAAAAATAAGGACAAAATAAAAACATTTCAAACACATAAGATGAGAAGACGTGTTGCTAAAAGCACTGGCTTGCAACAAATACTGAAGGGGTCTCTTATGAATGAAGCAAGAAATGCTTCCATGTTAAGAGAATGACAGTGGATACGTGCATATGTACTTTTCTCTTTCTTCTCTCAGCTCTGCTAAGAGACACAAAATGTAAAATAAGCATTATAACTATGTCTCATTGGATACACTTGTATCTTCAAACCTGAAAAATAACTCCCAAAAAGAAAAATCCTCATTAGAGGCATTATTAATAATTCACTACAAAATATTTATTTAACTCATGACATACTTTTAAAAGGTCTGAAAGAATTCAGGTGGTACAAAGGTAGGTACAGCATTTGCAGGTATGAAGTTCATGAGCGCAATACTCTCAGGCTGTTTGTTCTTAAGGGCTCTGCATAGCATGGTCATTCTGCGGCAGTCTTGTCCTTCTGTTTCATGTCATGTGAGGACAAAGCAGGATTTCAATGCCCGTTTTGGACTTGTCAGCCTCCAGAATTAAGAGCAAATAAATAGCTTTACATTATAGATATCCACTGTCAGATATCCTCCTCTGTAAAGAACCACAAAACAGATTAAATCATGCAAAAATTGAACTAAAACACTAATAGAGGTTGAATAAATAAGAAAAGATTCCATGGGATGCATAAAAATGGAAAAAAATTAAATGGTAGATGTCTATACCAGGAACAGTACAAATAATATTAAATGTGAAAGGGTTAAAAAATATCGAACAAGGGGCACTCAAATGGCAGGTCCCCTGTGGTCCAGACACTGCCCGGAACTGAAGGGACCTGGTCAAAAGCTCCCTGCACCCAAATCCCTTGGGAGGGAGAGCTAAACCTTCAGAGGGGCAGACATGTCTGGGAAGCCAGAAGAGACTACCCTCTGCCCACATTTCTGACTACAGAGGAAAAACACTTAACAACATCTGGGACCCACGTGCATGGGCAACCCGGGAAAAGGCAGTGAAGGCCCTCTTGGTTGCCGCCCTCATGGAGAACTCAAAAGCAGCCCCACAGGAGCAACTTCAGCCGTGGGACCACAGTTAAGACCAACTTATCTGCTTCAAGCGACATGCCTGGCAGACTAAGGACACACAGAGGCAAAATTCCTCTGGGACTGGACACTTCCAGTTTTAAGCTGGAGCCACAATCTTGCTGATACCGGCCCACAGTTCCCTGCTCCCAAACCCAATGGGAGAGAGAGCTCCCCGCCCAGAGAAGTGGGCCCTCCTGAGACTGCAGAGTGGGAGAGGCCACCAATACTGCCCACCCCTGCCCACATGCCTGGCCCAAGAGGAAACTGTATAGGGCCTCTGGGAACCAGAAGATAGGGGCACTCAAGCGGCAGGTCCCCTGAGGTCCAGACACAGCCCTGACATGAAGGGACCTGGTCAACAGCTCCCTGCACCCAAATCCCTTGGGAGGGAGAGCTAAACTTTCAGAGGGGCAGACATGCCTAGGAAGCCAGAAGCGACTACCCTCTGCCCATATTTCTGACTACAGAGGAAAAACTCCTAACAACAGTGTACAGGGAACCTGGGAAAAGGCAGTGAAGGCCCTCCTGGTTGCCAACCTCATGGAGAGCTCAAAAGCAGCCCCCCTGGAGCAATTTCAGCCACAGGACCACAGGTAAGACCAACTTTTCTGCTCCAAGTGACCTGCCTGGTGAACTCAGGACACAGGCCCACAGGAATAACTGAAGACCAATAGAAAGGAAAGACTACACACCTGAAAGCAGAACACTCTGTTCCGATAATTGGCTGCAAGAAAACAGGAAAACAGGTCTACAGCACTCCTGACACATAGGCCTATAGGACAGTCTAGCCACGGTCAGAAATAGAACAACAAGGTAACACCAGAGGCAATCAGATGGCGAGAGGCAAGCACAGGAACCCAAGCAACAGAAACCAAGACACATGGCATCATCGGAGTCCAATTCTCCCACCAAAGCAAACACTGAATATCCAAACACACCAGAAAAGCAAGTTCTAGATTTAAAATCACATTTGATCATGGTGATGGAGGACTACAAGAAAGATATAAAGAACTCCCTTAGAGAAATGCAGAAAAACATAAATAAACAAGTAGAAGCCTATAGAGAGGAATCACAAAAATCCCTGAAAGAATTCCAGGAAAACACAATCAAACAGGTGAAGGAATTAAAAATGGAAATAGAAGCAATAAAGAAAGCACAAAGGGAGACAACCCTGGATATAGAAAACCGAAGGAAGAAACAAGGAGCCATAGATACAAGCATCATCAACAGAATAAAAGAGATAGAAGAGAGAATCTCAGAAGCAGAAGATTACATAGAAATCATCAACACAACTATCAAAGATAATGGAAAATGGAAAAAGCTACTGGTCCAAAACGTACAGGAAATCCAGGACTCAGTGAGAAGATCAAACCTAAGGATAATAGGTATAGAAGAGAGTGAAGAGTCCCAGCTCAAAGGACCAGTAAATATCTTCAACAAAATCACAGAAGAAAATTTCCCTAACCTAAAAAAAGAGATGCCCATAAACATACAAGAAGCCTACAGAACTCTAAATACATTGGAACAGAAAAGAAACTCCTCCCATCACACAGTAGTCAAAACGCCAAATGCATGAGACAAAGAAAGATTATTAAAAGCAGTAAGGGGAAAAGGTCAAGTAACATATAAAGGCAGACCTATCAGAATCACACCAGATTTCTCACCACAGACCATGAAAGTCCGAAGATCCCGGACAGATGTCATACAGACCCTAAGAGAACACAAATGACAGCCCACATTACTGTATACAGCAAAACTCTCAATTAACATAGATGGAGAAACCAATATATTTCATGACAAAACCAAATTTATACAATATCTTTCTATAAATCCAGCCCTACAAAGGATAATAAATGGTAAAGCCCAACATAAGGAGGCAAGCTACACCCTAGAAAAACCAAGAAAATAATCTACTTGGCAATAAAACAAAGAGAAGAAAAACACACAAACATAATCTGACATCCAAACACGAATATAACAGGAAGCAACAATCACTATTCCTTGATATCTCTCAACATCAATGGCCTCAACTCCCCAATAAAAAGACATAGATTAACAAACTGAAAACGCAATGAGGACACTGCATTCTGCTGCCTACAGGAAACGCACCTCAGAGACAAAGATAGACACTACCTCAGAGTGAAACACTGGAAAACAACTTTCCAAGCAAATGGTCTGAAGAAGCAAGCTGGAGTAGCCATTCTAATATCAAATAAAATATATTTTCAACTAAAAGACATCTAAAAAGATAAGGAAGGACACTTCATATTCATCAAAGGTAAAATCCACCAAGATGAGAACTCTCAATCCTAAATATCTATGCACCAAATACAAGGACACCTACATACATAAAAGAAACATTCCTAAAGCTCAAAGGACACATTGTACCTCACACAATAATAGTAGGAGATTTCAACACCCCACTCTCATCAATGGACAGATCATGGAAACAGAAATTAAACAGAGACATAGACAGAGTAAGAGAAGTCATGAACCAAATGGACTTAACAGATATTTATAGAACATTCTATCCTAAAGCAAAAGGACATAAATTCTTCTTACCACCTCATGGTACTTTATCTAAAATTGACCATATAATTGGTCATAAAACAGGACTCAATAGATAAAGAAAGATAGAAATAATCCCATGCATCCTATCAGACCACCACAGGCTAAAGCTGGTCTTCAATAACAATAAGGGAAGGATGCCCACATATACGTGGAAATTGAACAATGCCCTACTCAATTATAACCTGGTAAAGGAAGAAATAAAGAAGAAATTAAAGACTTCTTAGAATTTAATGAAAATGACGGTACAACATACCCAAATTATGGGACACAATGAAAGCTGTGCTAAGAGGAAAACTCATAGCTCTGAGTGCCTGCACAAAGAAACAGGAGCGAGCATATATCAGTAGCTTGACAGCACACCTAAAAGCTCTAAAACAGAAAGAAACAAATACACCCAGGAAGACTAGAAGGCAGGAAATAATCAAACTCAGAGCTGAAATCAACCAAGTAGAAATAAAAAGGTCCATAGAAAGAATCAACAGAACAAAAAGTTGGTTCTTTGAAAACAATCAACAAGATAGATAAACCCTTAGCCAGACTAACCAGAGGACACAGAGAGTATACAAATTAAGAAAATCAGAAATGAAACGGGAGATATAACTACAGAATCAGAGGAAATTCAAAAAATCCTCAGATCCTACTACAAAAGCCTATATTCAACAAAACTTGAAAATCTGGAGGAAATGAACAATTTCCTAGACAGATACTGGGTACCAAAGTTAAATGAGGAACAGATAAACCATTTAAACAACCCCATAACTCCTAAAGAAATAGAAGCAGTCATTAAAGGTCTCCCAAACAAAAAGAGCCCAGGTCCAGATGGGTTCAGTGCAGAATTCTATCAGACCTTCTTAGAAGACCTCATACCAATACTATCCAAACTATTCCACATAATTGAAACAGATGGAGCACTACTGAATTCCTTCTGTGAAGCCACAATTACTCTTATACCTAAACCACACAAAGACCCAACAAAGAAAGAGAACTTGAGATCAATTTCCCTTATGAATATCGACGCAAAAATACTCAATAAAATTCTTCCAAACCGAATCCAAGAGCACACAAAACCATCATCCACCATGATCAAGTAGGCTTCATCCCAGGGATGGTTTAATATACAGAAAACCATGAACGTTATCCACTATATAAACAAACTGAAAGATAAAAACCACATGATCATTTCATTAGATGCTGAGAAAGCATTTGACAAAATTCAACACCCCTTCATGATAAAAGTCCTGGAAAGAATAGGAATTCAAGGCCCATATCTAAACATAGTAAAAGCCATATAGAGCAAACCAGTAGTTAACATTAAACTAAATGGAGAGAAACTTGATGCAATCCCACTAAAATCAGGGACTAGACAAGGCTGCCCATTCTCTCTCTCTACTTATTCAATATAGTTCTTGAAGTTAAAGCCAGAGCAATCAGACAACAAAAAGAGATCAAAGGTATACAGATTGGAAAAGAAGAAATCAACATATCACTATTGGCAGATGATATGACAGTATATTTAAGCCATCCCAAAAGTTTCACCAGAGAAATACTAAACCTAATAAACACATTCAGCAAAGTGGCTGGGTATAAAATTAACTCAAATAAATCAGTAGCCTTCTTCTACACAAAAGAGAAACAAGCCAAGAAAGAAATTTGGGAAACGACACCATACATAATAGTCCTAAATAATATAAAATAACTCGATGTGACTTTAACCAAGCAAGTGAAAGATCTGTATGATAAGAACTTCAAGCCTCTGAAGAAAGAAATTGAAGAAGATTTCAGAAGATGGAAAGATCTCCCATGTTCATGGATTGGCAGGATTAATACGGTAAAAATGCCATTTTACCAAAAGCAATCTATAGATTCAATGCAATTCCCATCAAAATACCAACCCAATTCTTCAAAGAGTTAGACAGAAAAATTTGCAAATTCATCTGGAATAACAAAAAACCCAGGATAGCCAAAACTATCCTCAACATTAAAAGAACTTGTTGGGGAATCACTATCCCTGAACTCAAGCAGTATTACAGAGCAATAGTGATAAAAATTGCATGGTATTGGTACAGAGATAGACAGATAGACAAGTGGAATAGAATTGAAGACCCAGAAATGAACCCACACACCTATGGTCACTTGATTTTTGACAAAGGAGCTAAAACCATCCAATGGAAAAAAGATAGCATTTTCAGCAAATGGTGCTGGCTCAACTGGAGGTCAGCATGTAGAAGAATGCAGATCGATCCATGCTTATCACCCTGTACAAAGCTTAAGTCCAAGTGGATCAAGGACCTCCACATCAAACCAGATACACTCAAACTAATAGAAGAAAAAGTGGGGAAGCATCTGGAACACATGGGCACTGGAGAAAATTTCCTGAACAAAACACCAATGGCTTATGCTTAGATCAAGAATCGACAAATGGGATCTCATAAAACTGCAAAGCTTCTGTAAGGCAAAGGACACTGTTGTTAGGACAAAACAACAACCAACAGATTGGGAAAAGATCTTTACCAATCCTACAACTGATAGAGGGCTTACAGCCAAAATATACAAAGAACTCAAGTAGTTAGACTGCAGGGAGACAAATAACCCTATTAAAAATGGGGTTCAGAGCTAAACAAAGAATTCACAACTGAGGAATGCCGAATGGCTGAGAAACACCTAAAGAAATGTTCAACATCTTTAGTCATAAGGGAAATGCCAACCAAAAGAACCCTGAAATTTCACCTCACACCAGTGGGAATGGCTAAGATCAAAAACTCAGATGACAGCAAGTGCTGGTGAGGATGTGGAGAAAGAGGAACACTCCTCCATTGTTGATTGGATTGCAGACTGGTACAACCATTCTGGAAATCAGTCTGGATGTTTTTCAGAAAACTGGACATCGAACTACCTGAGGACCCAGCTATACCTCTCTTGTTCATATACCCAAAAGATGCCCCAACATATAACAAAGATACATGCTCCACTATGTTCATAACATCCTTATTTATAATAGCCAGAAGCTGGAAAGAACTCAGATGCCCTTCAACAAAGGTATGGATACAGAAAATGTGGTACATCTACACAGTGGAATACTACTCAGCTATCAAAAACAATGACTTTATGACATTCATAGGCAAATGGATGGAACTGGAAAATATCATCCTGAGTGAGGTAACCCAATCACAGAAAAACACACATGGTATGCACTCATTGATAAGTGGATATTACCCCAAATGCTCGAATTACCCTAGATGCAAAGAACACATGAAAATCAAGAAGGATGACCAAAATGTGAATGCTTCACTCCTTCTTTAAAAGGGGAAAAAGTATACCCTTGGGAGGGAATAGGGTGGCAAAGTTTAGAACAGAGGCAAAAGGAACACCCATTCAGAGCCTGCCCCACATGTGGTCCATACATGTACAGCCACCAAACTTGATAAGATGGATGAAGCAACGAAGTGCAGGTCGACACAGTCACTGGATGTAGATCTCTCCTGAGAGACACAGTCAGAATACAACAAATACATAGGCGAATGCCATTTTTAAACCACTGAACTGAGAACAGTACCCCCGTTGAAGGAATTTTTGAAAGGGCTGAAAGAGTTTGAAGGGTCTTGAGACCCGATGTGAACAACAATGCCAACCAACCATAGCTTCCAGGGACTAAGCCACTACCCAAGGACTATACATGGACTGACCCTGGGCTCCAACCTCATAGGTAGCAATGAGTAGCCTAGTAAGAACACCAGTGTAAGGGGAAGCCCTTGGTCCTGCCAAGACTGAACCCCCAGTGATTGTGATTGTTGGGGGCAGGGCGGTAATGGGGGGAGGATAGGGAAGGGAACACCCATAGAGAAGGAGAGGTGGAGGGTTTAGGAGGATGTTGGTCTGGAAACCGGGAAATGGAATAACAATCTAAATGTAAATAAAAATACCCAAGTTAATAAAGATGAAAAAAATCAAAGAAACAGATTGTCAGGCTAGATTTTTAAGTAGAAAATAGAATCTAGGTATATATTCTTTACTACAAGAGACATGTTTTGTCTATTTTTGCTGTAAAAAAAACACATAATAATGGTTTTCATTACAATATTTTTGTGTATATATATATCATTGTACCTTGTTCCTATTTACACTGGCCACTATCTCCCCCATTTTTCCATTTTCCTCTACCACCAATGATTTTTCCCACAAATAGCACCCCTTCTGTTTTCATGCTTGAAAAAATATATATGAATATATATAGTATATATATGAATGTTTAAATATAGATTCTGTGTAGGAAAGAAAATGTACAATATTTTGCTTTTCTTCCACCACATGTTACTTCCTGTTATCCTTGTAGAGCATTTGCTGTCTCCTCACTGGCCCAATTCTTCATGTATATACACACACTCACATTTACAAACATACATTCAAATCTACTTTCTGATTATGAAAAGATTCCATTGGATGCATAAAAATGGAAAAAAATTAAATGGTAGATGCCTATACCAGGAACAGTACAAATAATATTAAATGTAAAAGGGTTAAAAAAATATCAAACAAGAAACAGATTGTCAGGCTAGAATTTTAAATAGAAAATACATACGAAATATTTGGATTTTTTGGGGGGAATGAGGTTTATTTCACTCAATATGATGGTTCCCAATCCACACTTTTAAAGCTGAAATAATTTAATTTTTTCTTGTAGCAGAATAAAACTCCTTTACATGTACCCCATCTTTATCCATTCATCGTCGGAAAGAACAGATCACAATCTCACAGTTACTGTGAATGATGTAGTAATGCTTATAGATGCACAAGTATCTGTGTCATAGTGTAGTATGCTGACTTAAATTCTTTTGGGAATAAACATAGTGTGGTATCTCTAGTTTTAGTTCCTGAGGGACATTCACAGGCTGTAGTAGTTTATATTGACATCAGAAACAAATGTGGGGTCCTCTTTCCCCACATCCTCAGCAATGTCTGTTGTCATTTGCATTCTTGCTAATAGTCATTGCAGCTGAGGGTAAGATTGAATCTCACTGCAATTTAATTTGATTTGTCCTGGTGGCTATGAATATTGATCACTTCAGGTATTAACTGCAATTTGTACTTCTTTTGAGAAGTGAGGAGACATGCTTTAAATATTAGTAGATTGAAAATAATTAAAAGGTGTTTATCATACAAGTATCAAACTAGAAATTTAACAAAATAGGTTTTCCAAATAAAATCTAGAGAAATAAGAACATTTATAATAACATGAATATACATGATTAATATACATGAATATATATAATAATTATATTTACAAATAGCATGATTGATGAAAAAGACACAGAATTGAGAGAAAATACACGGTTCTAAATAATATTAGGTAATTAATACCCATTTACCTTAATGATAGGAAAGAAACAGGAACTAGAAGAATTGTTCAGCCCTGTAAACCAACAAGACCTACAAGATAGATCTCTATAGAACATCAGCCCAATATCTGGAAGCTGTTTCCTCTGAAGAACAGCAAGGAGCCAGCGAGGTGACTCAGCAGGTGAAGGTACTTGGTGCTGAGCCTGACAACCTGAGTTCAGCCTCAGAATCCATCTAATACAAAGAGAGAAAAGACTCCCAACAAGCTGTCCTCTGACTTGCAAACACATGCTATAGGCATGTTCACACCCACAAACAAACACATACAAATAAACAAATAAGCCAAACATAAACCAACCTGTATCTAAGCTACTTGGAAAGCTGAGGCAAGAAACCACAAATTCAAAGCCTGCCTGTACAGAAGGAAGTCAAGAGTAGGCTGAGTAACCTAGGGAGGCCCAGTTAAAGGTTTTGAAGCAATGGATTCTGGGGCTATAACTTAGTGATAGAGCTCTTATCTAACACACATAGAGGACATCTATAGAGCCAGAAATCCAGAAATTTAGAAATTTATTCTCTAAGTAGAGAAATGGAAATTTTTCAACCAGAGAGATCAATCCAAAACAGGGTAAAACAAACAAACAAAAAAAGAAAAAGAAAATGGCTGAAGCAATAAATGAAAGAATAGTCATCATTACTAACTGTGCAGAAGTGAGATGGGAGGATCTCTATGATCAAATGAAAATCTAAATACAAAATTATGTACATAATATGCACAGGGCCCCAGAAACACACAGTGCTCTGACTGACCTATAGGAGCAAAAGAAAATATCTTAATCAGTCTGACAAGTAAAGCACCGCAAGAGTTAATCATTGTAGTTTTTTTTTTCTGGCAAATAAAAATGATTTATCCAGTAAAGCACCTGTAACCAAGCCTAACCAATGAAGTTGATCCTGTGTTCCACATGGTGTAAAGACATAACTAACTTCTATAAAGTGTTCTCTAACTCCACTTGTACTGTTGTGTGTGTGTGTGTGTGTGTGTGTGTGTGTGTGTGCGCGTGTGTGTGTGTGTGTGTGTGTGCGTGTGTGTGTGTGTGTGTGTGCACCCGCACGAGTGCGCACACATCTGAGCAAATCAAATAAGTAAAGGTTTGGATTTCCTTTAAACTTTTTTAAAATTAAACAATTTATTTCTATTTTTTTCCTGTATACACATACGTAGGCTCTTGCTTGTACCCTAGCATAATGAACAACTTTCACAAGTCAAGCATTGGTTAGTGCTGTGACCTCCAGGCCACTTTGCCAATGAGATTTTAGAATAATCCTATGTCCACCACGATCATGTTGAAGGACCCTTGGGATCGCAGGTACATGACTTGCCACTTATGTTCCAGAGATGAAGCTCATGTATGGTTTACTGGACCTCTACCAGCCAGCCATCTTCCTAAACCCAAGAAGTTAATTTATCTTTAGTAAAAGCCAAAATTAATAATTAAATAAATAAGATTTTAAAAAATTAAAAATTAGATTAAAATGAGGCCTAGCTGGTTTCTTTGGTGGAAAAAGTAAGATGATTTGATATTGCAGACAGTGAGGAAGTGGCAGAGAATGGAGAGAATACAAGAATACGAAGGATTGGGGGACATAATTCTCTTCTACAACACCATGAACATGTCTTTTTATTATATATTGTGAAAACTCAAAGGACACACAAGAGATGGTCTGAGTAAACTCTGGATCAGGTGACAGTGTGCCAGTACACTCTGCTTTGCAGCTTGTCCACAGAGAGAAGATGATGCACTCTAATACAATGCTATTCTCTATAATGTCTATTCCATTTACTAAGAGGGAAAACAAGAAGAAAGTTGAAGTACTGGCATGTATTATACAATGTACAGCTGGGCCCCCAAATGCTTAGCTAAGTCAAGGGAGAAATTTTGAAGACTTCATGTTGTCTGATCTCATTGATGTGAACGTTAAGAATAGGTAAATCCACAGGGACAGAAAGTAGATTAATGCCTGCCTGGGATCCCAGAAGGTGGGAACATTGTAGTGATAGCCAAATGGGCTTCCGTCTCTTTTAAGATAATGAAAAGGCTTCAGTAGGCAAGGTTGCTCAACTCCATCAGGGTATTAAAACCCAGAATGATCTTTTAAGTGAGTTTATGGCAGATGGATAATATCTTTAAAAGCCACTTTAAATTACTTAAAAGCACAAACAATCTCTGAAAGTTGGGGAAAGTAAATCCATACAGGACAAAACAAAGCAAAAACAGAGCAAGGTTGGTTGGGCTGCAGCTTCCCTGGGTAGGATCTCTGGTCTCAGCTAAATATTGATGTTTGAAAAACAGGGAGAGATGAACATGTCATGGGAAAAGTAGGGGTTGCAAATCATACTGTCCCTGCATTAAATTAGGTCTTTCAGGTAAGGTACACCCTGAAGGGAATGTGTAAAGTAACCTTAAATACTTAAATACCTGCTAGCTCCACGAACCCATTATGATGGGTGTCAGTTTAAAATAAAACACACTACATGTATATGGCTTATGAATCTTTGAACTAAAAATATACCCAAAAATGGGGCCTAAGCTATTGAGAAACCAAGTGAGTCTCAAAAACCACACCAAACAAAACCAAAAATAAACAATCCACAAGTCAGGAAGGACAAGCTCATATTCTACAAGGACAAAACACCGTAAGACATAATCTTTACATAAAAAGAGGCAAGAGCGAAAATAAATAAGCAGTACTCTCACCCTTAAGATATCAAGCTTATCAAGTAGGAAAAATATGAAATTGATAACAGAGCAGTTAATTGAGCCCAAGAAGAAAATCCAATGCTAAATGAAACAATGGTATCTTTTAAAGCATTCATCTTGTCGTATAAATAAAACTGAACTTCACTGTACTCTGAAGAGTTGTAAGTTTTACTACATGCCTGATACAAGTAAAATTTTAATTTTACATTATTTTCTATAATTTACAAAAGCATCTAAGAAGGACTCCTGTAGGTTGATGTAGGTTGATGAAGGCAGGTACAGTATAGAACGAGGTCTGTCATTGGATGAGGTGGAAGGATGGGCAGGAGAAAAGTTTTAGAGAGGAGAGAAGATTGGAGCGAGGGAGAGAATAGCCAAGAGAATATGGATGTGGATTTAAGATTTCTCTCTGCACATTTACAGGTTGTTATGATTGTTCTTAAGGGATGGATGTGTACAGGATTTTGTGTGTCTAGATGAACAAACTATATTTTATCTAGTTGGGCAGTTTACATCCTTATCACTTGGTTGCAAATTAATCATGTGGATATACTGTACATTGAGTAATTAACATATAAATCTGGCTGTTGGGTTTTAGTTTGTTGAGTCATGACTTCACTGAGTTGTTGGGAGAGTGAGCAGAGTCCATGACAGGAAGCTGTGCTAGGCTATAGAATTCTTGGGGCTAGCATGGTGTGGGGCAATGCCAGCACTGCCTGTGGAACGTGATGTATGTGTCAGGTGTAGTAACAACCCTCCAAGGGGACATATCTGCAGATCTACGTAGAGTGGGTACTCACAGGAACCAGTCGTGTGATTTTTAACCATATACCGAAACAGACTCCTGGACCTTGGGATGGAGAAATATCTCATGTGAACTGCATGGCAGCAACTTACCACATAAGAAGAGTTAAGGATATAGTAATGAACCTTTCTATAGGACTGGACAGCCAGATAGCAGGGTGTGGTGATTTAAATGTCACTGACAATACAAGTTACCTACCACTTCCCTTTTATCCTGTAGTTATAGGGACTATATGCTGCCCTAACAGTAAATCCTGGAATATAAGTTTGTTTTGTTTTGTTTTGACTTCTTCCTAATCTTCCTAGCCCTTAGATCCACTAGCTATCTTTGAATACAGCAGGCATGAAAAGGAAACTTGAATGTTATTTCTTGCTCTCCTGAGACTCATTATTTTCTCAAGCCTAAGCAATGGGAGCGCTTACCCATCAGGTTTGGTGAGATTTTGACCTAGCAAAGTGCCTTCTCCTGGGAGGGTGTCTAACACACATTAGGAAGGAATGAGCTGCAAGGAAAGGGCTTTAGCCAGGAGGAGCAGAAACCAGAAGGAAATCAACAAATGTAACTGGAAGACACTGACAAAAGTAGAAAGACAAGATGAAGTCTTTGAAATATGCAGTCAATGAAATGTGGTGGTGGCATTGGTGACCATGATATTCCTGTTAAACAGTAAGCTTCATCACTGGGAAGGGACATTCCTTCACCAGTTTATATCACACAATAACAACCCAATTCCCTGATGCTGGTATTTAGAAAATGCAAAAGTTTGTTGTCAGAAAGCTTTATTTTAGATTTGACTGACAGCCAATTGC
Organism: Rattus norvegicus; assembly: GCF_021556685.1. Taxonomy (NCBI): domain Eukaryota; kingdom Metazoa; phylum Chordata; class Mammalia; order Rodentia; family Muridae; genus Rattus; species Rattus norvegicus. Next base: position 42,855,001 of record NC_141551.1, on the reverse strand, counting down.
ATTTTGTAGCAAGAAAAGAAGTCAGAGGGTGCAGTTACCTTAACAAGGATGGTGCTATGTGAAAAAAAAGTGGATTAAAAGGAACCAAAAGGCACCCAGGAGCGGGGATTTTTCTGCAAGATATGCTACACGTATCTCCCAAGATGACAAATACTTGATTAGGGTCAAGTGTCTGCAAAAGAGTTCAATTTTCTTCTGACATCACAAGCTTGCACCTGGCACGTGGAGAGAAGGGGAAATTCCACAGAGGTGGAAGATGATACAGATGATGAATGTGCAGGACAAATCTGCTACTTTAACGTTTATTAACTCTGAGGCAGTGGATGATTTCTGAACTCGTACATCTGTAAGTGGGTGTGTGGAAACACCTGCTTCTTCCTGTGCACTAACACAGTTCTTCTCTTCTCTGAATGACTTAGTGAGATTCTGACCCTCTTGGGGTCTGTGGAAAAGAAGGAAGAGTATTTCAGAAAGGAAATTTCAATGATATATCTAAATTTGTACTCAACAAACAAAGGAGAAACAAGATGGCATGCTACAGATATGTGTATTGTATCAGAAACCTTATCTCCACATCTCATCTTAGAACACAAAAGTTTCATTAGCAAACTCTTTTGAGTGGACAGAGCGAATGACCATAATACCTTATATTCCATGTTTTTAAGAAAGAGAAATGGTACATGTCTTTACCTGCGACTGGCTGTGGAAGGCAAAGAGACATCTTCTGACACCATATCAGGAAGAGATGTTCCTGATCATATCTACCACGGATGATGAAGTTAACCAGAAATAAGCCGCCAATGTGTTTTGTATATTGCTGTTATTGTCTAAACAACAATTACTCTAGTGAACATCAGTAAGCCAAAATTCCTCCAAATAGCTTTGCCTTGCCCAGTGAGAGAAATGTATAGTCTTCTTTTTCTTTAGAAACCTCTCAGGGGTGTCTTGAACATCAGATCTAAAAGTTGTGTCTATGTCAGGTTGATTTCAAAGCCAATGTTGTTAATGATTATGCAAAATCTTATCTAGCTAGTTTATTTCATTCTAGCTCTCTATCTAGTTTGACTGTTATTTCCGTTGTTTTAAAGTGTAGATACTTTTTGCATTAATAGGTCACAACCATAAAATGATCACTTAAGAAATTGTGTTACTCGGAACAACCAAGCATTAATAGAATATTTAAGAAACAAATACTGAGAGAGTAACCATCTATGGAACTGATGTATCAATTATTTCAACTGCAATCATAGAGTGATCTTTGTGGGCACAGAACTATGCTTGAGTCTAGCCGACCTACGGAGCTCCCAGAAGAGGTGGTGGAGTAGCAGCAATGAACAACACAGAAGCTGGTGTCTTGACCTTCTGTGTTGTACTCCCAGGAGTAGAATACCTGGGACATCCTCTAAGCCAGGGGTTCTCAGCCTTCTTAATGCTGCAACTCTTTATTACAGTTCCTCATGTTTTACTGACCTCCAACCATTGAATCGTTTTCATTGCTACCTCATTATTGTAATTTTGCTACAATTATGAATTGTATTATAAATATCTGAGTTTTTTCCAAGAGTCTTAAGCAACCCCTATTAAAGGGTCATTTGACCACTACCCCAGTGGGTGATAAGTAGGTAGACAGACAGACAGACAGACAGAGAGACAGATAAACAAACAGTGGAATCATTGTTCCTTTCACATAATTGAATATCTAAAGTCCCAAATCCCCTAGTACATTCAACGTCACCTTGCTTCTCTTTTCTCTCTTCCTCTCTCCCTTATACCTCTCTCTCAAGAGCAAGATCATGAAAGCAATAATTAAGTTAAAATTAGGTTCTATAACTAGTAAAGATCTAAAATCAGGTGTCAGTGGACTTGGCTAAAAATTCTATTCAGTCTCCTTTCTCCTACAGGCAGTGTCTTCTTGTTGTGTTGTTATACAGGCTTCCTGTTGTATGTCTATGTCCACATTCCATAAAAGCAGAGGCATCAGGAGTTCACCTAAGATTTATATGAGCACTTCAATCAGAATATCTGGTTCTACTGCCCATACTATTGCTGAGGCACAGTCAAAAATTAGTGATTTGTTTTCTCTGTTATTTAGCTTAGCCATTTGCCCAAATATAAAATTGTACCTATGAGGAAAAGAATATGCCTCAAATGTACAAGAAGCAAAACGAATGTGTTTGGATGTCTTTGAAGGTAAACAAAATAGAAAAGCTGAAAGGCACATAATTATTCAAGCTATGGTTGAAACAATTCATCAAGACAGGCAGCCACACACATTCACCTTCATCAAAGTCCCTGGTATTACATTCTCTTCCACCAGCAACACAAAGCCACTCTTGCTCAACCTCTCCCTGCAAACTACACAGAGTCAACCTAATCAGCCAACAACAGAGAGTCACAAATGTACAGGGGCTCATTATTCATCACTCGGAGGCAGCTTCTGCAGTCCTCGTCCGTGATTAAATATTTAGTGTCATTAATGTTAACAACAGAGAAAAGAAAACACCATATTTCCTAAATGTCTTGGAAAACCCATTGAAGGCTTCAAGTCAGTCAGTCAATCATGGGAAAGGCTACCTGATTAAAAGTGACAAAGCACACAATGGGTTTCGGGTCCACTCCCTTAGTAGACAATACTGGGGCACCTGTGTTGGCTTTGAGACCAAGCTTGAAGTGAAAGCCATTAGCAGAACAAAGTACAAATACTATAAACAATACGCCTTCCCAAGCACTGAAGTTGAATGTGATATGTTGTCTGGGGCTCTGCAGGTGTGGAGAAACAGGAACTGTCACCCTTCAGACAGATGACAGCTCTAGCTCTGCTTCACTCCACAACAAAAGGACAATGTGCCTCCATCGCGCTCCTCAAAGACAGGGTCAGCGAGTACAAGAATAGAAATCTGAATTGGATGCAAAATCATCTTAATAGGAAAGAGTCACTTGAACTTAAAATTTTATTTCTTCAATTAAATGCTGGGGGCTCCGTGCTTGTGTCTGAAATGTTGACTTCACACACCCAACTTAAACCTCTTCCAGACTCAGCTGGGTTAGACTATACTCAGACATCCAGAATGAGAGAATAGGATGCATTTGCATAGTGTCAATCAAATACCTCTGCTCAAGCTGCTGACTAAACTTTGTACAGATTCCCATTACTTGACATCCAAACACTGTGCGGACTCTCATTACTTCTTGTGCAGACCTCGTTAAATAGACTGCCTCTTGTCAAGAGAGCATTGCTCCGCACACTACAACTCTAGACTTAGATTTTAGTAGGAGTTCAGCTGCTCCATTCTGTCACTCTTTCTCGCATCCTTGTCTATGACCTAACATTACCTCTCTGGACACTCTGATGCCACGTAAGTTTCAAATGAGTCCTTCTTTTTGGGAAGTGTCCCTATAGGCCTCTGATCACCTGATTCAGCATGGAAACCTTCAGACATGCAAGTGCATGAGCCTATGACATCAGTACAAACAGTTGCCATGCTGAGCACACCCCTTTAGCAGCAACACAGACAGATGGGCCCCACAATCAGCCTACGTTTAATCTCCCAATTTGCTCTCCACCATTTTCTGATGGTCAGGATTGAACCATTCCTCCAGGTTTCACTTTCTAATGCTGTTACATGGGTTGTTAATTTTTCCCTGACCCTAATAACCAGTCCTATTTTTAGAGACAAAAATAAATTACTTGCAGTTATCTGAGAAGCATGCCTATAAAAATTAATAAATGTCTCTGTAACTTGATTTTCTGAAACTCAATCATTGTTCTAGAATCTTCCTGGTGTCTATGAAGGTTACATAGCACACAGTTTTGAATGCATATAGCTATTGTCTGAGCCTAAAACACCTTGTCACCTCAAACACAATCTTCCAATAGAGGAAAAGTGATTCAAAATACAGTTCCACTAACTCCATAGTCTTATTTTTATCACCTATGTGGTTTATTCTGAAATAAAAATGCCAGAACTAGAACTGCATGTAGGGTGACTATAGATAAGTGACAACTAATAAATAGCATTTTATACTTTGTACATATGCAATTAAAAGAGCTAAATGAACTAACTTAGGGTAGCAGCATTAAGTGTGCACTTGTTAAATATCATTTAGAATCCACCTTTCTCAAAACACTGAAAGCTACAAGGAATGAGGTTTTTCACCAAAGGATAGTTAATACAGATACATTTTAAATTATATCCCTCGGGGAGCCTAGAGAAAGTGGTTATTTTTTATTTTATGTGCCATTTGGTATTCCTTTCACTGCTCTATCTCTGAAGGGCCAGACTCGATAAAGGTCTAGAAATAAAAACTACCCAATGGCAGTGATACAGAAGTCACAAACTGAGAGTAAGACGCAGCTGCTTACCCTGTGAGTTGGCCAAAGTGGAGAGATGCATGGTGGATGCTCCCTCACCAAGAGATTTAAACAATGTACCATCTTCCTTCAGATCTGCTTTTTTTTCTGAACTGTGGAATGAAGGTGTTTGAGTACAATGACACCCTACAGTCAAAGTTAAAATCTCACTCCTTCAAAGAGGAAGTTTCTCTAATGGCTTTTTAACTGTGCTGGGTTGCTCTTGCCAAAGAACCTCTATTGTCCCACGGAAACAAAAACCCTGTTTCAGAAACAGACAGGTTCTCTTCAAAAAAAGGGGGGGGATTTAATATGACCCATTGCCTGGGCTGACTTGTTTCTGCCCCAGGGTCCAGCTTCAGACCTGAATGGAGTCTTGTGTGGTTGCTTTCCATGCTCCACTGCCTCATCATGTCGCAAAACTGAATTGTTTTGATGAGAGCCAGTGAATAAGCTATGTTTAGACAGACTGGGTCTGTTTTCACCCATTAAACGGGGGCTACTAAAACTGCTGAGCTGTCATTAAAGCACAGGGTGAGATGCCCAAGACAAAACAGCAAGAAGTAAATTGGCTTTGTGCATCCAGGAGCTCTGAGTCAGGAAAGACATTGCAATGTCCCACAAATTCCATTTAATGGCGTGAGGAGAAGCCAACACTTAAACCAGTTGTGACTGAGAGAGGATCACCTTGAATTAGACTCTGGGAAACAAAGTGGGAAAGGAGCTTAAACTTCAAGCACTGGTCAGCAAATCAGGCAGTGTTCTCAGGTTCCCTGGCCATTACAGCAAAAATTCATGAATTTGGCATAATCAAAAGAAAGAATTGTTAGACCTTCCAAATTCAAACAAGAATTATACCACACTTCTTGGACTCCCACCCTTGTCTTATAACCCTACGGTGAAAACTTTCACTACGAAAGATTTTATGATCTAATGCCTGAATTCCAACAGAGCAGGGTGTAATAGTCATTCCACTGTTAGTATGCAAACACACCGTCTTCAGTGGCCTAACACTCTTCTCGGTCCTCTTTGCACTACTGACTCCATTGACCTTGAAATTAAATTTTTTAGTAAAATATGTCTCAAGGACAAACGACGTTTCCTACCCTTTATCTAATCCTAAATTCTGAATTATAAACTGGCAAAGCCAGATGTTATTGTGCTTTAAATTAGAAGAGATAAACAGAAAAGCTATTCCTTCCTCACCAACTTGGAGACACCATGCTCTCTGAGAGTTCCCTCATTTCCAGCCAATATCTAACCTAGCCTGCCTCGTGGAGAGAGGGAATCTCTAGGGTAATGCTGAGCAGAAGTTGGAATAAAAGACATTCTTGGGAGTGCTCCAAACCAACAAAAGAAAGCTACTCTTTCTTCATCTGAATGATATTACCTTAATATCTAAATCAGAGATTCAACATATCTCACTACCATTGGACATCAGGAAGTTCAGCAGTGGCAGCAGCAACAGAACCTTTATTATTGAGGTCTGTTTTGGAGGTTCATAAATACCTTCTTGTCACCATTGTGGCAGTCTGTCCAGGCATCATTGTGTTACAGAAGTGGCTGAAGAGAGAAGATGGTAATGTTCATAGAATGAACCATCCTGTACATTTAGTCTTTGAAAGCATACTGCAAGGTGAGACAAAATGATTTATGTATTTGATTATGTCTAATTGGTGCATCTTCTTGTTTTTTCCTAACTTATTGCATAATTTTGACCAAGTGGACAGATTTCTTTTTTGTTGTATAACAACTTCATTTGGGTTGAAACATTCCATCTTGGATAGAAGCCCCTTAACTCTCAGGAAGTTCCAAGTTAGAACATTGTCTTCAAAACAGAGTACGGGAAAGTATTCTTCCCATCTTAAACAGAGCTTCCTTAATGCTCCAGAAGTTTCAAGTTAGAACATTTTCTTCAAAAGGAGGCTGAGACACATTCAGAAAGTAAACAATTCACAAGTCTCAAGAAGCTCCTAAAATGAACGAGAACTATGAGACCCCTAACCAGGGTTAAAGAAGAAGTAAATAGTTGCTGGGTGAGGAGACTCTCCAATCTGTTGAGTTGCCTGCAACTCAACACAGAGAGCTGCGGGGCTATGGCTTTTAAGAGTTGTCTCTGTGGTTTAGGTGCCCTTTCCAGCACTACTTGTACTGCTAAGGACTTAAGTCATACTTGCTGCTCTATGTAATCCTTCATTCAAATTCCTGTAGCACCAATAATCCCAGTTTGGTTCACCAACTTGTACTTCAGTGAAATTAATACTTTGGCCTGTTGATGTTTCTCTATCTAAAGTGAGTGTGTATTTGTTCATCTCTCCCTAGGAAAATGTAACACAGAACTGTCACAGCTTAGGTTTCTATCTCCAACCACTGCACTCTCTATATGAAGCAGATATGCAAGAATTCCATCCACATCTTTGCCTAGTAGAATTTTCCTTCATAATATCTTATGGATCGATCTGTGAATGAACTACTAATATGAGTGTGAAATAATTTTTCTACTCTGGAAAACTTGTAAGCCCATGGTATGGGTTAGACTAATGTAAGTAAAGGACATCTGGGTACAGTTTACCTATTTATGTAACTCTCTGACTCTACCAAGGCTTAACATCAAATATGCCCATTTCTCACCACACAGTAGATTACTGTTGCCTTTGCCTAATCTAATTTCTTGAGGCATCTGGTAATGCATAACTCATGGTAGGTAGCTCTGGTTGTGTAGATAATAGGCAAATCCAATCATTTCCTCGGGCTCTACTTGAGTCAAATATGTCAGACACTGTGGTTTAAATAAAGAACAATTTGTTTACTACAAAAAGTATAATAACTTTATTTCAAAACCAAGCATGTTGGTCCTTCAGTTTTCCTATGGGAATTTTCCTAAGATGTTTCCAAGCTTCTTAGATTAATAGATGCATTTACCATCATCTGATCTGTTGAGTAACAACAAATTGAGAGACAGAACAAAATGTCCTGCCAAGGGTCACTGAAGAATGGATTGGATCTATAATCTTGGTTATGGTGTATATTGGTTCCTATATTCACAGAGATATATAGATACAAGATTTAACAAGTTATCACTTGGGGGCCAAAGAGATGGCTCAGCAGTTAAGAGTACTGAGTTCAATTCCCAGCAACCACATGGTGGCTCACAACCATCTGTAATGGGATCTGATGCCCTCTTCTGGTGTGTCTGAATACAATGTACTTACATTAAAAAACAAAACAAAACAAGTTATCACTTACACTGACTTGTATATTCACTCTGATAACCAAACTTTTACCAATTTGGATACCTTATACCTTTTGTTATATTACAAATTGCTGTCAGTTGAGTGGCCTAAAACATTTTTAATAAATTATTTGGCATTTTCTTTTAGGGTTCTAGAATCTAGGCATGGTGTAACTGATTTTTCTACTTTGGGTTTCAGGAGGGTACAATCTAAGCAAGACAAGACCTGAAGATTCATCCAAGGTTTGAGAAAATCCATTCTCAATCTTCCTCATCTTGTTGACAGAATTCCTCTCCATGTAACTGTCTAGTCAAGTTGTCCATATCTTCCTGCTGTGTTACCTGGTACCTACTTTTGTCCTAAAACATGCTTTCAGTTTCCCACCAAATGCAGTGCATTCATTCACAATATAGCCTTTTGCTTGTAGACAATTAAAAGGAGCCTCACTCTCTTCAAGAAAAATCTAATTTCTCTTCAAAGGGTACCTGTCTGATTAAGTCCCATACAAATAGAAGAAGCTCTTTCTTCCTCTTCTCCCTTTTATTTATGACTCTGGAAATCCAACTGAAAGTTTTTTATATGCTTGGCCTGTGTTCTATGACCCAGCTACACTCACAGCCCCAGCATATTTAATTTTATTAACTAAAAACCTTGATACCTTCATTATATCTGCAAACCTATTGTCTTTGCCATAAAATATGATCTGAGTCATGACAGCAAAGCCCAATCATATCTACAGGTCTCAGCGCCAATCCAGTGAAGATAATATGGATGGTATTCAGCAAGGACTGTGAATCATGAGATCCAATTTCAATTCTATCTTGGACTGTGTATTACTCTTTTAGGATTTGTCATCTACCCATTTTGAAATTTTTCTGCCTTTATGTTCTTTTGGAGGATCCATTAGGAAAAGTTAGAAATTCTCTTCATTTCTCTCTTTGTTCCTTTATCAACTATTACCTAAGCATAGGAAGATAGTTCAGCAGGTAAAGACATTTTGCTACCAAACCAGATGACCTGAATACCATCCCTGCAACTGATATGATTGAAGGACGCAACTAACTCCCACAGTTTGTTCCCATTTCTGTGTTGCAGCGCGCGCGCACACACACACACACACACACACTAAATGTAATTGTTAACAATTTTTAGCTTGTATTTAATATTTTTTGTTTTCTTTTTTCTTTTTCTGAAGTCACACTTCAATTTCTATTGAAATTGCTAATAATATTGTTTTGGGCAATGATCTGTTTGTAAAATACAAATGAGAAGGCCATTGTGACAAAATAACAAAGTAAAGAAAAAAGGCATTATTGCAACAAAAATTTTGGGAAGAAAGTAAAAACAAAAGAAGTATGTGTTAGAGAAGTTAAATTATTTGTTACCTGCCCCTCTAAAACCATTCAAAGGAACAAGAACACTAAATATAAAAATGGAAAATACTCAGTCAGAACTTACAATCACTGTCTTTTTCAGGTGTCAGTCACTACAGCAACTTCTGGCTATTGAGTGTTCCCCTAGCATTCCTAGGTTAGGCAGCTTTAAGTACTGTTTAATAATAATAATAATAATAATAATAATAATAGTAATAATAATAATTAAATGCTTTGAAAAAGAAGAACTTCCCTGTCCAGTTAGAGAAAACCATGGGTATGAAAGGTGAACATGTTTTTTATTACCAGAAAAGGTGGAAATTTTGAATCTGTTTGGAGAAGTAAGGACGATGACCCAGTGCAACCACTGTAGCTAGGTGACAAGAAAGAGACAGATGCCATAGCTGGTAGAAGCAGAGTAGATAGAAAGTAGTCTATGATGTGATATAAAATACAGATATTTTATAAGATAAACATAAAATTGGTAAAAACACAACAAAAATTATGTATTTTTTTACTCAAATCACTCTTTTCCCCATAAAAAACTCAGTATTTTAATGACTCTTACTCTCTATATGTAAGTGAAGGAAGGCAGATATAGGAAACAGCTGGTTTACTAAAGGAGAAAGCGTGCAATATTTTAACATTCAGAGGGTCTCCAGAAGAAAGAGATGTAGTCAAGCATCCATGATAAGGTGCTGATCACACTGGCCATTCGCTTCTGAAAGACATATATCCTGAAGATCCTATGAAAACATCATCAAACACATGGAATCCTGTCACCACGTGCTGGCCCAAATAAGGCACACCTTGTTCTATAACAGTGGTTCTCAACCTTCCTTATGCTTTGGCCATTTAATACAGTTCCTTATGTTGTGGTGACCCCTAACCATAAAATTATTTTTATTGCTACTTCATAACTGTGATTTCTTACTGTTAAGAATCGCAATGCAGATACCTGTGGTTTCCAATGGTCTTCAGCGACACTGGTGAAAGGGTTATTCAATTCTCAAAGGTTGAGAACTGCATTCTATAAGGAAGTACAATTTTAAAGTCTCATTGATAGAGTAAATGACAACAGAAGGAGTCTAAGAAAAAATCCATGCCACAGACCTTGGACTGAGATTTTATCAATAAAAAAAATCCACTGTTCAATGACATTGGATTTACAACCTTTGTGGTAGTATGATTTTTTTCTGCTCAATTGGGAAGATAAGAAATAATAAAACCTTGAGACAGCACAAAGTAAGGTTTAAATCATTGATACATCAAATCAAACTAACTGTACCCAAACAGTGGTCAGGATTTACAACTACTGATAGCAATGAATCTTAACCATTACTGGAGGGTAGTGTGTTGGTAGAAGATACTCTTAGGACTGAATGGTATCATGGCCCATTATCAGACTCAGAAACTTTTTAAAGGTTTGGAAAGTTTTGCTGAGATCAAGGTGTATCTAAGAATGTCCTTGCAGATGTCTCAATTTTCATATTTGGCTGTTCACCTTATTTTGTGAGACCAGGTCTCTCAAATGAACCTGGAGCTCCATGACCCTGGGTAGTAGCTAGTCAGTAAGCTCTAGGGACACTCTGATCCTCAGCGCTGGGGTTATACAGCAGCACATGCCATTGTGCTATGGTTTAGGGTTTTTCTTTCTTTCTTTTTACTTGGGTTCTAAGAATCTGAGCTTTACCATATAACCTATCTCTTTGGCCTCAAGATGCTTTCAATGGGAGGAGAGGCCCTTGGTCCTGTGAAGGTTCCATGCCACAGTGTAGGGGAATGCCAGGGTGGGGAGAGAGGGAGTGGATGGATAGGTGGAGAAGCACCCTCATGGAGGCAGGGGTGGGGGGGGGAGGAATGGGACATTACCAGAGGGAAAACCAGGAAAGGGGATAGCATTTGAAATGTAAATAAAGAAAATATCCAATAAAAAATAAACAAGATGCTTGATTTTGAAAAGCAAAGAGCTGTCAGTTTTTGTCGAGTATAGTAGATCCCCACCTTGGATGACCTCTGTCAGTTCGCTTCTTTGATTCTACACATTGAAAGACTTTTATATATGTTTTTGTGGATTAACTTCAAAGTACCGAAAAAGATAAGAAAAGATGAGATAAGAAAAAAATAACTGTCTTATGGAAAGGAGGGGCATATGTGTCCCTCCATTTTCTCCTGTGGTTTTTGACTATCCATCTTTTATTATGACTGCATCTTCACTGCTGCCTAAGCTTCCCATCCTGCCCTCTATAGGGCATCCACTGTCTGCCTTCCATACTACCTGAAACCTCAAAAATGCAGGGCAAGACTGAATGCACATCATATTTTAGTTTCTTATGCCGCATAAAGACTGTACATTTGATTGTGTATATGTGAACTGAAATACTGTGGTTGTCATTCTCATGGATTTTCTTCTCCATTTCCTTGCAATTTTCATGTTCCTGTGCTTTGTTACTTGAAGAATATTTCCTTGTACCAAATGGGCAAACCTCTTCTACTTTCCATTTCAGCTAAATGTTTCATGTTTCTGCCACTGGCAGACCCAAGACCACATGCACTGTCTCTTTAAGTCTGAAACCCTTTGGAGTACATGAAGAATAAAAAAATTCCACCTGCAAACTATAGCTTCAGCTCCTGCCCAAGAGTTACAGACTGCCCTGGTTATATCTCACCATAGTGAACTGTAGTTCAGAATTGCTCGCCTCCATAAAGGTATGAGCCAATTCCTTCTGATAGGCCTCTCTCTCTCCCCATATGCATTTACAAACACATAGGAAATATTGTACCAGATTTTATTTAGTACACGTATAAGTACACTACCTGTAAATGTTGAAATGGGGTAAGAGGAATTTCAGCACCTAGCAAGAATCTCAGTGGGAAATGGATCCATAAATTAGACATTTTCTAATACAAGAAGTCAGTCTGTTCCAACTCTCCAGGAGCACAGGCAATCCATTTGAGTAGTACTCTGGGGATGGGGACAAGGCTCTGTCTGTTTCCTCAATTACCATTCTATTTCCTGGTAAGCTTCCGTTCTCTGGCAAACAATCTCAATCAGGAGTCTCTCAATTACTCTTCTCTTCTTCTCAACCTCAATTTCAAGAGAAATGGAACATTGGTATAAAAATACACCAGGAAATGATAACATGAAACATGGGACAGGGATCAAAATCACAGGTGGAGATTAGGTACATTTATCAGGTCCACAAAGGGGGCAGCTAGACAGGGGCTGTGAGCACAGCATAGGTGTCTTCAGGTAACCATATATGTGTCACAAGGAACTTACTTACTAAGGGAGAAAATGGCAAGACAAGACAAAATTGACTGGAGTGTTTCGAATGGATTGTTTAGACAACAAAATGAAAAGGTTTTTGAGTCTATGAAATTAGAAAATGTATGCTGCCTCATAAGCCATTCACAGAAATGGTGAGATGAGCGACTGCTGATTTAGTATATAATGAGCTACTGTCAGGGACGTGAGCACATTTCGACTGCATTCACATATTACTGTGGGGGAAAATGCAATAAAAATGAAACAAAAACTCCCCAAAGGACTTCATTTTCAACCACTCACTTCAAACAGATTGGAAGTTTCTGCACACCAGGCTCTTACACTACCAGTCACTCCACCCACATTGAGCCCACAGTAAAACTGTTGCTCCTAAAAAATCAGTAGTTTCCTGAGTGCAGCAGCAGCACTCAGGAAAATCTTGTTTGAAATGCAAAAATCTCAGATCAGGATTGGGTCACAGTGGGTAGAATGCTTGCCTCATATGAAGTAAGGGCCTGGATTCAAATCTCAGCAGTAAAGTAAGATGAGTAAGCGTCAGATGTCTGTAATTTCAGAACTTGGGACTTGAAGGCAAGAGATAAGAAATATATTCTCTTTAGCTGCATAGAACGTCTGTGGCCAGCCTGGGCTACATGAGATCATGCCCCCCCAAGAAAAGGAGGTTGAGAAGGGAAAGGAGGATTAAGAAAAGGAAGACAGAAAGAAGGAAAGAAGGAAGGAATGAAAGGAGGGAGGGAGGGAGGGAGGGAGGAAGGGAGGAAGGGAGGAAGGGAGGAAGGGAGGAAGAGAGAAGGGAGGAAGGGACGAAGGGACGAAGGGACGAAGGGACAAAGGGACAAAGGGAGGAAGCAGAACTGTCAAGCTCCACCACTTACACCGTAGAGTTTACATTTCAATAAACCCCTATACACTAGTAGAAGATGATAATGCCTTTACTATCTTTGAGTCGTGAAGAAACTTGTAAATTTCTTTACTGGCAGAACACATCATCTAATTATTTTTTGTCACAATGATGTATTGACTTGTTAAGTATGAAATGGCCCTTTGATCAATAACATTAACATCAACAGCTAGATTAATATGCTTTAAATAGCATATATTCTCTGCAATATTAGGAAAAGTAGGTCCGGTCGTTGGCTGAATTTGCTTTATCAATAATTTAATTTTTAATTTCCTACTGCCACTAGACATATACAGTAACGGTTGTCAAAAATAGTCATTTGGCTAAGAAAGGGGTTACTCTGTAATTGGATTATGTCATTTCATGGATTCTTTGTGTGCTCTTGTAGGAAAAGGAGATTTCATATGTGGTCCTGCTGAACAATGTGGAAAGGTTTGATGTAAAACTCCTTGGGCTGAAGACTGCAACCTGAAGGTTTTATTTCCCAGACATGGAAACGTACTTGATAATTCATTCTGGTGAGTTTTATTTTATATTTATGGGCCAGCAATCTTTTTTTTCCCCAGGAGTAGACACTAATGAAGCAATGCATCTCAAGGGTTTGTGAAACACTGAGGTCACGGGAGGGTGAGGGGTTCATCCGCATCTCAGCAGAGATGAACTCTGTGACCACACGGCATCTATTAAGCAGTTTCTGACGGCTGCTGCTTTCATTACAGAATACTTTGGTTCCTGATTTCTCAGAGATCAAACAGCCTTTCTGTAAACTATGTTCCCAGAATCCAGTTCAGCTTCAGCTCAACCTAAAGGATTTCTTGTCAGAAACCCAAGGCCTAAAGAATAGGATGTGAATTTTGAGCACCAGGACCTGGATTGCCTTCTGATAAAGGAAAGAGAAGTTTCTGCCCCTCAGATAAACTTTGAGGCCTGTATTTCTGACTGACATACTTTCAGCGGGAGAGATACAAGATAGCCTGCAGTGCACACATTTAAATTATTAATCTGTCTTGGAATTTCGCTTTTATCATTTATTTGGACCCCAACAATATTTTCAAAATATTTTTGCTACTTAATAACAAAGTCATATTAAAATGTGAAATTGTTCTAAACCAAAATATCTCTCATCCTAAATCCAGTTACCAATAGATAACAGTCTACTATAGCTGATCAAGTATATTTCGTCCCCAAAAGCACAGTGTCTCTTCCTCAATTCTATTCTTTATTGGTCCTACTTGGTCTTTAACCAGACTGAGGACCTATTTAACCTGCAAGTTGCCCTTAATTGATCCCAATTGAGGTGAAGTTCTGTTTCAAGGTCTGACTGACTGTGACTGGCCCAGGTAACTTCTCAGAGTCACTGAAATCCTCCAGAAAGTGAAATCAGGAGTCTGATCATCAAAGAGGAAGCCCCCCAACTATGCTTGGACCTAATTCATCCTGCATAGGTGAACTGATTCTTCTAGTGCCTGGTATGTGCAGGGAGCCTCAGGAACATTCACAACTCTAGAAGAGTTGTCTTCTAGGTGTTTTCATTTCCCTGAATGCTCCTTGGCAGAGGAGCCAGCCTCAATACCAGAGTGGAGAGAATGGTTTAGGAAGAGACTTGAAAGCATGTCAGAGGGAAAGGAGATGAATCCATCTTGAGGAAGTAGGATCTGTGGATAAGAATGCTCTGCCAGTAGGGTGGCTCTTCTGGCATCACATCACTGAAGTTCAAATGTTGTCACTGTAGTCCCTAAAGCTATTTTCTAGTGCTCATCACCAGGATTCAGACTTACCATCCAACGGAAATGACTTCCAATTTAATCATTCGCATACTTTGATTTCTTCCTTTCTACCCCATAAAACTGAATCAGGCTGCCATCTTTCCACCAGCAAATAGCAATCTGTATGACAAAAAATTAAATATAACACAAAGAAAATAAAAGTAGCATGAAGCTAAGCACACAGGTCTGATTATAAGGTTGTCTGATGGGCTATAAGGTTGTCTGACGGGGAATGATTGCATTCCCTATGTTTACTCAAGTCAAGGTAAATGTAGTGAACATATTCTTCATTTAGCTAATTAATGTCTGTGGGTTGTTACCAGAGTTGACAATAAAAACTTAGATTTGTTCCAGTTGCCAAAATGCTGATGGCAGTACATGGCTTCATTTGACTGTTTGTGGGGAATGAATTCTGGATTGGCCACCAGCTCTGTGCATGGGCACAGGGGTAGATGGAACGTGACAAGAGGGACATTATCTGTGCCAACTACTATAGCATTGCTTGTCTTATTACCACTGGCAAGAATATAAATAGACTTAATTGCTCTAAGTGAAAAGTATCTATAGTTTGTCTGCTCCAGACGTGTCCCAGTGAACATACTGTTCTAATGTGCTAAGCCCTGTATCAGGCACCAAGGTCACATTAACTCTGTTCTATAGAACTTGTCAATATACTTAGAGAAGACAGAGACTCGCTACTCACATGGTCCCATAGCACTGCTCGTGGCATCTATAATCCAAGAAAGCAGCAATTTTTCTGTCTTCCACATAAGCATAGTTTGGGTTACATGGCAAATGTGTAATAAATGTGTAATGGTTGGTTGGAGGAATGGATGGATGAGTGGGTATGAAATTGCATGCCAACAAAATACAGATAGGATATATGGTTGCTTATTAGAAAATGAAAAAAGAATAAGTAATTTTCCATGTTACTGACAGGTCTTATGACACCCATAAAGTCTTGGGCTGGTCCTAGACCACATCCACTCTCCTGTATAGAATCACACACCCTCTTTCCTTTTTTTCAAGTCTTGTCAGCACCACAAGGCTCACTCCCTGATGATCTTAGGGATTGAAAGAAAGGAAAATTACATTCTGGTCTGAGATAGAAAAAAAATTTCAGAGTAGAATTTCCACAAGTCTAGTTGTCAAATTCTCTGAAATATCTACTAATTACTTCACTCTGGAGAGCAGTATACAGGAAGTCTCCTCCGTTATGTTTTAATGTCATAGTCACCTGGGCAGAACACTGAAGAAAACAACCTCAAAATATCAGCTGTGATACACATACAGATCACTCTTCCTCTCACCAGCTCCCTTCCTAAGGAAGATAGTCTACCTTCTCTCACTGGTATTAGAGAAACAGCTGACAGACAGTGACAAAGGCCACATATCAAAAAGACTCTTAAGAAGTTATACAAAGAAAGAACCCTGTGTCAGACAGACAGCTTCAAGATTCTCAGTCTCGTCTCCACCATCAATCCCAGTCACAGGAGAGAATCCATACCCCTGCCCCAATGGCTGCACTGTGGGTTTTTTTTTTATCTTTATTAACTTGAGTATTTCTTATTTACATTTCAATTATTATTCCCCTTCCCGGTTTCTGGGCCAACATCCCCCTAGCCCCTCCCCCTCCCCTTCTATATGGGCTTCCCATCCCCATCCTCCCCCCATTACTACCCTCCCCCCAACAATCACGTTCACTGGGGGTTCAGTCTTGGCAGGACCAGGGGCTTCCCCTTCCACTGGTGCTCTTACTAGGCTATTCATTGATACCTATGTGGTTGGAGTCCAGGGTCAGTCCATGGGTAGTGGCTTAGTCCCTGGAAGCTCTGGTTGGTTGGCATTGTTGCTCATATGAGGTCTCGAGCCCCTTCGAGCTCTTCCAGACCTTTCTCTGATTCCTTCAACGGGGGTCCCGATCTCAGTTCAGTGGATTGCTGCTGGCATTCGCCTATGTATTTGCTGTATTCTGGGGGCTGCACTGTGGTTTAAAGACCACAGTGAACAAATGAGTTCCAGAAGTCACATGCTTAACCATAGTCCTTCCATTGTCAAGTCTTGTCTTGTCTTGTTTTAATTGCTCACATGCTTTAGAGTTTATCCTGAATGGAGTATCAATTTCTATACCTTTTTATTCTAGTACTATTTACTTAATGCATAACAATACCCTTAACTTTTGAACACAGCTTTGACACACCAAAAGGCTTTCTGCCTCTTCTTCACACATCTGTTATTTTGCCTTACAAACTGTAAAGTCTTGGATGTTATAAAAATGGTACCAGCTTGATAAAACAGAACAAAAAAGAAGGAAGGAAGGAAGGAAGGAAGGAAGGAAGGAAGGGAGGGAGGGAGGGAGGGAGGGAGGGAGGGAGGAAGGAAGGAAAAATGAAGGAAGGAATAAGAAAGAAAGGAAGTAAGAAAGAAAGAGAGAGAGAGAGAAAACATGGTAGCACTGATTGTTTTCTGCAGTTATACAGAACAGTGGTTTATAATGATTTTCCTCATAACTCTTGCTGACTTCAAAGCATAATCAAAAGGCACATTTCTGATTAATCCAGGACCCAGTCCACATAAGCACATGTGCAGGGTTCTGATAAGGTGAAGAAAGATGTGTTTCCATGTCAACAATTTAAAGGCTTGAACTATTTTGAGTTGTTAATATAAACTTTGATATTAGCACATTGACTTTGACAGTTTTGCAACGAATAAATTCTAACACAATTGTGATAACTGTTGAAATATATTAAATCTCTAGGGAAAGTGTAAAAATGTGTACACATGACAGGTTTGTCAAACATTTATTGCTCTGGTTTGGTGACATAAGCATGTGTATTTTTGTTGTTAACTAGAAAAAAATGACAATATACAATTTCATTAATGAACTAAACTAAAACATTCTTTAAGTTTGAATGGATTCTTATGTCTCTAAGTAATGAGCAAAAACTGTAGAATGAAAAATTAATCCCAGTAACTGTATATTGAAACATCATATCAGCTTATAAGCTCATTAATATGCAGAAATTCCAGTGTCATTATCATAACCACAGGCAATAATGTCCTTAATAATAATCAGAGAGCCATGAAGCATCTAGTCCTAAACATTTATATGAGTCAGCTGTTCTGTTCTCCTTCTCTGGGACTTCTTTGCTCAGAGATAATATGATAGTCATTTCATGTCAGTGCACTAGATCTTAATAAGAAGTACAAGACACAAAAGAAAGGTAATTTGTCAACAGCCATCACAGCCCAGCCTCATCCCTGGTGCTGCAAGCATCAAAAGTGGGAAGAAGAGCTAGCCAAGCACACAGCCAGCACCTGCCTAAAAAGGAGAAGAATCAAGAAGTCAAAACTTGGCTTGTGGGTAGGGAGTTAGCATTCCTAAGAGGAGGGACCTAGCATTGGAAATCTTACAATTCTAGACTTTCTAAATCCCAAACATTGCTTCAGTTTGAATTGTAGTATTCTCAAGTATGTTATAGAAAATGACAAGTAATGGTTTCGAGGATGTGTCTCTTTGCCTCTGCCTTAAGCCCGCAGGTGTTGCCTTCTAAAAATTCTGCCTTCTCTCTACCCACCCACTAGCCAGTGACAGACAGCAAGGCTGGGCTACTGGTAACACAGGGAACTCCTGAAACATTGGCAAACTTTCACAGAATTGCATAATGACCTAGGGAATTATACCTAATTTCTCCTTCTCTCCTTCATCCCAGCTTAATAAAATGAAGGCTAATAGTTCTCTAGCCTCTCACAAAAGAATCAACATTAAAAATTATTGGATATATTAATTTTATTTTCTTACCTATACCTTTGAGGAGCTGAACTCATTTATCTTCTAAAAACTTTCTTTGTCTTCAGTGAAAACTTTAGGAATAAGGAGGTAAACTTTTGGAACACCTCCTATGTGCCAAGCTTTTTACAAACTTATATTTTAATTCTTCAACAACTCTATCCAGTAGCATCATCTTATGAACTATGCATAAGAAAGCTATGTTCAGAAATTTAGGAACTATACTGAAGCACATGAAATTGGAGGTTTAAAAAGATAAGACATTGGCTATCTCAAATGATTTTGGCTGCATAATGTATCAAGTTTGCAGAACCGAAAAAATGAAGAAAATACAGTTTGAACTCCTGTCTTCTGCTTCCAAAGCCCATCTTTGTGTCCAGTCAACCACAATACTTAAGGGAACTTCGTAAAGAGAGAATGTTGCATAAATAGCATCCCTAAGTTTATCCAATGTCATGTTTGACAAAGTATATATTGAATGTATCCTGGAACATCAGACATCCTTGGGGCAAAATAGCAATGGAAAACAATTTCTTGTTCTCAATCTTTCCTTGACACTCATAATAACAAAAGTTACAAAACATGAATAATATATACACATTGAAAAAGCCTGTATGCCATGGGTGACAGGATATAGAGAGCTTTTGTTATGTTTTTTGTTCATTTATGTTTTTATGTTCCCTGCAATGAATGTGTATTACTTATATAATAAAAATGTTATTAAAATAAGACATAAAAATATATTGCTAGAGAGTCATTCTCCAAACATATCTATGGTCCCAGCACCATTAGTCATATGTTGTAGTCAGCAAGAAGACACATAAACTGGAAGATGAATCTTTCCTACCCCTTTGCTAACCCTTTCTGGTCATGCATCTGTCTAGCTGTATCTTGGGGTTTTCCATGCACTAGAAAACCTAGTTCTCTTTCTGACAACAATGATAGGCTCCAATTAGAGTAGAGCTCAAGAACAGACACACAACCCAGGCACATAAAGCTCTGAAGGGATTCCATCAGCTCATCTGGGGACCCAGAGAGATTCATCTCACATAAATTACTAAATGTGGCTTCATATAAATAGGTATATTTTCTATCTACATGTATATTCAAAGAATAATTCGGGCTTCACCAATATCTGTTTGCTAACATGAAATTAATGCAGACATTGGTAAGGTAGTATGTAAGCACAAGTACTACTAGAACAAGTAAAGCCTAACTCAGTATCTTACCCAGGTAATAAATCTTGGTCTGAAGAAAATCCAGATTTTTTTCATGTTTATAAGTATTATTAGCATCAGAAAAAAAGATCGTTTCTTCATCTTAACCTTCAAATGTAACTGAAGCAAAATGGAGATTTTAATCAATTATTCCAAAAATTCATTTCCACAATAATAAAATTAATGTTCACTTCCTTCTCTATTCTTCGATATTATATATCTTTCATTCAGGTAGCACATGTGATTATAAAATGTTCTCTCCTTGTTCATCATGCTGCATTGTTAGATGGCTAATCTGTCCTAGGATGCTCAAATGACCACACTAATTCTGAACTAACTGTGATTTCCTCTCAACCCTTGACAAACACTGAATGGGAAGACAAATAGATGACTTTGAAATCAAGTGTTGTGTCGTACAAAAGGCTTTTCCCATGGCATATATTGGCTACTGTGGGAACTGAAAGAGTACATGTAGCAGAAAGTCAACCAGTCTGTTGTTGCCCCTTCTAGTAAGCTAACCGCAACAATGCCTATTCTACTCTTCTCCTGTTTGCCTGTGGAAAATTCCTAATTTCTATAAAATTCTGACAACAAAAGCATTACAAGACAAAGATGAGTTGGCAAAGTATATAAATTTATACTTATACTTTTATAATTATATATAATTTGCAAAGTATTATAAAATTGGATGGCTTCCCTCAAATCTTTTAATCAAACAGTGCACTCCCTTTTATACTGTACCTCCTTGGAAACGTGTTGAATATGTTTATATATTGATGTGCTTATAAAATTGATCTCATGTAATCCTCCAAACAGTACTAGAGATCACGAACCTCTACTGTCTCACTTTACAGACAAAGAAACCAAGACCTGGATGGTGGTATTACATCCCCTATGATCACAAAGCTAGGAATGCTATCATTAACAAACAACCCTTCTATCACAAAAGTTGTTGCCTGTCCATGGAATATGTTCTTCTAGATGTGCTGTCTTGACTGGACTCAGCGGGAGAGGACATTCCTAGACTGGCAGAGACTTGAAGTACAGGGTAGAGGGATACCCCAGGAGACCCCCACCCACTCAGAGTAGAAGACAGAATGTAGGGAGGAATGTGGAGGTGGGTGTGAGGGGGTGACAGGGAGTAGAGCAGTGAGCAGGGTGTAAAGTGAATAAGTAAAAGAAAAAAAAGACAAATCCCCTAACAGTGAGGATCCAGAGCCTGTGTGCTTAGTTAGCAGTTAGGTCAATCCCATGCTCTGCCATGTTGGCCACTACTTAAGGGAAACAGTCAATCAATAGCAAAACAACCATTTTAAATAAGTGGAAATAGATATCATATTTGTCAAACCTTCCCCAAAACTGGTCTATGTAGTGGGGAAAACGCAGTTTCAATTATTAGCATAATAATCCCAAAACTTGACCTTGTCACCTCTGATTTACCTACTCAGTGTCTGTTCCACTTCTTGATTTTTTTTCAGTGTTTTGTTCCCAACAGTGCTTAAAAGTATGGTGGCATACATAGGCCAGTGGTAATAATGCTTTAAATGTGAATCCAAAGAAAAAAAGACTTACACCTTTCTGCAGAAATGAGTAATGCTGACAAAGTCTATGCCTCTCACTGTTAAGATAAAGCTGGCTTACCACAAAAGAACTCTATGTCTTCCTTCTTATCAATGATCAGAAAAGAAAGAGGAGGGTGGAAAGAGTGAAACATCAGCTTCATACTGTCCGCAGAGAACCAAGAGGCTGGGCCACTGTCAACATGTAGATTCTGAGATTGTCTGAGAGCTAGCCAGTCAGTGTGGGAGCAGGAACTGGGGAGGGGGGTCTGCTTCTTAACCTCTCTGCCTCTCAGTTGACTGACATTATTTCTGTGCATCATCTACTGGTGAAAACTGACAAAGTAGCCCTGGCTCGCTAAGAGAACAGCAGAAAGATCTCACTAGTGACTCATATTCTGATAATCACTCCATCTGGGGTAAGGGTAGGCTTGCAAACTGTAATCTATCACACCATTCAAACAAGACTGTACTTTCTTTGACCTGTATTTATTCCTCTATAGATTGTATGTTGAAATCCAGGAATAACTCTAGATTCACACAATCACTGGAACTTATGTGACTTGAGGCATATTTCATATTTGTGGTATAGGCATATAAAATATGTCATTTTAATCTAAGGATATGTTATTTTTTATTTTAAAAATTTAAATGTGCTCTGTGTCTCCATCTACTCTGATTATTAATGTCTCCTTTCTTGACACTGGGATCAACTGATTGAGTACTGATAGTTTGTAGCATTCAATATTGGGTTAAAAGAATCATACTTGGTATCACTGCCATTGAAAACTCTCTTCTAAAAAATAGAATGCCCATCAATTGCATCCCATATGGCAATTCTAAGTTTTAAAATGGGTAGATGCTAGGTGAGCCAGTAATAATGAAAATTTCAAGCATTATAACTCAGTAATAGTGTTTTTCTCTAATATGTCCAAGACTCTGGATCAGTTCCTTCAAGCTGTAATATATATATATATACCAAACCCAAATAATATACTTGGTATTAGTCTATAAGAACTATGATATATACAATGTCTTATAATTAGCATATTTAGTCTTCATAACAACCAAGCAACTGTTCCTGTGCCTATTAGTGTGTAAAAAGGAAGACACTGTGGGAGGAAAAAGCAACAGAACTGGTAACAAACCAGGACTCTTACTTCCTGATGTGTTTTTAAAAAAAATCAAGATCTTTTCCCTACACTGAGTCTCCATTTTCCATCAGTTCCCTTCTCACTGTGTCTCCTCTGACTGGGTGAGCTTTCCCCTGATTCCTGTTTACTCTGTGCTTTGCAGCTGCCTCCCCACTACATAGTTAATTTCCCATCTTTTTCTGTGAGCAGATGCTCCCAGGGAGCCAAGCTGCTATCCCTTCCCTGGCACTCTCTCCTACAGATGACTAGATTGAGCACAGTAGCTGCTAGTCATTCTTTTGATCTGAAAAGAAAAGATTTCCCCACTGGATATTCCTCGTGATGATGTAATTAGTTTCCTGGACATACCTAACAAATTTATTTCTAATCATAAGGGATGGAGGAGAAAAAAGGACCAGCTATTCATTGCAGACCGTGGGCAGTTAATATGCACTGTTTCCACCCTCCTGGTGCAATGTCTTCTTCAGTGATTGTTCAAGGATTCTAGGGCAATAGGCTGCCCCTCCAAAGCAGTGGGGAACTTCACATTCATAAAGGGGTCTCAGGCACTATTAAATTGGTTTTTCAAACCTGGCAAAGTCATTAGAGCTGGAAATCCTTTCAGCTTCATACTGCCCCCAGCATTGAGATCAGGCGAAGGTCTTAATAAGTTTTTGAAGATTGTGTTTGATTCAAAGTCACAACATGGAACATTCTGGACAAACAAACCCAGCTGTTCAAAATTTCCAGTCCTGTAAGTACAGACGTAGTATATAGTTTTAGAAACAGGGTAAGGTTTGAAGGAATATTTTTGGTTAGGAATATTTTTCTATTTGTGAATCACATGAAAATAACTTTAGCCAAATAATTAATCATTGTTTTAATCACTTTATTGTGATAAATGTAGCTACTCAAACAAGTACTTCCAAGACCCAAAGTCTTTATATCTTGATGAACTTCTATGACTTTAGAATCATAGAACTTTGTCTTTGATTTTATACATTTACTATCAATTATCATTTGTATGTATAATCACACTCCATAAAGAAAGGAAGAAAGAAAAGACAAAGACAGAGGAAGGAAGGAAGGAAGGAAGGAAGGAAGGAAGGGAAGGAGGGAGGGAGGGAGGGAGGGAGGGAGGAAGGAAGGAAGGAAGGAAGGAAGGAAGGAAGGAAGGAAGAAAGGAAGACAATACCAGGATAGAATTAAAACTAGAAAAACTCTTTTAGGACTCACCTGTCTACCACCTACATCATGTCCTTCCTTGTCCTTGTCCTCATTTCTTCATGTAATACAACAGCTTCACATATATTTACACACACACACATAAACACACACACACATAAACACATACACACACACACACACACACACACACACACACACATATTGTGGTGGTTTTAATAAGAATGGCTTCCTAAAGGCTCATATATTTGAATGCTTAGTCATCATGGAGTAGCACTATTTGAGAAGGATTAGGAGTTGCCACCTTGCTAGATTAAGTGTGGGGTTGCTGAAGAAAGTGTGTCACTGGGAATGGCCCTTGAGATTTCAAAAACCCAGACAAGGTTGAGGGCAATTCTCTCTCTCTATTTGCCTGTGGATCAAGGTATAGCTCCAAGTATTGCTCCAGTAACATGTATGCTCATGCCATGATGAAAATAGACTCCACCTTAGAAACTGAATTAAATGCTTTCTCTTATAAGAGTTGTCTTGGTCATAGTATCTTATTGCACTAATAGGACAGACACACACATATATATATAGTCCACATATAAAGGTGTGTGTCATATGTCATATATATTAGAGTTTGCATATGAAAGAGAACATGGGAATTTTATTCAGTTGTTGTTGCTGTTTTGTTTTTTTGTTTGTTTTGTCTTGTTTGAGACTAGGTTATATCATTTAGTATTACACATTCTAATTCTACCCATTTTTACTCCAAATCTTATCTGATTGTTCTCCAGAACAGAATACTATTCTAATTTATATATGTATGAGATTTCTAAGATTTGTTCATCTGTTGATGGACACCTAAGTTGGGTCCATTTTGAAGCTATAGTGGGCAGAGCAGCAATAAATATGGTGGGGGGAGCAAATATATCTATAGTGAGGTATGAAGTATATCCCAAGTACAGGAATGCTAAATAATATAGACATAGTTTTGATTTTTTGAGGATCTTTCAAGATTATTTCCACAGTGGCTATAATAATTTGTATTCACACCAATAATGACTAAGGGGCTCCTGGTTGCTGCCGCTGCAGAGAGCCCGTGGGCAGCACCCCACGAGCGAAATTGAGCCTCGGGACCACAGGTAAGACCAACTTTTCTGCTGCAAGAAAGCTGCCTGGTGAGCTCGGGACACATGTAGGCAGAATTCCTCTAGGACCGGGCACGTCCTGTGTTTACCGGAAGTCCCACACCCGCGGATCCCGGCCCGCAGCACCTCTCTGCCCCCAGACCCTGTGAGAGAGAGACCCAACCGCCTGGTCAGGTGGGCACACCTGAGGCTGCAGAGTGGAAGAGACCACCAACACTGCCCACACCTGCCCACATCCCTGGCCCAAGAGGAAACTGTATAAGGCCTCTGGGCTCCCATGGGGGAGGGCCCAGGAGCTGCAGGACCCCTGCCGGAGACACCGCCGGAACCTGAAGGAAACAGACCGGATAAATAGTTCTCTGTACCCAAATCCCGTGGGAGGGAGAGCTAAACCTTCAGAGAGGCAGACAAGCCTGGGAAACCAGAAGAGACTGCTCTCTGCACACACATCTCAGACACCAGAGGAAAACACCAAAGGCCATCTGGAACCCTGGTGCACTGAAGCTCCCGGAAGGGGCGGCGCATATCTTCCTGGTTGCTGCCGCTGCAAAGAGCCCGTGGGCAGCACCCCACGAGCGAACTTGAGCCTCGGGACCACAGGTAAGACCAACTTTTCTGCTGCAAGAAAGCTGCCTGGTGAACTCAAGACACAGGCCCACAGGAACAGCTGAAGACCTGTAGAGAGGAAAAACTACATGCCCGAAAGCAGAACACTCTGTCCCCATAACTGACTGAAAGAGAGGAAAACAGGTCTACAGCACTCCTGACACACAGGCTTATAGGACAGTCTAGCCACTGTCAGAAATAGCAGAACAAAGTAACACTAGAGATAATCTGATGGCGAGAGGCAAGCGCAGGAACCCAAGCAACAGAAACCAAGACTACTTGGCATCATCGGAGCCCAATTCTCCCACCAAAACAAACATGGAATATCCAAACACACCAGAAAAGCAAGATCTAGTTTCAAAATCATATTTGATCATGATGCTGGAGGACTTCAAGAAAGACGTGAAGAACTCCCTTAGGGAAACACAGGAAAACATTAATAAACAAGTAGAAGCCTACAGAGAGGAATCGCAAAAATCCCTGAAAGAATCACAAAAATCCCTGAAAGAATTCCAGGAAAACACAAACAAACAGTTGAAGGAATTAAAAATATAAATAGAAGCAATCAAGAAAGAACACATGGAAACAACACTGGATATAGAAAACCAAAAGAAGAGACAAGGAGCTGTAGATACAAGCTTCACCAACAGAATACAAGAGATGGAAGAGAGAATCTCAGGAGCAGAAGATTCCATAGAAATCATTGACTCAACTATCAAAGATAATGTAAAGTGGAAAAAGCTACTGGTCTAAAACATACAGGAAATCCAGGACTCAATGAGAAGATCAAACCTAAGGGTAATAGGTATAGAAGAGAGTGAAGACTCCCAGCTCAAAGGACCAGTAAATATCTTCAACAAAATCATAGAAGAAAACTTCCCTAACCTAAAAAAAGAGATACCCATAGACATACAAGAAGCCTACAGAACTCCAAATAGATTGGACCAGAAAAGAAACACCTCCCCTCACATAATTGTCAAAACACCAAACGCACAGAATAAAGAAAGAATATTAAAAGCAGTAAGGGAAAAAGGTCAAGTAACATATAAAGGCAGACCTATGAGAATCACACCAGACTTCTCACCAGAAACTATGAAGGCCAGAAGATCCTGGACTGATGTCATACAGACCCTAAGAGAACACAAATGCCAGCCCAGGTTACTGTATCCTGCAAAACTCTCAATTAACATAGATGGAGAAACCAAAATATTCCATGACAAAACCAAATTTACACAATATCTTTCTACAAATCCAGCAGTACAAAGGATAATAAATGGTAAAGCCCAACATAAGGAGGCAAGCTATACCCTAGAAGAAGCAAGAAACTAATCGTCTTGGCAACTAAACAAAGAGAATGAAAGCACACAAACATAACCTCACATCCAAATATGAATATAATGGGAAGCAATAATCACTATTCCTTAATATCTCTCAACATCAATGGCCTCAACTCCCCAATAAAAAGACATAGATTAACAAACTGGATACGCAACGAGGGCCCTGCATTCTGCTGCCTACAGGAAACACACCTCAGAGACAAAGACAGACACTACCTCAGAGTGAAAGGCTGGAAAACAACTTTCCAAGCAAATGGTCGGAAGAAGCAAGCTAGAGTAGCCATTCTAATATCAAATAAAATCAATTTTCAACTAAAAGTCATCAAAAAAGATAAGGAAGGACACTTCATATTCATCAAAGGAAAAATCCACCAGGATGAACTCTCAATCCTAAATATCTATGCCCCAAATACAAGGGCACCTACATATGTAAAAGAAACCTTACTAAAGCTCAAAACACACATTGGACCTCACACAATAATAGTGGGAGATTTCAACACCCCACTCTCATCAATGGACAGATCATGGAAACAGAAATTAAACAGTGATGTCGACAGACTAAGAGAAGTCATGAGCCAAATGGACTTAACGGATATTTATAGAACATTCTATCCTAAAGCAAAAGGATATACCTTCTTCTCAGCTCCTCATGGTACTTTCTCCAAAATTGACCATATAATTGGTCAAAAAACGGGCCTCAACAGGTACAGAAAGATAGAAATAATCCCATGCGTGCTATCGGACCACCACGGCCTAAAACTGGTCTTCAATAACAATAAGGGAAGAATGCCCACATATACGTGGAAATTGAACAATGCTCTACTCAATGATAACCTGGACAAGGAAGAAATAAAGAAAGAAATTAAAAACTTTTTAGAATTTAATGAAAATGAAGGTACAACATACCCAAACTTATGGGACACAATGAAAGCTGTGCTAAGAGTAAAACTCATGGCGCTGAGTGCCTGCAGAAAGAAACGGGAAAGAGCATATGTCAGCAGCTTGACAGCACACCTAAAAGCTCTAGAACAAAAAGAAGCAAATACACGCAGGAGGAGTAGAAGGCAGGAAATAATCAAACTCAGAGCTGAAATCAACCAAGTAGAACCAAAAAGGACCATAGAAAGAATCAACAGAACCAAAAGTTGGTTCTTTGAGAAAATCAACAAGATAGATAAACCCTTAGCCAGACTAACGAGAGGACACAGAGAGTGCGTCCAAATTAACAAAATCAGAAATGAAAAGGGAGACATAACTACAGATTCAGAGGAAATTCAAAAAATCATCAGATCTTAGTATAAAAACCTATATTCAACAAAACGTGAAAATCTTCAGGAAATGGACAATTTCCTAGACAGATACCAGGTATCGAAGTTAAATCAGGAACAGATAAACCAGTTAAACAACCCCATAACTCCTAAGAAAATAGAAGCAGTCATTAAAGGTCTCCCAACCAAAAAGAGCCCAGGTCCAGACGGGTTTAGTGCAGAATTCTATCAGAACTTCATAGAAGACCTCATACGAATATTACCCAAACTATTCCACAAAATTGAAACATATGGAGCCCTACCGAATACCTTCTACGAAGCCACAATTACTCTTATACCTAAACCACACAAAGACACAACAAAGAAAGAGAACTTCAGACCAATTTCCCTTATGAATATCGACGCAAAAATACTCAATAAAATTCTGGCAAACCAAATTCAAGAGCACATCAAAACACTCATCCACCATGATCAAGTAGGCTTCATCCCAGGCATGCAGGGATGGTTTAATATACGGAAAACCATCAACGTGATCCATTATATAAACAAACTGAAAGAACAGAACCACATGATCATTTCATTAGATGCTGAGAAAGCATTTGACAAAATTCAACACCCCTTCATGATAAAAGTCCTGGAAAGAATAGGAATTCAAGGCCCATACCTAAACATAGTAAACAATGTAAACATAGTAAACATATACAGCAAACCAGTTGCTAACATTAAACTAAATGGAGAGAAACTTGAAGCAATCCCACTAAAATCAGGGACTAGACAAGGCTGCCCACTCTCTCCCAACTTATTCAATATAGTTCTTGAAGTTCTAGCCAGAGCAATCAGACAACAAAAGGAGATCAGGGGAATACAGATCGGAAAAGAAGAGATCAAAATATCACTATTGGCAGATGATAGGATAGTATATTTAAGTGATCCCAAAAGTTCCACCAGAGAACTACTAAAGCTGATAAACAACTTCAGCAAAGTGGCTGGGTATAAAATTAACTCAAATAAATCAGTTGCCTTCCTCTATACAAAAGAGAAAGAAGCCGAGAAAGAAATTAGGGAAACGACACCCTTCATAATAGACCCAAATAATATAAAGTACCTTGGTGTGACTTTAACCAAGCAAGTAAAAGATCTGTACAATAAGAACTTCAAGACACTGAGGAAAGAAATTGAAGAAGACCTCAGAAGATGGAAAGATCTCCCATGCTCATGGATTGGCAGGATTAATATAGTAAAAATGGCCATTTTACCAAAAGCAATCTACAGATTCAATGCAATCCCCATCAAAATACCAATCCAATTCTTCAAAGAGTTAGACAGAACAATTTGCAAATTCATCTGGAATAACAAAAAACCCAGGATAGCTAAAACTATCCTCAACAATAAAAGGACTTCAGGGGGAATCACTATCCCTGAACTCAAGCAGTATTACAGAGCAATAGTGATAAAAACTGTATGGTATTGGTACAGAGACAGACAGATAGACCAATGGAATAGAATTGAAGACCCAGAAATGAACCCACACACATATGGTCACTTGATTTTTGACAAAGGAGCCAAAACCATCCAATGGAAAAAAAGATAGCTTTTTCAGCAAATGGTGCTGGTTCAACTGGAGGGTAACATGTAGAAGAATGCAGATCGCTCCATGCTTATCACCCTGTACAAAGCTTAAGTCCAAGTGGATCAAGGACCTCCACATCAAACCAGACACACTCAAACTAATAGAAGAAAAACTAGGGAAGCATCTGGAACACCTGGGCACTGGAAAAAATTTCCTGAATAAAACGCCAATGGCTTACGCTCTAAGATCAAGAATCAACAAATGGAATCTCATAAAACTGCAAAGCTTCTGTAAGGTAAAGGACACTGTGGTTAGGACAAAACGGCAACCAACAGATTGGGAAAAGATCTTTACCAATCCTACAACAGATAGAGGCCTTATAGCCAAAATATACAAAGAACTCAAGAAGTTAGACCGCATGGAAACAAATAACCCTATTAAAAAATGGGGTTCAGAGCTAAACAAAGAATTCACAGCTGAGGAATGCCGAATGGCTGAGAAACACCTAAAGAAATGTTCAACATCTTTAGTCATAAGGGAAATGCAAATCAAAACAACCCTGAGATTTCACCTCACACCAGTGAGAATGGCTAAGGTCAAAAACTCAGGTGACAGCAAATGCTGGCGAGGATGTGGAGAAAGAGGAACACTCCTCCATTATTGGTGGGATTGCAGACTGGTAAAACCATTCTGGAAATCAGTCTGGAGGTTCCTCAGAAAATTGGACATTGAACTGCCCGAGGATCCAGCTATACCTCTCTTGGGCATATACCCAAAAGATGCCTCAACATATAAAAGATACACGTGCTCCACTATGTTCATCGCAGCCTTATTTATAATAGCCAGAAACTGGAAAGAACCCAGATGCCCTTCAACAGAGGAATGGATACAGAAAATGTGGTACATCTACACAATGGAATATTACTCAGCTATCAAAAACAACGAGTTTATGAAATTCGTAGGCAAATGGTTGGAACTGGAAAATATCATCCTGAGTGAGCTAACCCAATCACAGAAAGACATACATGGTATGCACTCATTGATAAGTGGCTATTAGCCCAAATGCTTGAATTACCCTAGATCCCTAGAACAAACGAAACTCAAGACGGATGATCAAAATGTGAATGCTTCACTCCTTCTTTAAATGAGGAAAAAGAATACCCTTGGCAGGGAAGGGAGAGGCAAAGATTAAAACAGAGACTGAAGGAACACCCATTCAGAGCCTGCCCCACGTGTGGCCCATACATATAGAGCCACCCAATTAGACAAGATGGATGAAGCAAAGAAGTGCAGACCAACAGGAGCCGGATGTAGATCTCTCCTGAGAGACACAGCCAGAATACAGCAAATACAGAGGCGAATGCCAGCAGCAAACCAGTGAACTGAGAATAGGTCCCCCGTTGAAGGAATCAGAGAAAGAACTGGAAGAGCTTGAAGGGACTTGAGACCCCATATGTACCACAATGTCAAGCAACAAGAGCTTCCAGGGACTAAGCCACTATCTAAAGACTATACATGGACTGACCCTGCACTCTGACCCCATAGGTAGCAATGAATATCCTAGTAAGAGCACCAGTGGAAAGGGAAGCCCTGGGTCCTGCTAAGACTGAACCCCCAGTGAACTAGACTGTTGGGGGGAGGGCGGCAATGGGGGGAGGGTTGGGAGGGGAAAACCCATAAGGAAGGGGAGGGGGGAGGGGGATGTTTGCCCGGAAACCGGGAAAGGGAATAACACTCGAAATGTATATAAGAAATACTCAAGTTAATAAAAAAAAATGAGAGTTTTATAAAAAAATAAATAAATAATGACTAAGGGTTTCTCTTCTTTCACATCCTCTCCAACATTTTTTGATGTAATTATTCATAAGAGCCATTCTTTTTTTTTCTTTTAATCTTAAGAAAATTTATGTTTTTCTCCATCTTTATTAAATTGGGTATTTCTTATTTACATGTCAATTTTTATCCAGACCAAAATCCAAAAAATTCCTCCCTCTCCCCTTCTATATGAATGTTCCCCTCCCATCCTCTTCCCATTACCTCCCTCCCCCCAATAATCACATTCACTGGGTGTTCAGTCTTTGCAGGACCATGGGCTTCCCCTTCCACTGGTGCCCTTACTAGGCTATTCATTGCTACCTATGTAGTTGGAGACAAGGGTCAGTCCATGTAGTCTTTGGGTAGGGGCTTAGTCACTGGAAGCTCTGGTTGGTTGGCATTGTTGTTCATATGGGGTTCAAACTCCTTCAAGCTCTTTCAGCCCTTTTTCTGATTCCTTCAATGGGGGTCCTGTTCTCAGTTCAGTGGTTTGCTGCTGGCATTTGACGATGTATTTATCATATTCTGGCTGTGTCTCTTCAGGAAAGATCTACATCCAGTTCCTGTCAGCCTGCACTTCTTTGCTTCATCCATCTTATCTAGTTAGGAGGTTATATATGTATGGGACACAAGTGGGGCAGGCTCTGAATGGGCGTTCCTTCACCATCTGTTCTAAACATTGCCTCCCTATTGCCTGCCAACTGTATTCTTGTTCCCCTTTTAAAGAAGGAGTGAAGCATTCACATTTTGGTCAGCTTTCTTGACTTTCACGTTTTCTGTGCATTTAGGGTAATTCTAGCATTTGGGCTAATATCCACTTATCAATAAGTGCTTACCATGTGTGTTTTTCTGTGATTGGGTTAGCTCACTCAGGATGATATTTTCCAGATCCATCCATTTGCCTACGAATTTCATAAAGATATTGTTTTTGATAGCTGAGTAGTATTCCATTGTGTAGATGTACCACATTTTCTATATCCATTCCTTTGTTGAAGGGCATCTGGGTTCTTTCCAGCTTCTGGCTATTATAAATAAGGATGCTATGAACATAGTGGTGCATGTGTCTTTGTTATATGTTGGGGCATCTTTTGGGTATATGCCCAAGAGAGGTATAGCTGGGTCCTCAGCTAGTGCAATGTCCAATTTTCTGAAAAACCTCCAGACTGATTTCCAGAATGTTTTACCAGTCTGCAATCCCACAACAATGGAGGAGTATTCCTCTTTCTCAACATCCTCAGCAGCATCTGCTGTCGCCAAAGTTTTTGATCTTGGTCATCCTGACTGGTGTGAGGTGGAATCTCAGGGGTGTTTTGATTTTCATTTCCCTTATGACTAAAGATGTTAAACATTTCCTTAGGTGCTTCTCAGTCATTCGGAATTCCTCAGCTGTGAATACTTTGTTTAGCTCTGAACCCCATTTTTTTTATTAACGTGAGTATTTCTTATTTACATTTCGAGTGTTATTCCCTTTCCCGGTTTCCGGGCAAACATCCCCCTAACCCCTCTCCTTCCACTTCTTCATGGGTGTTCCCCTCCCCATCCTCCCCCCATTGCCACCCTTCCCCCAACAGTCACCTTCACTGGGGGTTCAGTCATAGCAGGACCCAGGGCTTCCCCTTACACTGGTGATCTTACTAGGATATGCAATGCTCCCTATGAGGTCAGAGTCAAGGGTCAGTCCATGTATAGACTTTAGGTAGTGGCTTAGTCCCTGGAAGCTCTGGTTGCTTGACATTGTTGTTCATATGGGGTCTCGAGCCCCTTCAAGCTTTCCAGTTCTTTCTCTGATTCCTTCAACGGGGGTCCTGTTCTCAATTCAGTGGTTTGCTGCTGGCATTTGCCTCTGTATTTGCTGTATTCTGGCTGTGTCTCTCAGGAGAGATCTACATCCTGCTCCTGTCGGCCTGCACTTCTTTGCTTCATCCATCTTGTCTAATTGGGTGGCTGTATATGTACGGGCCACATGTGGGGCAGGCTCTGAATGGGTGTTCCTTCTGTCTCTCTTTTACTCTTTGCCTCTCTATTCCCTGCCAAGGGTGTTCTTGTTCCCCTTTCAAAGAAGGAGTGATGCATTCACATTTTGATCATCCGTCTTGAGTTTCATGTGTTCTAGGGATCTAGGGTAATTCAAGCATTTGGGCTAATAGCCACTTATCAATGAGTGCATACCATGAGTGTTTTTCTGTGATTGGGTACCTCACTCAGGATGATAATTTCCAGTTCCAACCATTTGCCTAAAATTTCATAAAGGCATTGTTTTTGATAGCTGAGTAATATTCCATTGTGTAGATGTACCACATTTTCTGTATCCATTCCTCTGTTGAAGGGCATCTGGGTTCTTTCCAGTTTCTGGCTATTATAAATAAGGCTGCTATGAACATAGTGGAGCATGTGTCTTTTTTATATGTTGGGGCATCTTTTGGGTATATGCCCAAGAGAGGTATACCTGGATCTTCGGGCAGTTCAATGTCCACTTTTCTGAGGAACCTCCAGACTGATTTCCAGAATGGTTGTACCAGTCTGCAATCCCACCAACAATGGAGGAGTGTTCCTCTTTCTCCGCATCCTCGCCAGCATTTGCTGTCACCTGAGTTTTTGATCTTAGCCATTCTCACTGGTGTGAGGTATAATCTCAGGGTTGTTTTGATTTGCATTTCCCTTATGACTAAAGATGTTGAACTTTCCTTTAGGTGTTTCTCAGCCATTTGGCATTCCTTGGCTCTGAATTCTTTGTTTAGCACTGAACCCCATTTTAATAGGGTTATTTGTCTCCCTGTAGTCTAACTTCTTGAGTTCTTTGTATATTTTGGATATAAGGCCTCTATCTGTTGTAGGATTGGTAAAGATCTTTTCCCAATCTGTTGGTTGCCGTTTTGTCCTAACCACAGTGTCCTTTGCCTTACAGAAGCTTTGCAGTTTTATGAGATCCCATTTGTCGATTCTTGATCTTAGAGCATAAGCCATTGGTGTTTTGTTCAGGAAACTTTCTCCTCCACTGCACATGTGTTCGAGATGCTGCCCTAGTTTTTCTTCTATTAGTTTGAGTGTATCTGGTTTGATGTGGAGGTCCTTGATCCACTTGGACTTAAGCTTTGTACAGGGTGATAAGCACGGAGCGATCTGCATTCTTCTACATGTTGACCTCCAGTTGAACCAGCACCATTTGCTGAAAATGCTATCTTTTTTCCATTGGATGGTTTTAGCTCCTTTGTCAAAAATCAAGTGACCATAGGTGTGTAGGTTCATTTCTGGGTCTTCAATTCTGTTCCATTGGTCTATCTGTCTGTCTCTGTACCAATACCATACAGTTTTTATCACTATTGCTCTGTAATACTGCTTGAGTTCAGGGATAGTGATTCCCCCTGAAGTCCTTTTATTGTTGAGGATAGTTTTAGCTATCCTGGGTTTTTTGTTATTCCAGATGAATTTGCAAATTGTTCTGTCTAACTCTTTGAAGAATTGGATTGGTATTTTGATGGGGATTGCATTGAATCTGTAGATTGCTTTTGGTAAAATGGCCATTTTTACTATATTAATCCTGCCATTCCATGAGCATGGGAAATCTTTCTATCTGCTGAGGTCTTCTTCAATTTCTTTCCTCAGTGTCTTGAAGTTCTTATTGTACAGATCTTTTACTTGCTTGGTTGAAGTCACACCGAGGTACTTTATATTATTTGGGTCTATTATGAAGGGTGTCATTTCCCTAATTTCTTTCTTGGCTTGTTTCTTTTTTGTGTAGAGGAAGACTACTGATTTATTTGAGTTAAATAAATCAGTGACCAGTGACCCAGCCACTTTGCTGAAGTTGTTTATCAGATTTAGTAGTTCTCTGGTGGAGCTTTTGGGATCACTTAAATATACTATCATATCATCTGCAAATAGTGATATTTTGACTTCTTTTCTCATCTGTATCCCCTTGACCTCCTTTTGTTGTCTGATTGCTCTGGGTTTATTTGTCTCCCTGCTGTCAAACTTCGTAAGTTCTTTGTATATTTTGGATATGAGCCCTCTATCAGTTGTAGGATTGGTAAAGTTCTTTTCCAAATCTGTTGTTTGCCATTTTGTCCTAAGCACACTGTCCTATCCCTTACAGAAAATTTGTAGTTTTATGAGATCCCATTTGTCGATTCTTGATCTTAGAGCATAAGCCATTGGTGTTTTGTTCAGGACACTTTCTCCACTGCACATGTGTTTAAGATTCTTCCCCACCTTTTCTTCTATTAGTTTGTGTGTATATGGTTTGATGTGGAGGTCCTTAATCCACTTGGACTAAAGCTTTGTACAGGGTGATAAGCATGGTTTGATCTACATTTTTCTACAGGCTGACCTCCAGGTGAATGAGCACCATTTGCTGAAAATGCTATCTTTTTTCCATGGGATGGTTATAGCTCCTTTGTCAAAAATCAAGTGACCATAGGTGTGTGGGTTCATTTCTGGGTCTTCAATTCTATTCCACTGGTCTATCTGCCTGACTCTGTACCAATACCATACAGTTTTTAACCAATATTACTCTGTATACTGCATGAGTTCAGGGAGAGTGATTCCCCCAGAAGTCCTTTTATTGTTGAGGATAATTTTAGCTATTCTGGGTATTTTGTTATTCCAGATGAATTTGCAAATTGTTCTGACTAACTCTCTGAAGAACTGGATTGGTATTTTGATGGGGATTGCATTGAGTCTGTAGATTGCTTTTGGTAAAATTGCCATTTTTAGTATATTAATCCTGCTATCCATGAGCATTGGAGATCTTTCCATCTTCTGAGATTTTCTTCAATTTCTTTCTTCAGAAGCTTGAAGTTCTTATCATACAGATCTTTCACTTGCTTGCTTAAAGTCACACTGAGGTATTTTATATTATTTGGGACTGTTATGAAAGATATCATTTCCCTAATTTCTTTCTCAGCTTGTTTCTCTTTTGGGTAGAGGAAGGCTACTGATTTATTTGAGTTAATTTTATACCCAGCCACTTTGCTGAAGGTGTTTATCAGGTTTAATAGTTCTCTGGTGGAACTTTTGGGATCACTTAAATATACTATCATATCATCTGCAAATAGTGATATTTTGACTTCTTCCTTTCCAATCTATATCCCTTTGATCTCCTTTTGTTGTCTGATTACTCTGTCTAGGACTTCAAGAACTATATTGAATAAGTTGGGAGAGAGTGGCAGCCTTGTCTAGTCCATGATATTAGTGAGATTGCTTCAAGTGTCTCTCCATTTAGTTTAATGTTAGCAACTCGTATGCTGTATATGGCTTTTACTATGTTTAGGTATGGGCCTTGAATTCTTGTTATTTCCAAGAGTTTATCATGAAGGGTTGTTGAATTTTGTCAAATGCTTTCTCAGCATCTAATGAAATGATCATGTGGCTTTGTTCTTTCAGTTTCTTTATATAGTGGATTATGTTGATGGTTCTCCATATTGCATCCCTGCATCCCTGGGATGAAGCCTACTTGATCATGATTAATGATTGTTTTGATGTGCTCTTGGATTCTGTTTGCAAGAATTTTATTGAGTATTTTGCGTCGATATTCTTTAAGGAAATTGGTCTGAACTTCTCTTTCATTGTCGGGTCTTTGTGTGGTTTAGGTATAAGAGTAATTGTGACTTCATAGAAAGAATTTGTAGCACTCCATTGGTTTCAATTTTGTGGAATAGTTTGGTCTTCTATGAAGGTCTGATAGAATTCTGCATTGAACCCATCTTGACCTGGGCTCCTTTTGGTTGGGAGACTTTTAATGACTGCTTCTATTTCTTTAGGAGTTATGGGGTTGTTTAAATGGTTTATTTGTTCCTGATTTAAATTTGGTACCTGGTATCTATCTAGGAAATTGTCCATTTCCTGCAGATTTTTAAGTTTTGTTGCATATGGGCTTTTGTAGTAAGATCTGATGATTTTTTTGAACTTCCTCTGGCTCTGTTGTTATGTCTCCCTTTTCTTTTTTGATTTTGTTAATTTGGACAGACTCTCTGTGTCCTCTGGTTAATCTGGCTAAGGGTTTATCTAGCTTGTCAATTTTCTCAAAAACCAGCTTTTGGTTCTGTTGATTCTTTGTATAGTCCTTTTTCTTTCTACTTTGTTGATTTCAGCTCTGAGTTTGATTATTTCCTGCCTTCTACTCTTCCTGGGAGGGTTTGCTTCTTTTTGTTCTAGGGCTTTTAGGGGTGCTGTCAAGATACCAATATATGCTCTCTCCTGTTTCTTTCTGCAGGCACTCAGAGCTATGAATATTCCTCTTAGCACAGCTTTCATTGTGTCCCATAAGTATGTTGTATCTTCATTTTCATTAAATTCGAAGTAGTCTTTAATTTCTGTCTTTATTTCTTCTTGACCAGGTTATCATTGAGTAGAGCATCATTCAACTTCATGTATATGTGGGCATTCTTCCCTTATTGTTATTGAAGACCACCTTTAGCCTGTGGTGGTCTGATAGTATGCATGGAATTATTTCTATCTTTCTGTATCTGTTGAGGCCTGTTTTATGACCGATTACATGGTTAATTTTGGAGAAAGTACCATGACTTGGTAAGAAGAACGTATATCCTTTTGTTTTAGGATAGAATGTTCTATAAATATGTTAAATCCGTTTGGTTCATGACTTCTATTAGTCTGTCTATGTCTCTGTTTAATTTCTGTTTCTATGATCTGTCCATTAATGAGAGTTGAAATCTCCTACTATTATTGTGTGAGGTGCAATGTGTGCTTTGAGCTTTAGTTAGGTTTCTTTTATGTATGTAGGTGCCCTTGTATTTGAAGCATAGCTATTTAAGATTGAGAGTTCATCTTGGTGGATTTTTCCTTTGATGAATATGAAGTGTCCTTCCTTATCTTTCTTGATGACTTTTGGTTGAAAATTGATTTTTTTCATAGTAGAATTGCTACTCCAGCTTGCTTCTTCAGACCATTTTCTTGGAAATTTGTTTTCCCGCCTTTTCCTCTGATGTAATGTCTGTTTTTCTCTGAGGTGTGCTTCCTGTAGACAGCAAAATTTTGGGTCCTCATTGCGTATCCAGTTTGTTAATCTGTGTCTTTTTATTGGGGAATTGAGTCCATTGATGTTGAGAGATATTAAGGAATAGTGAGTGTTGTTTCCTGTTATATTCGTGTTCAGATGTGAGATTGTTTGTGTGATTGTCTTGTCTTTGTTTTGTTGCAAAACAATTAGTTTCTTGCTTCTTTTAGGGTGTAGCTTGCCTCCTTGTGTTGGGCTTTACCATTTATTATCCTTTATAGGGCTGGATTTGTAGAAAGATAATGTGTAAATTTGGTTTTGTCATGGAATATCTTAGTACCTCCATCCATGTTAATTGAGAGTTTTGCTAGATACAGTAACCTGTGCTGGAATTTGTGTTATCTTAGGGTCTGTATGACATCTATCCAGGATCTTCTGGCTTTCATAGTCTGCAGTGAGAAGTCTGGTGGGATTCTGATAGGTCTGCCTTTTTATATTACTTTACCTTTTTCCCTTACTCCTTTTAATATTCTTTCTTTGTTTTGTGCATTTGGTGTTTTGATTATTATGTGACCGGGAGAGTTTCTTTTCTGGTCGAATCTATTTGGAGTTCTATAGGCTTCTTGTATGTTTATGGTCATCTCTTTCTTTATGTTAGGGAAGTTTTCTTCTATGATTTTGGTGAAGATATTTACTGGTCCTTTGAGTTGGGAGTCTTCACTCTCTTCTATACTTATTATCCTTAGGTTTGATCTTCTCATTGATTCCTGGATTTCCTGTATGTTTTGGGCCAGTATCTTTTTCCGTTTTTCATTATCTTTAACAGTTGTGGCGATAATTTCTATGGCATCTTCTGCCTCTGAGATTCTCTCTTCTATCTCTTGTGTTCTGTTGGTGATGCTTGTATCTACAGATCCTTGTCTCTTCCTTTGGTTTTCTATATCCAGGGTTGTCTCCCTTTGTGCTTTCTTTATTGCTTCTATTTCCATTTCTATTCCTTCACCTGTTTGATTATATTTTCTTGTAATTCTTTTAGGGATTTTTGTGATTCCTCTCTATAGGCCTCTACTTGTTTATTTATGTTTTCCTGCATTTCTCTAAAGGAGTTCTTTATATCTTTCCTCCATCACCATAATCAAATGTGATTTTAAATCTAGATCTTGCTTTTCTGGTGTGTTTGTATATTCACTGTTTGCTTTGGTGGGATATTTGGGCTCTGATGATGCCATGTAGTCTTGGTTTCTGTTGCTTGGGTTCCTGCGCTTGCCTCTTTCCATCAAGTTGTCTCTGGTGTTACCTTGTTCTGCTATTTCTGACTGTGGCTAGACCATCCTATAGGCCTATGTGTCAGGAGTGCTGTAGACCTGTTTTCCTGTTTTCTTTCAGCCAGTTATGGGAACAGAGTAATCTGCTTTCAGGCATGTAGTCTTTCCTGTCTACTGGTCTTCAGCTGTTCCTGTGGGTATGTATCCTGAGTCCTCCAGTCAGGTCACTTCGAGCAGAAAAGTTGGTCTTACCTCTGGTCTGAGGACCGAAGTTGCTCCTCGGGGGCTGCATTTCAGCTCTCCATGAGGGCAGCAACCAGAAAGGCCTGCCCTGCCTTTTCTTGGTTTCCTGTGCACAGGTGGCCCAGATGGCTCTAGGCGTTTTCCACTAGAGTCAGAAATGTGGGCAGAGTGTAGTCTCCTCTGGCTTCCCAGGCATCTCTGTCCCTCTGAAGGTTTAGCTCTCCCTCCCACAGGATTTGTGTGCAGGGTGCTGTTTGACCGGGTCCCTTCAGATCAGGGCGGTGTCTGGAACCCCGGGGAACTGCTACTCGATTGCCCCTATCTTCCTGTTCCCTGAGCTCCTATACAGTTTCCTCTTGGGCCAGGAATGTTGGCAAGGCTGGGTCGTACTGGCGGTCTCTCCTGCCCTGCAGTCTCAGGACTGCCCACCTGTCATGGCGATGAGCTCTTTCTTCCATGGGGTTTGGGAGCAAGGGATCAGAGAGGTTCGGGCTCCAGCTAGAAACCAGAAATGTCCAGTCTCAGAGGTATTTTTACCTTTGTGTGTCCTAAGTCCAACAGGCAGGTCACTTGGAGCAGAAAAGTTGGTTACCTCTGGTCTCAGGCCTGAAGTTGTTCCTTGGGGGCTGAGTTTCACCTCTCTGTGAGGACAGCAACCAGAAGGGCCTGCCCAGCCTTTTCTTGGGTCCCTGTGTACAGGGGGCTCAGAATGCACTAGGCGTTTTCCTCTAGAGTCAGAAATGTGGGCAGAGTGTAGTCTCTTCTGGCTTCCCAGGCATGTCTCCTTAAGAGCCACTCTTACTGGGGCTGCATGATATCTTAAAATAATTTTACTTTTAATCTGATATCTAGGTGTTGGAAACTTTTAACATAGTTATTAACCATTGGTGGATTTTTCTTCTTTCTTTCTTTTTTAAAATTGTCTATTAATTTCATTTGCCCATTTGCTGATTTCCAGTTTTAGTTCCTGTTTCACATATTTAGAAAAAGAATTCATATGGGACCACAAAATATAAAGAATAACCAAAGCATAGGAGTAGGAACATGGCTAGAGTTTACAAGACACAACCCCCAGTGATACTGCAGAGCAATAGTGATAAGGAGTTCCAGGTACTGTCATAGAAACAGAAAAAGGCCAGGAGAATACAATTTATTCCTGAAAATTAATCTACAGGCTATGCCCACTTAATTTTT
This sequence comes from Rattus norvegicus, assembly GCF_021556685.1. Lineage (NCBI taxonomy): Eukaryota > Metazoa > Chordata > Mammalia > Rodentia > Muridae > Rattus > Rattus norvegicus. The sequence goes on along the minus strand of NC_141551.1, from coordinate 42,813,818 downwards.
TGATAAAAGAGAAACATACATTGAAAAAATATAAGCTGTTCAGTAAAAGGTGCTAGCAAAACTGGACATCCACCTGCAGAAGAACAGAATTAGATTCATTAATTCTTTGAATAAGCACAAAAATAAGCTCAAAATTGGTCAAAGACCTTAATTTAAAACTTGGAACAGCAAAGACAAAAAATCTTTTAGAGGGAAACATGGGAAATGTTCCTGAAGACACTGGGGCAGGAAGGAACTTCCTGAACAGAATGTCAACAGCTTCAAGTATCATCAGATGGGACTTCAGGAAAATAAAGTTCCTGCACAACAAGGAAGTCATCAACAGAGCTATCAGACACAGCCCACAGAACAATAGAGAAAATCTTAACCAGTTACACTTCAGTCAAGAGGCTGATATCCAGAATTTACAGACAATTGCCTAAGTTGTTTACTCACTCGAATAGTGAGTCTGAAGTACAATTCAAGGTCTGTCACTTTCCATTAACACAAAGGCTAGGAAATTATTTAAACAAACAAAGATAGATCATCAGAAGCAGAGGAGAAGTTGGTCAAACACACTGTCCACTAAACAGCCAACCATTTATTTGAGATTTAAGTAATGAACATTACTACCCACATTCAAAGTCATGTTTAAAACAGATGTCTCATAGAAGTAGATTTAAAACACTATAGGGCATGTTAGTCATTGCATGAGGGCTCTGAAATAAGGGCACAGTCTATATCCTAACTTCTACTTATCTGCATAAAACATTAGCTGCTATCAGAGATATGAACACGTGGGAGAGAAGTATGTTTTCCCATCCAAAAGAGCCAGAAGGTTGGAGTTCAGGCTAAAGGATATTATCCAAGGAAGAAACACTTGAAGACAGTCTAGATTGCTATTTCCACAAACGATATTGCTTGGATTATATTTTTGAAATTATAAGCTTATCTTATTCAGGTAAAATTTTTTAAAAGATTGCTTAATTGATTATGTAGAGGACAATGGGGAAAATTTTCAACTCAAAAAAGAAATGTTCAAACTTTTCCTCAATCCTAAATCATTGGACATGAGAGAAGCTAGAGAATTCTTCGTAGGAGTCTATGATGATCAGATTTGTAATAATCATGTTCATGCTACTGCTTTTACAAAAGTAAGTTCACCACAGACTTTCTTATCGTGATACATCTAGGGTCGCCTGAGAGTTATTGTTGAGTTTTTCACTGGATAATGGAGCTATTGATAAAATTAAATGTGATAACTCACTCAGTGGTTTGTCTGACACATAAAAGTCAATAAACATCAGCTTTCTTACTTTCTTCTCTCTCTCCCTTTGTGAATTTTTTTTATAGCCCTAAGTAGTCCAGACCAGTTGTAAGGGTAATGTATCAAGATACCAATAAGAATCAAGACAGGAGGCAGAGTCGAAGGTGGAGAGGACAGATTTTTCATTCACTGCTTTTCACTGATAGTCCCTAACTGCGTTCTTTCTCTCTCTCTCTCTCTCTCTCTCTCTCTCTCTCTCTCTCTCTCTCTCTCTCTCTCTCTGTGTGTGTGTGTGTGTGTGTGTCTGTCTGTCTGTCTCTCTGTGTGTCTCTGTGTCTCTCTGTCTCTGTGTCTCTCTGTCTGTCTCTGTGTCTCTGTGTCTCTCTCTGTCTCTCTCTGTCTCTCTCTCTCTCTCTCTCTCTCTCTCCTCCCCAGCCTTCTCTCTTTCCCTCCTATTATTTTTCTTCCACATCTCTTTCTGGCACTCCAGGGATATAACTGTCCTCTATAGGATATTTTCTCTACCATATATTTAAAACACTTACTTTTAACCTATCTTAATAATCATTTCTGAATGAAAATAACATTTTTGTCCAGGTAATAGCAAACACAACAATATGATTAATAAAAATTGTCTGTATATCAGGAGGCCCCAATAATTCATTTTCTGATCAGGGCACAACATCCTCCCACCAGTCAGGGATTTAAGCGGGACTCTGGAAACCTCCCCAAGAAGATGCGATCAGTTAGACAGTGTGCAGGGCTGGGGATTTAGAGGTCAGAACACTCGCATTCTCTTTAAATCAAAATACTGCTTCCAAAATAACAAGTTTAGCTGGTGAAATATCACCGCCATGCTTGCTCAGTCGGTTTTCTTCCTGACATTAAAAGAATAAATTGAATGAAAATGCATGAGATTGCTGTGGTAGTTTTTCCTCTGGAAAACAGACATTTCAGCTTGGACCATCACAAAATTGTCTGGGAAAATTGGCATGCACCCAACTTTGTAGATGCTTTTGGATTAAAGAAAGGAGGAAATGATAAATAAATGGAAATTAAAATTGAGTTAACATCCACCTTCCAGACGTTTCTCTGGATGGCATTTATCATCAAATACACAGTTACTTTTTTCCCCAAGAAATGAAAGATTGCAAAATAAATTATCTATGTAAATATACATGGCAACATGCACATAAAATGAAATGAATTATTTAGCGATATGTGAATAGTTTGGATGCGGTTAAAGAGCCAATGGTCTTGATTTTTTCATAACTAAGGGGTCTAGGATCTGAGGCTCTTTGCTAACAGTGCTATACTACAGATCCATGCAGAACCATCAATGTAAAATTAATGGCTTTGTGATAAAAAGACAAAATGTGATAGAGTATAAAACAAACATTCAGTCAATCAGGAAAACATTTCAGCTTGGCAGGAATGCATATGAAGAAAGGTAATTATTTTCACACCAAAGGGAGCCCTGACTTATCACGACACCATCTGCACCAAGAAATAGCTTTGTGTGTAGATGAAGAACACTGAAGGCCTCTGAGTCTTTTGAAAGAATTTTCTTACATTTCTGCCCCAAATTCCAAACAACATTTTCCTCAATAAATTATCTCCCTGATGAAATCCTTATGGAATAAATCCCCTTTGAGCTAAGGCCTGGTAGCTAAGATACAGACAACCTGACATCCTAATATCCATTAATAGAGATAGTTTGCCCTCTAAATAGTGTGCACGGTAACCTGCTGTGACCATGTACCTGTGACTCCACTGTGGAAAGTTGGATCTTAGAAAAAAATGAAAGAAGAATGGAAAAGCAGTGACCGCAGTCTGCTGGTTTCTGGCCTGACCAAGGTGGAGCGTAGGTTGTAGTCACATGATTTAGCACACAGACCCAGCTAAAGACAAGACAAACACAGATCCACGTATTTAGTTAGTAGTGTTATTTTTCATAGCTCTATGCACTATTATAACTTCATAAGCAATTTCACTGTATTCAATTTTTAGTCAGGACAAAATTGAAAGCTGCCAATGCATAATTGAGAATGCTTGCATTTTCAGTAATATCCATCTCAATACAACAATAACTACCTAGGAGCAAACCCTGCCCTGCCCTGCCCTGGTTCTGAACCTCCATTCCAGTGATCTATTCTCCTAGTTTCTCACCTTCTCCTTGCTCTAAACATCTTAGACCATCACCAAAGAACCTTACATATGTTGTGCTCCACGGTTTTCTTTATGGATTGGTAGAAAGTTCAGAAAGGAGCACAGAGTTATAATCAGTAAATGTGTAGTGAAGGAACCATGCCAGTACAGAGCTACAAGGACGCTGAAATTACGGGGAGCTAAGCAGGACTGGAGATGTGAGTATGAATGTTTCCCCAGATCAAAAACCCCAGAAGCACTGATGAAAGCACGAAGCCTGAGAGCCAACAAGACAAAGTCTTAGTGTTCACCAGGGAGCAGGTAATAAGAGAACTTTTTTCACTAGTGTGTCTGATTCCTGCTCCTTACAACACTATCTAAAAAGCTCTTTCGAGATAAGCTTCTTTAAATATCCTAGTAAACTTATAACTATTCAGCTCAAAAAACTTTATGATTTCTCATTATTAAATAAGCCTAGGCTTCCATGTAAGAACCTACCCTATCCAGTTGCAAACACCACTAGAACATTGCTTTCCAAGAGGTTTTTTTTTTTTTCCTCCATTTCTGTGAGGTTTCCTGTGTTTACTCCCAGTGTTGCCCTATCTGAAACTGACGGAAGAAATGGGTCTTTATATTAAAAACATTTATGAAGCACTCAGACAGACAAAAGATCCATGACTCCTTGCTAGATTTAAAATATTCACAGAAATTAAAACACTCCAACAACTACTAACTCTCCCAACTCTCAAATGTCTGTTTAATAGATTACTCTCCAAATCTTCAAATCCTCTTCCTTTTCCTTATTTATAAGTGTCAATCTTTTTTCATTTCACTGATAAAATTAAGGGAGGAAGAAGACAAAAATTGTACTCCACCAATGTTATCAACTTACAATCATCAGCCATGCCCAAAACCTCTGCTTTGAGCTGAGCACCAGAAGGATTAATCTGCATTACTCCTTAAGCCAAATCCTCTGTATCTGAATATTCTCTGTACTTTTTTATTGATGAGATAAAACACCATAACCAATACAATTTATAAAAAGAAGGGTTTAGTTGGGGATTGTATTATATATCCATACATATGACAAAATAAAGGATGGAAAATACTTTATTATTATTATTATTATTATTATTATTATTATTATTAACTTGAGTATTTCTTATTTACATTTCGAATGTTATTCCCTTTCCCGGTTTCCGGGCAAACATCCCCCTAATCCTTCCCCTTCTTTATGGGTGTTCCCCTCCCCATCCTCCCCCCACTGCCACCCTACCCCCCAACAATCACCTTCACTGGGGGTTCAGTCTTAACAGGACCAAGGGCTTCCCCTTCCACTGGTGATCTTACTAGGATATTCATTGCTACCTATGAGGTCAGATTCCAGGGTCAGTCCCTGTATAGTCTTTAGGCAGTGGCTTAGTCCCTGGAAGCTCTGGTTGCTTGGCATTGTTGTACATATGGGGTCTCGAGCCCCTTCAAGCTCTTCCAGTTCTTTCTCTGATTCCTTCAACGGGGGTCCTATTCTCAGTTCAGTGGTTTGCTGCTGGCATTCGCCTCTGTATTTGCTGTATTCTGGCTGTGTCTCTCAGGAGAGATCTACATCCGGCTCCCGTCGGAGTGCACTTCTTTGCTTCATCCATCTTGTCTAATTGGGTGGCTGTATATGTAGGGGCCACATGTGGGGCAGGCTCTGAATGGGTGTTCCTTCAGTCTCTGTTTTAATCTTTGCCTCTCTTCCCTGCCAAGGATATTCTTGTTCCCCTTTTAAAGAAGGAGTGAAGCATTCACATTTTGATCATCCGTCTTGAGTTTCATGTGTTCTAGGCATCTAGGGTAATTCAAGCATTTGGGCTAATAGCCACTTATCAATGAGTGCATACCATGTGTGTCTTTCTGTGATTGGGTTACCTCACTCAGGATGATATTTGGAAAATACTTCTACACCAATAGTTTATATTTTTTATGAAATGATATAAATTAACACAAAATAAATTGAAAACCTAATTATAGATACACCCATAATAGTCACTAGAACAACTCTGAAAACAAAATGATAGAGACAAAGCCAGGAGATTGTTTTAAATTGAATACAAAAAAAATAAATAAGAAATCCAAATGAAGATAGAAAACAAAATGTGACAGTAAGTTAGGGATGTGGCTCTACAGGGATGTAACTCTCGGTTGATAGACAGTTTGCCTGCACCATGGTAACCAGGTGTGATAGCACATGTCAGTAATCTCAGCACTTGGGAATTTGGGACAAGAGGAACAAAGGAGCAAGACTGGGTAGAAAGGTTGGTGAGTGATTAAGAGAACTTGCTGCCCTTCCAGAGGATGAACGTTCAGTTCCCATGTGCATGTCAGGTGGCTCATAACAGCCTCTAACTCCAGGTTCACAAAATTCAATCCTTTCTGCAGGTTTTCATGAGAGAGAGAGAGAGAGAGAGAGAGAGAGAGAGAGAGAGAGAGAGAGAGAGAGAGAGAGTGTGTATATATATATACATATATATACATATATATATGTATATATATACATATATATATATATATATATATATATATAGAGAGAGAGAGAGAGAGAGAGAGAGAGAGATTTATAGAAAGTAATTAAGGACACTGGGTACACACAACAAGTTCCAGTCCAGATTGGGATATATGAGTGTCTAGCAACAAAATTACCATGAAAATATTCTTGAAAATATACTCAGTGGGACATATAGAATCATGAGATGGTAGATAAAAAATAATCATAGTAATAACCATAGCAAATATTAGCGGCATGAGTATGTTAGCAAAAAATAAACGAAGAAAATCAGAATGTTAGACACATTTGTTGTGTGACAAAATTTTTCCCTAGGAGACACACATGTCTACTCATCCCAGATACAAAGCCCACAACAGACCAAAGTATGGATAACACCAACATCCAACTTAATGAAACAATGAGTTTTATTGAATAATAATATGAATGAGGGGTTACCTACATGAACAGAAATGACTCAAAGACAGCTGTTTCGCAAAGGCCCACCCCAGCATAGGTTACAAAGGCTAAGAAACCTTGGGCACAATGAACAATCTTCAAGCAGCTCAACAGGCAGAGCAACATCCTTTCCAGGTGCCTCAGTTGATCTAAACCTCTTCCAGGCAGCTGGTATATTCAGTCTTAGCTCTGCTTTTATTGCTTACACTAGCAGGGAGGAGCCTAGTGAATCTGGTCAGCTTCAGGGACTTCCTGTAGTTATTTTGAGTCTTATTTAAGAGGCATCCCTGCAAAATGCATGTTTCAATTTTGGAAGAAACTGTTACACATTAGTCTCTCAAGACACACTCTTTAAATGAAGAGTCACATTTTTGAAACTTAAATGGACAATAAAAGATACACATCAAAAACAGGAAGCATGGGGAGGGGAACACCCATAAAGAAGGGGAGGGGAAGGGGTTAGGGGGATGTTGGCCAAGAAACCAGGAAAGGGAATAACACTCGAAATGTAAATTAAGAAATACTTAAGTTAACAAAAATAAAATAAAATAAAATAAAATAAAGAAAAAAAACAGGAAGCATAAGAGCTCTAGGATGATTAACATAATGCTAAAAAGTGAAGAGTTCAAGAAAAACTGTATCAATGGGAATGGAGAGAGCACATCATAATGACAACATAAAGGATTCAGCAAGAAGATGGCAGAAGTTAAAATATGCTGGGAGTTGATAATAGTAAATTAACTAAACTGACAGATTTTAAAAGGAAATAAGCAATTATAGAGCTATTCAAATTAGAAACTGATAGAGTCAGTCAGCATACACAAACACATACATGGACACAAAACACACACAAATCAATAAAGACTTGAAAGAAACTGGACATTGTGACACATACCTGCAATCCCAGCACTTAGACACAAGAATCATTCAAAGTTCAAGGCTAGTGTCAGCCATATATTGGGACTCTGTGACAGTAAGACACAAAACAAATAAGAGAAGTGAATAGTCTTCCAGCACAATCAACAGCCTCTAATTGATATTTAAGGAGCATAATATGAAACAACTGTAGAATAAATGTCCTCAAGTGCATATTTATAGGGTGAAAATTAATGTAACTTGTGCATCAGGAAAGAATACATAGTACTTAGCCAGACTCATAAACACAAATACCACATTTGTTTTTATGGATGGAACTCAGACTTAAAGTCATATATACATTTGTATATATGTATATTTGTATGTGAACGCACATGTATTTATACAAGACTAGAAAAAGAACTATTAGAGAAGATGAAGAGATCTTAAAGAGGAAGAAAATAGCATAGGGACATTAGAAAACATAAGGTGAAACTAGAGAGGGAATAAAATCATGGGATGGTAGCACAAAAGGAGGATTCATGAGAACAAAATATAATGACACATACATGAAGATGTCATAATGAAGCCCAATACTCTCCATCCTACTCCAAAATATTAATTAAAAATATTTTAAAGAAAAAGTATATAACAACTTGCAAAACAGCATGCAACATATTTTGTGACCATAATATGTTCTCTGGCTGCAACAAAAATAAAATTTAAATAACGAATAAGATATCCAGAAATCCCCCAAATAACTACAATTTAAACAATAGCCTTCTGTGATAATTCTTAGATGAAGACAAAAATAGCAAGACAAATCTGAAACAGTTTAGACGAAGTAATAATGAGGAATAAAATGTATGTCAATATCATATGAAACAAAGACAACCAGAACATTAATAAGCTCAAATATGAATTAATAGGTAGCTAAACATACAAATTATAGAATATACATACAATAGAAATTTTAAAGTTTTCCTTGTGAGTGTGTGATTATGTATATGCATGTGAGTATGAAGTATATGTATGTAGTAAGTGTCCATGTGTGTATGCACCTACACCCCATTCAAGCATACTGCTGGAGGCCAAAGCAAAAACACAGGGGCAGCCATGTCTTCAAATACTCAGGGACCAGGGCAAAGTCACCTGGAAAAGTCAAGGAACTGTAATCTCACTAAGATGAAAACAGTGAGGCTCTGGAGATGAACAGAGAATCCACAGAGACGTGTGAAATAAGTGATGAAATACTCATAGAAAATTACATGTAACCTGAAAACAATTCATGATAAATGAAACAGGTCAAGGGGAAAAAGTAATTTAAAACTAGAGAAAACACAAAGACCTAAAAAGTTAACACAAAAACCTGAAAAGCTTCAGCAGGATACTTAACCAAATGGAAGAAAGAGTGAATGAACTTAAAGGGTACCATCCCTCTCTGCTTCCCATTATTGATGTGATGTAAGCTGCTCCCTCAAGCTCTTGCTGACAGGATATCCCTGATGATACAATGTAACTTAAAACTGCCAGAACAGAATTGTATTAGTCAAGATTTCTTAGCGAAACAATATATAGTAATATAAATATATATGGGAATTTATTAGAAAGGCTTAAAGTCCAGCTAATCCAACAATGCTGGCTACCAATGTAAAGTTGAGGAACACAGTCCAAGAGTTTGAATATCTCAGCTGGTCTACAGTTATGCCAGAATCCTGAAAAAGTAGTCTCTAATGTCCATGAAGGAATACACTTGCTAGTGAGGGTGAGAGCAAGCAAAAGTAGAGAGAGAAAGCTTCCTTCTTCCCTGTCCTTTATTTAGGTTGCTAAGCAGAAGGTGTGACCTAGAGTAATGGTAGGTCTTCCCACATCAAAAGGTGTGGACTAAAGGTGTGTCTTCCCATTTCAAATGATCAAGACTAGAAATGGGTCTTTCGACTTCAAATTAATTAATTAAAAAAATCCTCACAAGTAGGTCCAGCATTTGGGTTTTAGCCAATTCTAGATATAGTTAAGGTGTCAACCCCCCCCAAAAAAAAACTATCATAGGAGTGTAACCTAGAACTGACATAATGGGCTATAATCTAGAACCACAATAATGGACTATAACCTAGATTTCCCAGAATGGAGTGTAATCTAGAATTGCCATGATGGACTACAACCTAGAACTGCCATAATAGAGTATAACCTAGGACTGATACAATGAACTATAACGTAGAATTACTACAATGGAGCATAACCTAACACTGTCATAATTAATTATAACCCAGAACTGTAAAGTAAAATCGGCCCTTTCTCCTCAGTGTTATTATAGGTGGTCAACCAGCAAATTAACCTTTTAATAGCAAGAGTTTTAGAAACAGAGAAATAAAAATGTTGGAAATGTATATACACAGAAAGAATGCCTGAATTTCCCAAAATCTAAGCCAAGATACAGCATCCAGACACAGAAAGGTTTCCAAAATTTTCTACTCTAAGAAAATAGCATCAAGGACATATGAGAATGGAACTGAAAAAAATTAAAGACAGAGGGGGAGTATAGAATGAAGCAAGAGACAAGGACTATTTCATTCTCAGGAACATCCTGACACCTGTCAATAGTTATTTCTCAAATCAACTTGACTCATAAAAGATCCAAGTAGACTATGCAGTTAAGAGATAGATTATACAAATGCAAGTTGGCCTGGAACTTTCTTTGAAAGTAGAGGTGGCCCTTGACCTCCCAATCCTCCTGCTTTAGCCTGCTGAGTGGTTGGACTACAGGCAGATCTGTTCTCTGAACAGTCTTGTACTAAATACAAAAAAAATGCATTCTGAATTTCAAAATAAATAATTATTGATTATTACCAAAACCAGCAAAAAACATATTAACTAATAAAGCTAGAATAAAATCTGGAAGTAGACCCCATCAATGGTTAATTGATTTCAGACAAAGGAGCTTAGGATACACAATAAAGAATGCACAGTCTTCCTAATATGTTGGGGAAAATGCTTATCCACATGCACAAAATTGAATTTGTGCCTCACGTGGACAGATATTGACACCAACTCAAAAACAGATCGAAGACAAACACCTACGAGCCAAAGTGTGAAGTTGTGACAACACAGTAGTAGCTTTGTGGCTCCCAGATCACACCGGAGTCCCAATCTGAAGATCTGTGTCCAGCAAATGTGTAACACTGTCACACTACTGAAAAGCCAGTGGAGTCTAAGCTGAGCCGTGTAATTAGAATCTACCTCGCATTGATTGGCTTGTTCCCTCAGCCTCAAAATCCTAAAATACAGCAACAGGTGTTTACACAAGAAAATGGACACGTATGGAATACTACAACCATTCAAGTCACAAAGTTGTTCTATGTGCAAACATCCAGTTAGGAGAAAAGAAGCCATCCTATCTTGTCTTTGGCTTAGGTATTCTAAAAATGATCCATTGTCAACCCAGTTACAAACAGCTACTGAGCTGGTCTTGCTGTTACACGGCTTCTTCAGACAAGCTGCTTTATAACATAAAATAAGAGCTCTGTGAGACTTACTGAACATAGATGTAATGCTCATAAAGAAAGCAGGGTGGTCTTCTTCATCCTCAGAGGCTTTTTTCTGTCTGGAAATTAAGCAGTTATATATTGATAACAGAAAAATAATAGACTCAAATGTTGAAGTTACACGAAGTCAAATTTAGTAACAGAATTGGAGAAAGAAGTAAAAGGGTACAGAGCTAAACAACGAATTCTCAACTGAGGAATACTGAATGACTGAGAAGCACCTAAAGAAATGTTCAACATCCTTAGTCATCAGGGAAATGCAAATCAAAACAACCCTGAGATTTCACCTCACACCAGTCAGGATGGCTAAGATCAAAACTCAAGTGACAGCAGATGCTGGCTAGGATGTGGAGAAAGAGGAACACTCCTCCATTGTTGGTGGGATTGCAGACTGGTACAACCACTCTGGAAATCAGTCTAGAGGTTCCTCAGAAAATTGGACATTGCACTACCTGAGGACCCAGCTATACCTCTCTTGGACATATACCCAAAAGATGCTCCAACATATAACAAAGACACGTGCTCCACTATGTTCATAGCAGCTGTATTTATAATAGCCAGAAGCTGGAAAGATCCAGATGTCCCTCAATGGAAGAATGGATACAGAAAATGTGGTACATTTACACAATGGAGTACTACTCAGCTATTAAAAACAATGACTTCATGAAATTCATAGGCAAATGTATAGAACTAGAAAATATCATCCTGAGTGAGGTAACCCAAACTCTCCCCCCCCAAAAAAAACACACATACCATGCACACACTGACAAGTGGATATTAGCACAAAACCTCAGATTACCCAAGATAGAATTCACAGGCCACATGAAGTTCAAGAAGAAGGACAACCAAAGTGTGGATGCTTCAGTCCTTCTTAGGAAGGGGAACAAAAATAGTCATAGGAGGAGATACAGAGACAAAGTTTGGAGCAGAGAGTGAAGGAATGGCCATTCAAAGCCACCTGGCAATCCAGCCCATATACATACAGCCACCAAACCCAGACAATATTGCTTATGCCAAGAAGTGCATGCTGACAGGAGCCTGGTATAGCTGTCTCCTAAGATGTTGGGGGTTAGGGCCACCCACTCATCTCCAAATTTTTAACCCAGAATTGTCCTTGTCTAAAGAAATATGGAGCAAAGTGTGGAGCAGAGACTGAAGGAAAGGTCATCCAGAGAATGCCCCATCTGGGGATACATCCCAAATACAGACACTAAACCCAGACACTATTGCTGATACCAAGAAGTACCTACTTACAGGAGTCTGATATAGCTGTTTCCTGAGAGGCTTTGCCAGAGCCTGACAATTACAGAAGCAGACACTCTCAGCCAACCATTGGACTCAGAACCTGATCCCCAATGGAGGAATTATTGAAAGGACTGAAGGAGCTGAAGGGGTTTGCATCCCCATAAGAACAACAACAATAGCAGTCAACCAGATCCCCCAGAGCTCCAAGGGACTAAACCACCAACCAAAGAGTACACATGAACAGATCCAGGGCTCCAGCTGCATAAGTAGCAGAGGATGGCATGGTCAGGCATCAATGAGATGAGAGGCCCTTGGTCCTTTGAAGGCTTGATATCCCAGCTGTAGGGGAATGCCAGGGCAATGAGGTAGGAATGGATGGCTTGGTGGGGGGGCATCCTCATAGAAACAGGGGGATGGGGATGGGGATGAGTTAGGGGGTTCAGAGAAAGGAAATAACATTTAAAATGTAAATAAATAAAATATCCAATTAAAAAAAAAAGATGTGCCTAACCTTCCAGAGACTTGAGGCCCTAGGGAGTGGGGAGCCCTCCCGGGCATCCTCTTGGAGATGGGGGTTGGGGGGAAATAGGATGAGGAACTGTGGGAGAGCGGATCTGGAAGTGGGCAATGACTGGACTGCAAAAAAATAAAAGTAATAAAATATCAAATAAAAGTTAATTTAAAAGAAAATACGTCAAAAAAGCAATCTGTAAACCCATTATCTAAATGTGAGTCTATGAACATTTAGTTTATATTTATTGTCTGTGTGTGAGTGTTTGCATGGGTTTAGAGGTCTTAGGACAACACTTGGGAGCCAATTTTCTATACCCACCTTTACAAAGGTCCTGGGAATCAAACAAAAGTTGGTAGGCCTGTACCATATGCAGACTTTCCTTACTGAGATAGCTTTAAACCTAGTTTAAATATGTAGATTTATACCAGAAATGGTTTCCCAGAGACATTTAGGAAATAATCCCAGGTACTCAAGTTTATAAAATATAGCTCACTCCTTTTACAATTTTAAATCCCCTCCCCTCCCCACTTCTTGGTATAATCTCACTCTATTTTCAACCACCCCCCAAAACAATTTTTCCAACTAATTTACTTTGAACAATTAAATATGTCCTAAATAGTTTGGGGCATTTTAATTTAGTTGTTAACAATTGACTCATGAGAAAATGTAATTGGCTTAGGGAGAATGCACTAGCAGATATAAAACTTGATTAAAAACTAAAAACAAATATTTTGAATGTAGAATTTCCCTTGAATCCTAGATATTGCCTGGAAAATTCAAAGCACTTGGTGGAAGCCAAGTCATTGCCTAACACCAGGTACATGCTTGGGTAGAGAAAACCAACTACCGCCAGCTGCCCTACCTCCCTATCTACTGCTGAGTCAGTGACCTCAATGGCCCTTCCACACACCCAGCAAAACTCACCTCCCACTACTTCTCTGACCTCTTCACACACCACAACCTTGGGTCACTCATGTCTAGACATGGTGACTTTTCCATGGTCCCTGGAATATATCAAAGATTCTTCCAGTCTAGGCCCTATCACTGCCCCATTACAAGATTCAACTCCCTAGAATACCCCCCCCTTCCCAGCCCACTCCTTCACACCATTCAGTTTTTTCTACATTCAGCCTTCTCTGGCCAACATATTTTACACAGCACATACATCTATACCCTTTACCCTGCCCTAGTTTTTTTTTTTTCCATGTTTTTATAACAGTTGATTAATTGTCTTTAAATAGTCTATTATTTATTTTGCTAGAATGTAAATTGTATGACAACTTACCATCACTTTTGCAAACTAATTGACCCCTAAGGGCCCAGAAAAGAAAGGAGGATATGCTAATTTCTCAAGAAGCATTTGTTGGCTGTTTTTCACAGAAATCCTTTCTACATTCTCTCTTAATATTCCGACAACTATGTGTCCATATTGACCCCCATATGTTCTTCATTGTGTTAACATAAAATTTGTCATGAGAATATGAACAAATAAATAAAGCAGATAAAAAAAGTTCCACTATGGGGAAGGATTTGGGAGCCAACTAAATATAGCAAAATGTATGACAGAAACAAAACAAACATTACATAAGCCACCAAAAGTCAGGACAATGGCTAGTCCCCTTACATCAGTCTTGATTGTATTTTGACAATTTAATACATAATAGAGGTGTCTGAGAAAAGGAGTCTCAGTTGAGAAAATGCCTTTATAAGATTGCCTCTAGGCAAGTCAAAGGTCATTTTCTTGACTAATGATTGATGTGGGTAGACCCAGCTCACTGAGGGTTGTGCCACCCCTAAGCATTTGGTCCTGGATAGTATAGGAAGAAGGCTAAGCAAGCTATAGGAAGAAGGCTGACCAAGCTATAGGAAGAAGGCTAAGCAAGCTATGGGAAACAAGCCAGACTGCTTCCCAGTATCTGCCTTGGGTTCCTACCTTGGTTTTCCCTGATGATAAATGTGACCTGAGAGTTATAGGATGAAATAAACTTTTTCTTCCCCAAACTGCTTTGGTCATGGTATTTTGTCACAGCATAGATACCCTGACTAAGATGACATCAGAAAGTTAGGGGAGTAAGTTGTCTGAATAAGATGTGTGGGGAAGGTGATACTAGGAATTAGAAATGCTGTGGGTGGAAACCTCTATAACTACAGAAGAGCCAGGAGTTCACTGTTGCTGGATGCTATGGTGATTTGAATGGTCAGGCACCAAAGGAAGGAGAAGCCCTTGGTTCTGCCAAGGTTGGACCCCTAGTGTAAGGGAATGTAGGGGTGGAAGTTGGGGGGTGGAGATGGATGGGGAGGGGAATACCCTTCTAGAAGAAGGGGAGGAAAAGAGGATGGGGGCTTATGGACAGGAAATAGGGAGGAGGGCGGCAATGGGGGGAGGATGGGGAGGGGAACACCGATAAGAAAGGGGAGGGGGAGGGGGATGTTTGCCCGGAAACCGGGAAAGGGAATAACACTCGAAATGTATATAAGAAATACTCAAGTTAATAAAAAAAAATTCACAAAACATAAAAAAACATTTGAAATGTAAATGAAGAAATATCCAATAAAAAAAAAAGAATGGTCATGAGCCTAAGGGTACTTTTGTGGTACACAGGTTTCAGAGGTCCTGATAGGTAATTTGGTTCAATTTTGGTAGAAAAACAATTGAAGGATTTCAAATTGTTATCAGAGGAATCAGAAGACAAACTTGGTGTTATTTATCTATTATATTTTTTTTAAAAAATTTTTTAAAAGAATAACATTGCTGGGCATAGTGGTGCAGCCTTTAATCCCAGCACTTCAGAGGCAGAGGCAGAGGCAGAGGCAGAGGCAGAGGCAGAGGCAGAGGCAGAGGCAGAGGCAGAGGCAGAGGCAGAGGCAGAGGCAGAGGCAGAGGCAGAGGCAGAGGCAGAGGCAGAGGCAGAGGCAGAGGACAGCAAGAGCTACATAATGAGACTGAGAAAACAAGAACAAAAGTATGTTTATGCTTATTTCTTCGTTTGTTTAACAATGAGACTCTCTACATATCCCTGGCTTTCCTGGAACTCACTTGTGTAGACTAGCCTGGCCTTGAACTCATGGAGATTCACATGCCTCTACCTCCCAAGTGCTCGGATTAAAATTGATGTGAGAGAGCCTAGCCCCCTCAGTGGTACTCCACTAGGCAGGTGGTCCTGGGTGGTTATGAAAATGAGGCTGAGCAAGTCATGGCAAGCTATTCAGTAAGTATTTATCCCTCTTCCTTAGTGTCAGCTTCAGTTCCTACTCCAGGTTCCTGCGTTGAGTTCTTCCCTGACATCCTTCAATGATGGACTGTGGTGTGAAATTGTAAGCTGAAAATACTCTTTCCTCCCTATGTTGTGTGTGATCATAGTGTTTTATCACAGCAATAGAAACACTAAGACAAGTTAAACACACAAATACATACATATAGTTATAATTTGATCATCCCTTTAAAAAACACGTCTTCTTGCAATCTCTAGGAAACCTTTTGGGGAGCCTATTATTCTGAGAGAAAACTATAAATCTCTGAGTTATTTAGGAGCTATTATTTATTGCACCAGTGCAATATGGTATACAGTAGCCATTTAAATATAATTAATATGTGTAAAAGCATAAGCACATTTGCTTAGATTAGTCACAGTTTTAAGTTCTCAGTGGATCCGTGTAGCTAGAGGCTTTAATCCAGGGCAATTCAATCATCACCAACAGTTTTAACCTCCATTTTAATTCTCTCAATTCGAAAGCATAGTTATTAGTATTATCCTTAATTAATGCACAAGCTAATGAGGCAGGAAATCATATAACTTTCCCAATATATATTAATATTATATACCTAGTGGAATTTATGCAATAAAAATTACCTATCTTTTTAAAAAACAAAATGTCAACACCCAAGTTACTGAACCTTCCTGAATGTCAGGCAGACACAGAAACTTTACCACAAGGAAGCAGCAGTTAGAGCCTCTGGGGCATGATACAAGATCACCTTCTAATTTTACTTTGTTTTGTTTCAATTCTAGCATAACGTCTATCTTGAGGAATGCAAATTTGCGGTGGATGCCGCAGTAATAAATGAAAGTAGAGTCTTCTGTTAAAGTGTGGCACTAGCTAGAGGTGACATTGTAGAGTCCTGTAGGATTCTCCCCTCTACAGAAAAGTGTAGGTTCTAAAGTTATGTCAGTAATATCTTCTTTGCTCTTTTTGGTAACATGAGAAGTTTATAGTTGGCAGGAGATTGTAGATGTGTACTGCTTTAAACATGTGTTCTGGAGATGTGAACTAACTCAATTCTTCATGTTTGCACACCATTGATTTACCTATTAAGTCATTTCCAGGAATGTCTGGTAATTACTTTTTTCTTCTTTCTTGTTTGCTTTTTGTAAAGTGGGTCTTTTTTTGTTTTGTTGTTGTTTTTTTCCTGCTACTCTGAGAAAGTGTGACACTATTCCATCTCTTTTTTAAACTTGTATGTAATCTGTTCACTCTACAATGTTGATATACAGTCTGGTAAATTCTAGAACCATAAAGCTAGAAAAAAACCAGAAATGTCCTACTTCCAAGAAACTGCCCAAGGAGAAAACTTTAGTTTTATATGACTAATTTTTAAATAATTTATCTTCTTATAAAATATTGATCATTAAATATAAAGACTGTTGATTTTTTTCTAGTATCAGGATGGGGTAACCTAAAAATATTTCAGAGTTGGACTACAAGATGGTTACATGAAATAGTTGATTAATAATATAATTTTATTGTTAATGTAGTGAAGAGATCATTTTCCATTTAGTGGTTGGACTCAGATTCATGAGGAATACTTTGGAAGCTGGCACTGGAGAATAATGAGCATCAGACTCATCTGGGCTTCATTGTAAAACCTTCTCTCTCAAAATCTAAATGAAGAAAACCACAGGTACACTGAAGAATGGGTTTGGAGGGCAGGTGTGACTATGACAGACTACAGTGAGAGAAGAGTATTGTACAGGGTGAATAGGTTTCCAAGATGAAGCAAAGACACACAACTGAGAAGTGAGCATCATTTTCTTAGATCTCAGATTACTGTTCTACAAGCTGATTAGATTCAGCAGATCCCGAGTGCCCAAAACCAATCAATGTTTTTCCCTATCCTTTCCTCTCTGCTATTGTATGAGCCAGCAATATTTAGTTCGACCCTCTTTATTCTATGTCAATCATGGCAGCCTTATTTATCTTGTTTATTGGGAGTTGGTATAGGAGAAGCACATGACTGTTGGTCTCAAAGGGTTCTCTGTTGGCTTTTAGCAAACACTTTTTACTTAACTATTAGAATAAATAGATGATGTTCTAGTGTTGGATCCATGCACTTTAAACATTTCCTTCACTCTTACAACTTCACTCTTTATCAACTTTAAGGTATATCCAACAAGACAAAGAACATATACACTCAGAACAACTATATAGAAGAAACCATGAGACTAAGCAAAAATGGATTCATGCTTGACATACAGTAGTCCCTATTTTCTTTAATCCACTTCGAACTTAATTTTTTACTTATATCTTAGTGCATCATTGGTGGCCCACGCAGACACAAGAATGTCAACTAACTCATGTCGGGGCCTAGATGAAGAATTTCAGACAGTTCTATGAGGAGGATGAATATAAGACCAAAATGATCATGATGTGTCAGGTGGACTCAGTCATCAGTATGCTATACTTGTCCAGGTAAAAGGTAATGTAACTGCAAACAAGGGTCTCCTGTTGTAAGGAAAGCTTTGAATAACTGAGACATTGCTGAAACTGTAGTAAATAAACAAGAATGTATAAATATAGCTAAGCAAAATAGAGAAGACAGAAAAGGAAAATTATTAAACTATAAAATAAACATATTCTTGCTTATTCCTCACTCAAAATGAGTTTACATATTGAGAGTCTAGCAGATAGAATCCAATAGTAGCAATTGGCTTGACAAAAGGTCCCCTGTCTCTATGCCCCTTACTATGGAGTTCTGCATCACTAAAGTCCCTATTATAGCAATAATACAAAAACTTATGCTTTGGATTCTGTTTTTGAGGTAACCCAAAGCAAAGACACTCTCTTAAGAGGAACAGACAAAAAGATACTGAATTACATTCATATTTAAAGTTCTATGGTTCTAATTTTTTCAAATGTACTTTCAGAAGAAGCAGCTGATTTCCCCCCTATGAGTACAGAATACCTAGGATACAATCCACAGAGCTTAAGAAGGCTAACAAGCCAAAGGGTCCAAGTAAGGATGCCTCAATCCCACTTGGGAGAGAGAAGAAAGCAATCACAGTGGGAAGGAGGCAAAGGGAGTAAAGGACCTGTGTGGTAGAGCAGACAGGGAGGAGAAAAGGAAAACATGATCAGATATTGGGGGAAAAGAACTGAAGCCTCAAGGGCCAGCAGAAAGAATGGAAACAGGCAACCTTGGGAGGTAAGAGGTTGGGGGACCCTCTAGAATGTACCAGAGACCTGGGAGGTAAGAGACTCTCAGGACTCAAAGGAAGGGACCTTAGATGAAATGTTCTACAGTGGGGAGAGGGGAATTGTAGAGTCCACCTCCAATAGAAAGACAGGGCATCAAATGGAGAGATGTGCTTGCCATCCCACAGTCAAAAACTTTGACCCAGAATTATTCCTGTCTGAGAGAACTACAGTGACAAAAATGGAGAAGAGCCTGAGGGAAAGCAGGTACAGTGGCAGGCCCACATCAGCATCCAGCTCTAGGTGAGGCCTCAAGTCCTGACACTGTTATTGATGCTGTGGTGGACTTACAGACAGGAGCCTAGCATGGCTGCCCTCCTCTATTATTGATGCTATGGTGGACTTACAGACAGGAGCCTAGCATGACTTCCCTCCAAGATCCCAACAAGCAGCTGAAAGAATCAGATGCAGATACACCAAATCAATGGACAGAAGCTGGAGACAACTGTGGTAGAATTAGGAAGAAGCTGAGGAGGGCAACTCCATAGGAAGACCAGCAGTCTCTGAGTGACCAACCAGGTAGCATACACTAGCTGATATGAGGCCCCCAACACATATACAGCAGAGGACTGCCTGGTCTGGCCTCTGTGAGAGAAAATGCACCTAACCCTTGAGAGAATGGAGGCTCCAGGGAGTGGGGAGGTCTGATATGTGTGGGGGTGGGGGGAGGAATGGAATAAGGAACAGTCAGAGAGTGGACCAGGAGGTGGATAAAGACTGGATTGTAAAATAGGATTAAAGAATATTTTAAAAAATGAGGTAAATATTTTTTAAAAAAGATAAATTTAGACCTGCATTAAAGAAAAAAATAGTAGGGGTGGAGAGGCTTTCCAACATTCCAAAGTCTATTGCTTCCACTGCTATTTTGTTGAGTTCAATGCCTTTTATTTTCTTGCACTCTTGGTCTTCAAAAGTCATTTTATTTTCTAATCTGGGATATTTTGTTCTGATGGTTTCACTGGACTGGAATACATCTCGTAATAAGGATTCTGGCATAATCTCAGGAGATGTCTTATATAACATATTCTTTTTTAAATTTTTTATTATATATTTCTTTACTTACATTTCAAAGGTTATTCGCCTTCCCAGTTTCCTGTACATAAGTCCCCATTCTCTCCCCCATCCCCCCTCCCACATATGGATATTCCCCCTATATATCCCCCTTATTGCCCTTCCCCATATTCTCCTGCACTGGGGGTCCAATCTTGGCAAGACCAAGGGTTTTCCCTTCCACTGGTGTCCCAACAAGGCTATTCTCTGCTACATATGCAGCTGGAGCCCTTGGCCAGTCCATGTACAGTCTTTCAGTAGTGGTTTAGTCCCTGGAAGCTCTGGTTGGTTGGCATTGTTGTTTTTATGGGGTTGCAACTCATTCAATCCTTCCTCTAATTCCCCCCAAGGGGGTCCTATTCTCAGTTCAGTGGTTTGCTGCTAGCATTGACCTCTGTATTGGACATGCTCTGGATGTGTCTCTCAGGAAAGATCTATATCGGGTCCCTTTCCACATGCATTTTTTAGCTTCATCAATCTTACCTAGTTTTGTTGGCTGTATATATATGGGCCACATGTGTATCAAGCTCTGAATGACCATTCCTTGAGTCATTGCTCTAAACTTTGCTTCCATATCCCCTCCTATGAATATTTCCCCCTTTTAAGAAGGAGTGGGAGCATCTGCATTTTGGTCATCCTTGGAGTTGCCATTCTATATAACATATTGTTATCACTAACTGAATTACCTAATAAAAATGATGTGAATGAAGTTGAAAGACAACAACAACAAACAATAGTGTTTCCAGTTGTCTAGGCATATAGCTGAAAAGGGAAAGGGATGCAATCTCCTTCACTCTTACAAGTGACATCAGTTCCACATGGTTAACAAGGGATCACATGGAACACCTCAACCAAGAACTCTGCATTTGCTCAACAAAAGCAGGAAGTTGCAGCCACTACCAGAAGATGGGATGACATGTAGGCTCTCTCATATATGAGACCACTGATGAGGAAGAAAAATAACTCCAGCATGAAAAACACTCAGGAAAAAAAATAAATGGACAGATATAGATAGATATAGATACACACACACACACACACACACACACACACACACACACACACACACACTAAAATCATTGGGAAAAAATCAGAATGGGGTACAACCACTCTGGAAATCAGCCTGGTGGTTCCTCAGAAAATTGGACATAATATTACCTGAGGACCTAGCTACTGGGCATATACCCAAAAGATGCTCCAACATATAACAAGGACACATGCTCCACTATGTTTATAGAAGCCTTATTTATAATATCCAAAAGCTGGAAAGAACCCAGATGTCCTTCAATAGAAGAATGGATACAGAAAATGTGGTACGTTTACACACTTGAGTACCACTCAGCTTTCAAAAACAATGACTTCATGAAATTCTTAGGCAAATGGATGGAACTAGAAAATATCATCCTGAGTGAAGTAACCCAATCACAACAAAACACACATGGTATGCACTCACTGACAAGTGGATATTAACCCAAAAGCTCAGAATACTCAAGAAACAATTCATAGATCACATGAAGCCCAAGAAGAAAGACCAAAATATGGATGCTTCAGTCCTTCTTAGAAGAGAGAACAAAATACTCACAGGAGGAAATGCAGGGACAAAGCATGGAACAGAAACTGAAGCAAAGGTCATCCAGAAACTGCCCTACCTGGGGATCCATCCCTTATGCAGCCACCAAATCCAGTCACTATTGTTGATGCCAAGAAGTGCTTGTTAACAAGAGACTGACATGGATGTCTCCTGAGAGGCTCTGCCAGAGCCTTACTGATACAGATACAGACGCTTGCAGCTAACCGTCAGACTGAGCACAGGGACCCCAATGTAGGATTTAGAGGAGGGACTGAAGGAGCTGAAGGGGTTTGCAACCCCGTAGGAAGAACAATAATATCAACCACCCAGATCCCCCAGAGCTCCCAGGGACTAAACCACCAACCAATGAGTACACATGGAGGGAGCCATGACTCCAGCCACATATATAGCAGAGGATAGCCTTGTTGGACATCAATAGCAGGAGAAGCCCTTGGTCCTGTGGAGGCTCATTTCCCCAGTGTAAGGGAACATCAGGGTGTTGAAGAGGGAGAGTGGTTTGGAGGGGGAGCTTCCTCATAGAAGCAGGGGAATGGGGAAATGGGAGAAGGGGGGTTACCAGGAAAGGGGATAATATTAACATTTGAAATGTAAATACATAAACTATCCAATAAATAAATAGATATCAGAATGGATGGGGAAAAAAGTTGAGTAATAAGCATATCCTTCACTCATCAAAGGTGACAAGCAGGCAGAGAATTCTCTCTGATTTCAGAGATAGCTCATGAGATCCTACAATGAACCTGTTAACTGCAACTTGTTTAGAGAGATATTCTGCCACTTCTATACCCTGGGAATTTTCCAGACTTTAGAAGAAAACAAAGTATGCAGAAGATTCAGTCACCTAGCACATTCAGTGAATAGCTCTCCAGCCAGGATAGATGAACCTTTACATACATGAGGGCCCTACACACTCAACCAGTTGCTTTGCCATGGGGAACACTTGCCTTAGCTGTCAAGGGACATTACTAGGCAATACAGGTATTCACTTAGCTAAACAGCATGGCCATTAAATGCTTTCATCATCCTTTGTCTAAGAATGTCTCTTCCTCTGAATAAAACCTGGTCTTCAGACGCTTTGATCAAGATATTGGTAAAAGGACCCATAATGAGAACAAGTATGGACAGATATTCTCCCCTTTCCCCTGGTGTAGATGTGTTGTATAATGGGTAACCTATTATCTCTCCTAAGAATATTTGCATGTTTCTTCCATAGAATCAGGTAAACATGGCAGCTGCTATAGGCCTCTAATAGTGGAAAGGAGGACATGGTGCATGAGAAAGTTCCAGCTGTCGCATTTGTCCCTAAGAAAGCAGAGACATTCCTCTGTCCTGATTTTACACTCAATACAACTCATTTCATGCCTTCTCTGCATAACAAAGACCTGACTTCCTGATTTGACAAAGCAACCACAAACAATTTCTACAAAGAGTGTGCACATTTTCTTTGTCCTGAGGAGCCTTCAGAGAAGAAGGGAAATGAGGAAGGAGCTTAATCTACCATCACACGATTTTCTGTTCTGTTAAAAGGACCTCCACAGAGGCATATCACCTACTTTCTGTGGGGCCTTACAAGGGATAAGAAAGCATAATACAGAAAGTCTAGCTAATGGGAAGTCAGAATGTGAGTCTAGGATGAGCAGGGTGCACCACCAGACCATAACCAGAGAGCTGGGCTTGATTAATCAAGGAGTATGGTAAGCTGGAGGCTCCCTGAGTACAGCCATGGAACATTCAACCCTTATGGAAACCTCCAAAACTGGCTATCAGCATACAAATATGAAAGCTGAAGTCTTCTTGGTTGCTTAGAGGCTAGTTGAATAGCTTACCAACCCTAGGTCACTACTGAAGTGGAGAATGTCCATATTGGAGCTGGGTAGGGTGCAAGTGCTAGCAGGTAGTGAGAGAGCCAGGAAGAAATGATCTGTGAAAGCATTTGCTTTTGACTGGGCCTTACTTCTGACTGAAAATGATCTTGATGTTCCTAATGCTTTTGTTGTCCAATTTCACTTTCAAATTCAATGGTGTGTTACAGAAATTCTTGTGGGCATTCGAAGCTGAGCACAATACTTTCTAGTGTTCTTTGAAATTGCCACCTCTCCTATTACCTTCTCCTTTTATTTCAAATGTTTTACTTTTTAAGGAAATTGCAGTTCCCTCTTTTTACCCTGCAGCCTCCATCTCACTTGAGGAAATGCTAACATCCTTTCATTACATTGCACAAGAAATGTCATCAGCATTGCAAAGTTATTCAGCGTCTTGTGACTTTGTCAGTATTTACCCAGGTTTCCTTGCAGATCTATTCATGAATAAATTTTACATGCTCTATAAAACTAACTGCATTCTCAGATATTGCCATTCATACTTTTATGGGATACTAATTGTAAGACTTCATGTTTCCTCTGTCACATATATGTCCTTGTTGATTGTAGAGGTTTTTTTTTTTTTTTACATCAGCAAACAGCTAAGCAGAAATAAAAAACAGCATGTGAGCCAAGCGGTTGCCAGCAGTGAATGGCATGATTAATTAATGCTGGCTGTGGTCCTCTATACTGAAGAGATAACCTTTGATAATTTAAAACACACACGCGCGCGCGCACACACACACACACACACACAACACACACAACACACACACACCCATTAGTTCTTTGCAACACAGACCACTTCTATAGTACAAGGAAGTCAACAATCTTTCCAAGAGTTATCATGCCTGTGATCCCTTTATGTCAGGTTAATTCTGGTAGACAGCTCAGGTTTAATGAGAAAGCTCGCTCTTACTGCCTCTCTCATCCTCACTCCTGACTCATGGCAATGACCAGGAGCCGTTGCTAAGTAAGAACAGGGCCTGTCAGTGCTCCTAGCTGGCTTACTGCCCAGACGTTCCTGCTCCTGCCATCTGTTGGAAATGCAACCCAGCAGAAACAGAAGGTAGACTGAAGAACACACTTTTCCTCCTGCCTTTTAAAAGTGTGTTTTTCCTGCTTGAATAATTAGCCACGTGAACAGGCTTTAAATCATGGTTTCAGATACTAAAATAAACAGTGCACTGTTTTGTTTTGTTTTTCTGGTGTAGAAAAGTTTAACAAAGTGATACATTTAAACAAAGCTTTTACCCTCTTTTGCCCCTCAGTTCCATAAAAGAATTTTGAAAGTAAAAGAAGAAAAGGATTTTTTCTTCCAGAGGAAGAAATCAATCAAAGGAGAAGAAAGGAGAGGAAGGGCAGATTGGAAGCAAAGTCAGATTTATTTTATCAATGTGGCATGCAGCTATTGGGAGAAGTCATTGTCAAAATCGAGAAAAGTATCACAAAATAGTGTCTTACAGATACACAATGAGTATGGTTTTTTTACCTTATTTATTATACTTCCTGAACCAAAGGAGTATTACTCTCACCCAAAATCATCTATAAGCCATACAAATAACCAGAGACCTATATGAGCAATTCTAGAACATTCCTTTTCCTAAATGATTTATTTAGCTGTTTTATTTATGAATACACTATAGCTGTCTTCAGACACACCAGAAGAGGGCATCAGATCCTGTTACAGATGGTTATGAGCCATCATGTGGTTGCTGGGATTTGAACTCTGGACCTCTACAAGAGCAGTCAGTACTCTTAACAGCTAAGCCATTTCTGCAGCCCTTTAGGACATTCTTCCACATCAGAATCAGCACAGATTTCTTACTCCAGAGATTTTGGAGTGGAGCCAAATATATGTATAACAAATGTATATGTATAAAGGTTATTTATTAAATATTAAAATAGTTAAAATTCTAATAAGAAGGATAGTGATACAGACCAGGTAGAAAGACTTCTGAAGACTAGAAAGTTTTAGAGCAGAATAGGGGCGTTAATGTAAGTAGTCTGCCTATGACTCTTTCAGTTAGCAAGCTCAACAATATGGCTACCTAAATAAGACCTAAAACACAACATCAATTGACATGCCAAAACAAGTGGGGGAAGCTTACAAGGCTCTACCCAGAGATGAAGAGATACAGGCAACTAGTTACAGCTCATTGGTAGTGAATATGTCTTCTTTAGGGACACACTCAAGAAATCAACCCTAAACACTTGTGAGCAACACTAAATCAACTCAGCATGCTGTGTTTTTAAGTGTTCACTCATGTGTGCGTGTGTGCATGTATACGATTAATAATCTAAGAACAAGAGGCTATGAATTTGAGGAATGGGGGACAGAAGAATGATGCAAACTGAAGCACTTAGGAATTACTTTGCATGCTAGAAGTTACTTGAAGGCCTAGTGAAAACATGAACAAATAAAGATCTCAACTCATTTTTCCAAGATTTCTTGGAACCAAAAAGAAAATTGGGAAACAGGACCATTAGTGTGCTAACTATATACTCCATGTACCTTCTCCTTCTAAACGGTACATGAAAGTGGTCAAGAAAAGAGCCCAACCTCTGAACAGATAACTGTTTGCCCAGATAAAGATTAAATGTGCTACTCTCCTCCCTCCATCTGATGGAAGGACCTCTTCAGAGAGGGGAGTTCTGTAGGTGGGAGAACACCTTGGTTTACAGAAGGAGAAGGCAAGCTCTACAGATGTAAGAGATTTGTCATGCCCTTTTCTTGTGATTACTCGGTGCTTCATTCAAGTCTGGAAGCCTCAAAGAAGAAGTGGCATCCACAGAAATGCTTCCCCCGTCATTAAGTCTCAGAGGCAGAAAGAACACAAGACACTGCAGATTAGAGGAGCATCAGAAAGTCCTGACTTCAGAAGAGAGTAAAAATGGAGGGATTAGATAAAGTGCTGAGAATTTGGTAAGACATGCCAATAATCTTTAGCATTGTTATTTGCATGTTTCCACTAATTCACCATCTCATGGTGATATGTGTGCTAAGTGTTCTGCAGAACACAGTACAGAAAGAATATAAAACTGACAGGTTCTGTGCAATATAGTTCCCAAAGAAAGTGGAAAATCCATGAGGAGTATGCTTTGTTCATTATTAAATCTCTAGCACATAGAACACAGAGTAGATGGCTCATGTTGGCTCATGTTCCTGATTAAACTAAATCTATTTTAGAAAACTTCTACTTTATTCTTAAAAGAGGAAAACAAGAAAAGAGCTAGGCTTTTCCATGTAAGAATCTTAAAATGGGAGAATTAACCCCATAAGGGCCAGGTGCCATTTTCTTAACAGTCAGCAAAAGGAGAACTTTAAACAGGAAGACAAAACACAGGGATAAAATCAAGCATCTCTTCTGGAGTCATCTAGTCTACCTGTCATCCCCACCTAGCATTTTCTCATCAAGTCTCCAAAGGGTTGCTTTGTAAGTATTTAAACCAGTATTCCTAAACTAGGTTAAGCTGCACTTTGCAAAAGTAGCCAGTAGATTTAAAATGGGAAGCTGAGAAGGTAGATGTTAATAAACTGGTTTCATCTACCAGTTTTTTTTTAAAAGTATCTTTAAATTTTATTTGCTTTCCCACAGGACATCTACAGAAAGAAAAACTATCCTAGACTTGTAATTGAATGAGGGCTAGTTTACTGAGAAAATAAACTGCTCCAACAGAAATCAGTTTGTATGTAAGCAGTGGTTGTAGATGTTGAGGAAGGTGGCCACGGAACAGCACTGTTACCTAACCAGTATGCTTGTGGCATCTTTGCAAAAGCTATTCTCCTAACACGCGTAACACTAATGTGTTGCCAAGTTTAATAGGAAAACACTGGCTGCCTATAAACCCTGAAGGTGTGTTTGGTGGATTAGTCAAACCTTGTAAAATGCCTCTAGCATTGCAAAATAAGAAACTCCTTCATGTTCCAAACACAGGGATTCATTTACATAGGAGGAATTCTTTACCAGTCAGGGCTCATTTTTCCACTAACCAACCATTACTTCAGTGTTGGTTCTGCACGAACCGCATGCCCCTCATGTAACTTTGTACAGCAAAGGTTGAGTAAATGCAACCATAAAATTCTCTCTGGCTGTGTAGCTCTTGAGCAGACGAAGCAAAGCCAATGATGAGAAATGGGCAGAAGACTGCAGCAGAGGCTCCCATAGTTCAGTCATTTTCTAAGTTGTTTCCATTTGAAAGCACTTACATTTGGGGGACATAATTAGCCCTTGTTGCTGGCTACTATTTCTCTGTAATTCTGAAAGGTCCAGGCTCTGCAGGGGCACATCTGGTCACACTAATGGCTCTCACAGGCAGAGGACTGCCCTGACTGCCAGCACCTGCGGAGACAGGGGCATGACAATTCTTCTTCCCCAAAGACACCAGGCTCATCAAAACAACCTTCTGTGGTCCTGGCCACTTGCCCACATAGAGAAGGGCACTGGAGCAGGGATAGTGGACTGTGGGTCAGCCCAAGGCATGGGTTTAATGAAAGGTGTGCTGGAAGCCACATCAAACAGCAGCATGAGTCCACAAAGCCACTCAGTGAAGAAACATGACAGGCATCATATAAGCCCACGAATCCAATCAGCAAGGCAATGTGGGTGGCATCTGTCACACTGCCTTCTCCTGGTGGCTAGCCCTTGATATGCCTGGTAAGAATGCTACAGTGTTTAAAATATTCTCTGTACAACTTTCCTACTGTGTGCAAACAACTCTGAAGCCATAAAATAAGGCCAGTCTCCTCTTTAGTGTGTCCACAGGACATAAAGTATCCTGCCCTTTCTAAGCTTTTTGCAATCATAGCTAGACAAAGACAAAAGTACTCACATGCAATACCCAGACCTGAAGTCCATCTCTAAAGTTAACTGGCTAACTTTCCTCCAGCTGTCAACCGGCTCAGGAGATAGAGAATACTAATCACATTCTCAATCATTCTAAAATTTCCAAACATATGGATTTATAAAAGAAGCTATTGGCAAACTCAGCATTACTAAGTACTTTTAAAGATACATTAAATACAAGTAGAGATGGATCAAAAGTTAAGTGTACTTGTTTATTTGGCAGAGGACATGGGTTCGATTCTGAGCACCTACATAGTTGTTCACAACTATCTGTAACTCTAGTTCTAAGTGATACGACAGTCTCTTCTGGTCTCTACAGGTACCAGGCACACATGAGGTGAACATACATACAGATATGCAAAACATTCATACATGAAAATGAAAATAAATGAATCTTTTGTTTTGTTTTTCAAGACAGGGTTTCTCTGTGTAACTTGGCCATTCTAGAACTCTCTCTATAGACCAGGCTGGCCTCAAACTCAGAGATCCGCCCACCTCTGCCTCTTGAGTGCTAGGATTAAAGGCATGTGCTACCTCTGCCTGGCAAAAATAAATTAATCTTAAAATAATATATGTGCACGTTTAGTGATTCCCCTATGTGCCCAATTCCACAATTGATTTTTAAGTCTCTTTTAATAGGAATCATATTTTTAAATACTTTACTTTTATATGTACTGGAATTTTTAGCACAGGGTCTCATGTTGACCAGGGTTGTCTCCAACTTACTGTACAACTGAAGCCTTAAGTGTCTGCTTTTTCTGCCTCTATGACCCACATAGTGGATCACAGGCATTTATCACCACTGTTGGATTCTGTGGTGCTTCCTGGACAACAGACTCAGCCTCCTGCTAAGCCCACTGAAGAAGTGCCATTCAGTACACCAGAGGCTCCTCCTTCTGGATTAGCATGAACTTATTTTTAGTTTGTCTGATTGAATTTACATTCTTATTGATGTTATTTTTAGTGTATATCTGCATTATTCATGTATTCCTGAAGTGAATGTTAACAAAGCACAGTATGAAAGATTCTGGACTAGAGACAGACTAGATTCAAAGACTAATCACTTGCATCCAAAGTAGGAATGGTTTTATCACTCAACTAGATAACCACATATCTATATGCCTGTACCAGTGTTAAGGTGAAAAGTTAGTCAATGACATTTATTCAATCATGGCAATGTTGTCTTCATTAAGAACTTCTGCTGGGGGTAAAAGTCTAGGGAAAGTCTAGGAAAGATGAGAGGAGTTGTACTCAACTCAGAATACAATGTAGCCAAATGTAAGTATGTAAAGGAAGAGCAAGGAAGAGAGGTCAAATGATGGATAAACACTAAGGAGAGACATCAAGGTAATAAGAATTCTGTCCAAAATGGCTGGACAAAATGCTTACTTAAGAAAGGCAAGTTGGCCCAACATTACCTAGAAGGCAGTGGAAGATATGGAACTCCACGGGGTACTGAGGGATGATCAGCTATGGAGGGCATTGGTGCTGAAACTGTTTTACAATGAAATGTTCAGAAGAATCTAGGGGACAGGTCAGGATGCTGAGTCAAGTGTGGTCAAGGAAAGGTCTGTCCTCTGCCTGCTGTCCTCTTGTAGTCACCCTACCTAGACCACCTCTCTGCCTACAGCAGTCCTGGGATGTCCTCCCTCCTCCTCTACTTCTTCCGAACACTCACTTCACTGGGTATTTTGTGTTCTCTCTGCAAATTCCTTAACCACAGTTGTTTTGGAGAATTAGATAGCATAGAGTAGATAGGGAAACAGCTAAGCTTAGGATTCATAGGTCAGCTTAATCAGTGTTTCAAGAATGAATGACAGCAAGAGACCACATGCTGAATGATTCTCTTATCTATGTGGGAGAAGCAATGTGAATGCATACATTTAATGAGACTAAAATGATATGCCATAGTAATTAGTATATAGACTTCTATATGCTAACCTTATGCGTAAGGTCAATTATAATAGTTATTCTGTAGTTACTGCAGGTAGGTAGCATGGCTTTGAAGACCGAAAGTGCCCTGGTACCAAGAGCAGCTGAAATCATTATGATCTCGGAGTTTCAAAGACGACATCACAGAAGCTAAACACAAAAATGGAGAGAATTCTGGATTCATCCACACTGACTTTATAGCTGTAAGCTCCGAGGACCTGAGTAAAGCATTAATTGCAATTTCCTGTTCCTTGGCTTCTATAATTGTAAATAATGATGTTGACTGAGCAAGGACATGGTGAAACCGAAACCAAGCGGTCTAGGCGAATGCTTGCTCAAGGCCTCCTCAAGAAACATTGACCATAAGATTAAAACAGAGACTGAAGGAACACCCATTCAGAGCCTGCCCCACATGTGGCCCATACATATACAGCCACCCAATTAGACAAGATGGATGAAGCAAAGAAGTGCAGACTGACAGGAGCCGGATGTAGATCGCTCCTGAGAGACACAGCCAGAATACAGCAAATACAGAGGCGAATGCCAGCAGCAAACCACTGAACTGAGAATAGGACCCCTGTTGAAGGAATCAGAGAAAGAAGTGGAAGAGCTTGAAGGGGCTCGAGACCCCATATGTACAACAATGCCAAGCAACCAGAGCTTCCAGGGACTAAGCCACTACCTAAAGACTATACATGGACTGACCCTGGACTCTGACCTCATAGGTAGCAATGAATATCCTAGTAAGAGCACCAGTGGAAGGGGAAGCCCTGGGTCCTGCTAAGACTGAACCCCCAGTGAACTAGACTGTTGGGGGGAGGGTGGCAATGGGGGGACGGTGGGGAGGGGAACACCCATAAGGAAGGGGAGGGGGGAGGGGGATGTTTGCCCAGAAACCGGGAAAGGGAATAACACTCGAAATGTATATAAGAAATACTCAAGTTAATTAAAAAAAAAAAAAAAAAGAAAGAAACATTGACCATTAGTATCTCTGCAGGTGACAGAGGTGACAGCTCTCACTCAGGCACACTAAGAGGCTTTCTCGGGCCTTCCTAAGGAATTTATCTAACTTCCTTTAATTCCCTGCTGTCCCAAGCCATTCTTATAAGGCAACTGTCTGCGTTGCGAACATTTGGTTCCATACAGCTGCATAGTAAATCTGATCAGGTATGATAGCCAGCCAGCCACATGCAAGGTCTTGAAAAGGTATTATTTTTAACACAAAGCAAGGATTCTTGGGAATACATCACACAGTAAAACAGAAAGAAAAATGCAATAAAACCCTAGAGATGTTGGGTAAATGGAAAACAATTGTGTAAGTATATATTGAATTTGCTTTCATTAAACCAAATGGCATGCCAGAGGAAAAGTTAAGGTGGAATATGCATGTTTGCATTAAGTTCATGCCAAGGTATCACGTTCTAGAGCAGTGCTTCTCAACCTGTGGGTCCCTTTCACATGAGTTCCATATCAGATACCCTGCATATCAGATATCAACATTGCAATTCACAACAGTATCAAAACTACGGTTATGAAGTAGCAATGAAATAATTTTATATTCAGGTCACCATAACATGAGGAACTATATTAAAGGGTCAGAGCATTTGGTTTCTTCTGTTTTTGAAGGAGAAAACTAATGTAAGTTTACTCAAAGCCTTAACAATATCAGTGAGAACCATGTTTCACAACCTAAAGCATGATGTTTCTGAGTTCTGGGAACAAGGGAATCTGCAGAGGGCTGTCATTCTTGGTTTAGTGGCTCTTGCTGAAGCTAGAAACCTCACATTAAACAAAGCCAAAGGCAAATTCAGAAAACAATTTTAAAGAATTCATTTCAAAATGAATAAAGTAACATTTGACAAAGTAATAATAATTGTATAAGTCTAACCAGAAAGAAAAACATCTATTCCCTCTTTTTTTTAATGGAAATGATAGGAAACTCTAGTGTTGATATACATCAATCATTTGTGTGTCTATAAATTAAAGATGGGTAAAGCAACTTTTTTTCATAAAAGCAGCACTGGGGCAGTGAACCATTTTTAGACTGAGATCAAAGCTTCCAACCTTGACTCTATGAGGAATTTTAATCCTAAGCAATAAAGGATGATTTAAAAATATTTTAATCCTGGCTACTTTTAACAATAGAAACATGTGTGAATGTCAAAAGGAGGGGAAGAGTGTGTGTGTGTGTGTGTGTGTGTGTGTTTGTGTGACAGAGAAAGAGAGAGGGGGGGGGGCGCACAAGCATAATCATGCCCATCTCCAAAGTGGCGATTTCTCAAGAATGCCAGACAAGTTAAATGTACACTATTCCAGGTTTCACTGATGATGATCAACGGCATAAATGCTGAAAGGATTCTCATAATTGCCAGAGGAAAGTTCCAGCTGTGGGCAATTAAAGATCAGCATATTAACAAGGAGAATCTTCTCCATGTGGGAGAAAAGAAGCAAGTCAGGGAACTACCAGTCTTAATGAGAACAGTGGTATAATCAAACTTCTGACCCAGAGGAGACAGGAAAAAGGTGTGTTTGAACTGTCAGATGCACCTGATTCCGGATTAAATGCCACATAAACTCCAACATATTGAGTACCAGAATGGAGTGCTGTAAGTTTTCACAAGCACAAAATATTTAAGAAATGTTCGCAGGCATAGAAGGACAGAAGTGTTTGTGGAAGAATGTGATTTCCTCACAACAACTCTTGTGAGGAGATGGAGTTTCCTAATGTTTCCAAGCCTGAAAGACCTTGGGACAACATTCCATGTCTCTTTTCTGTGATGCCATCCATTATTAAAGGACACACATTTTTGTGAACCCATTTGTGCCTTTTCTTTCCAACTACTTATGAATGCAGTAAAAATCAAAACAGATCATAACTCTAAGCATTTCCATCCTTTAGCTGGTAGACCAAATGAAAGTCTTAAGTGTGTGACTTTGGAAAGGTTATCTGAATAAATACCCATGCATAGTTAGGAGTTTTCCATGTATAATTTCTCTGTCCAAAATTTACTCATGCCACAGTTCATTATAATCGGCAGATCTCATAATTTGTCCATGAATAATGTAGCTGTCTTATAGGGCCCCTTCCAGCTAAAGAGAAAATTTAGTTCAGAGACCTGTTCGATTTTCAGTACAGTTTGGTACAGTTGACTTTAAAATAACATTTTCCAATCCAGATTGAAATGTCCTTTGTTTCCTGCCCTGGTCTGAGACACGGTGGATGTGTAAAAGCTGTGGTCACCAGAATTATTTAGTGAAGCAAAGACTTCCTTGTGAAGCATCACCCATCACAACCCTCTCCAGAGCTGTGGTATTTGATAGTCTTCTCCCAGTTGTTAGGATTTGCTAGCTATCTCAGGTCTATTACTGGGCTCCAGCTTGTCACTTACTCAAAAAGTCCTTGAGGTGCAGCATTTGCAGCACAGTGGTGCTGCCTTGCAGAAGGTCTTTTACTGTCTCCACTTAGTGTCTCAATGGAGTATTCTGTCCTCTCTTCTGAATGCCAGATCACATCATTCCAAATACAAAGGTCTCCATAGCAACCCATTGCTTTCATACACACACTCCCAGGAAAGTAAAAATTCACAGGGTAGTGGCACACCACACAGGAACTTCGAAAGACCAGAGAGACAGCCTACTCATTTTTATATTATTTTATTTGGACAGGGCCTCACTATGTAGCCCCTAGCTGGCTTGGAACTCATTATGTAGAACAGGTTACCCTTGAACTCACATAGATCAGTCTGTTTCTACCTCCCACAAAGCACTGTGACTATCGTCATGTGCACTCCCATCTACTCCCATTCTACTCCTTGTGAACTCCAACTTGATTGTTAATCTCACAGGGTAAGGAGCTAACAGGTAGGGCCATTATCTATGCACAGAGCACTATGACAAAAAAATAGCAGGGTGCATGTGGCATACCATGCCTAAATATGGCATTTGAAAATGTAGAAGATCAGAAAGACCTCTCCTATGTTGTCCTCTAAAAGAGTAGTTCTCAACCTGTGGGTCATACATGACCCCTTTGAGGATTGAATGATTGTTTCATAGAGGTTGCCTAAGACCATCAGAAAACTCAGATATTAACATGATTCATAACAATAGAAAACTTAGTTATGAAGTAGTAACAAAATAATGTTATGGTTTGGGGGAGGGGGGTTATCATAACATGAGGATCTGTATTAAAGGGTAACAACATTGAGAAGGTTGAGAACTATGGCTCTAAAGCAAGTCATAGACCTTCTCTCTAGAGTAGCTGTTGTTATAGCCAGAGGAAAGGAATAACCATAGAAAGAGAAGGAACCACACCATTTGTTGAAAGACCCATCCCCAGAAAATTAGCATTACTATTACCTCCTTTTATCAAACCATGTCTGCATGATAGTCCATGTCTAGCACAATAACAGTTTTCCTGCTTCTTTGACTCTTTACTTCTGAGCGTTCCCATGTCATCTAAAATTTACATAAATAAATGTGTTTGCTTTTCTCTCATTAATCGGCCTCCTGTAAGGTCAGCCATGAACCTCACAGTCATTAAGGGAAGAAATATCTTCTCCCAACAGAAGTTTTACACAGTAGCCTCTAATGTGGTACATGAAGCTCAAATAATGTATCAAGTTTTCTTCTGCCTCTGTCCCACCTCAGACTCCATCATACTCCCCGTGAGTTTGCAAGCACATGGCCTTTCTCGGGCAGTTATTAGGCCTCTGTCCTAGGATAACGGTGGTGATGGAGATGATGATGCCATGTGTGTGTGTGCGTGTGTGTGTGTGTGTGTGTGTGTGTGTGTGTGTGTGTGTAATATTTTTCTAAAGTCATGCCTTCCTCCAGAAAGATATTTAGACTTTTTCTGACCCTTCATGCTCTACCTGCCTCTTAGTGACCAGGCAAGAACAGTAGAAGTTCCCAGGGCAGGATACATTTGGACACTCTAAGCCAACTTTGACACCCAGGCATTTAATGCCTTGCTCTCTCTTTAGCTATACATCCTGCACTTTTGTCTCTGCTTTAAATTCCCTTGCTTGTATGATCCGAGGTCAACTGCTCCTTTCTTGTCCTAGAATCCATCAGAGCATTTTCCCTGTAGTTGTTTGTCACACATATGTGTAGGCACATGGACTCATACCATAGCATGCATGAGGAGGGTTAAGGACAACTTCTGGGGAAGTCCATTCTCACCTTCATCTTAGTTTAAGGCAACGTCTCTGTTGTTGTTTCTTAACACACTCTATATTCTCCTGTGAACTTCTTGCTGGTCCTCTTGTCTCTACTTCCTTTCTTCTTTATTTTTTTTTTACTTATTCACTTTACATCCTGCTCATTGCACTCCTCCCAGTCATGCCCTACCACAGTCCTTCACCTGTACCCTCTCCCCTTCTCCTCTGAGTAGGTGGGGGGAGGGGGGCCTGGGTATTCTCACACACTAGCACTTCAAGTCTCTGTGATCTACCTCCTTTCTAGATGTAGCAGTGATGTGCCCCCGTTGCATGCAGCTTTGTTCATGGGTTGTGATGACTAAGCTTAGGTCATAACACTTGAACAGTGTCTTAGGGTTTTGTTGTTGTTTTTTTTTTTTTTTTGCTGTGAAAGAGACACCATGACCACAGCAACTCTTCTTATAAAGAAAAATATTTAATGGGGGCTGGCTTACAGTTGAACGGTTTAGTCAATTATCATCACGGCAGGAAGCATGGTGTTATGCAGACAGACATGATGCTGCAGAGTTGGTTGAAAGTTCTACATTTGGATCAACAGGCAGCAGAAAGAGAAAGTGAGCCACTATTCCTGGCTTGAGCTTCTGAAACCTCAAAGCCCACCCCTCAGTGACACACGTCCTGCAACCAGACCACACCTCTAACAATACCACTCCCTATGAGTCTATGTAGGCCACTTTCATTCAGACCACCACAAGCAGCAAGATCTTTACGTGCTGAGCTTCTCCACTGCTCTTTCTAAGTTTTAAGCCACATAAAGAGAAATTTGGCGTCTCCGTGTCATTCATGTGTGCAGCTCTTCCAGCTTCTGAGAGCACAGCTTTAGATCAGAAGTTCTGTCTCTGACTCTGTGAAGTTATCAAGTCATGTGGAGTGTGAAGAAAGGAAGCTCTTACTAGCTGCTCTGATTAGCTAAAGAAGATAACATTGGGAGTTGCTTATGCAGCCTACGGTGGAAGACGCCGTCATACTCGCATTTCCCAAATCTCCACTTCTTCTCTTGACTCCATTCTAAACTGCTGTATGAAAAAAGAAAATGTTAGTCAGTTATGTATTTTCCTTATATTGCTTCTACTCACTGAGTACTACCGGAAGACATTTTTCCATTTTTATTTTTTTTTTTATTTTTTTTTTACATTTTTTTATTTATTTATTTTTTTTATTAACTTGAGTATTTCTTATATACATTTCGAGTGTTATTCCCTTTCCCGGTTTCCGGGCAAACATCCCCCTCCCCCCTCCCCTTCCTTATGGGTGTTCCCCTCCCAACCCTCCCCCCATTGCCGCCCTCCCCCCATAGACTAGTTCACTAGGGGTTCAGTCTTAGCAGGACCCAGGGCTTCCCCTTCCACTGGTGCTCTTACTAGGATATTCATTGCTACCTATGGGGTCAGAGTCCAGGGTCAGTCCATGTATAGTCTTTAGGTAGTGGCTTAGTCCCTGGAGGCTCTGATTGCTTGGCATTGTTGTACTTTTGGGGTCTCGAGCCCCTTCAAGCTCTTCCAGTTCTTTCTCTGATTCCTTCAATAGGGGACCTATTCTCAGTTCAGTGGTTTGCTGCTGGCATTCGCCTCTGTATTTGCTGTATTCTGGCTGTGTCTCTCAGGAGAGATCTACATCCGGCTCCTGTCGGTCTGCACTTCTTTGCTTCATCCATCTTGTCTAATTGGGTGGCTGTATATGTATGGGCCACATGTGGGGCAGGCTCTGATTGGGTGTTCCTTCAGTCTCTGTTTTAATCTTTGCCTCTCCCTTCCCTGCCAAGGGTATTCTTTTTCCTCATTTAAAGAAGGAGTGAAGCATTCACATTTTGATCGTCCGTTTTGAGTTTCGTTTGTTCTAGGGATCTAGGGTAATTCAAGCATTTGGGCTAATAGCCACTTATCAATGAGTGCATACCATGTATGTCTTTCTGTGATTGGGTTAGCTCACTCAGGATGATATTTTCCAGTTCCAACCATTTGCCTACGAATTTCATAAACTCGTTGTTTTTGATAGCTGAGTAATATTCCATTGTGTAGATGTACCACATTTTCTGTATCCATTCCTCTGTTGAAGGGCATCTGGGTTATTTCCAGTTTCTGGCTATTATAAATAAGGCTGCGATGAACATAGTGGAGCACGTGTCTCTTTTATATGTTGAGGCATCTTTTGGGTATATGCCCAAGAGAGGTATAGCTGGATCCTCAGGCAGTTCAATGTCCAATTTTCTGAGGAACCTCCAGACTGATTTCCAGAATGGTTTTACCAGTCTGCAATCCCACCAACAATGGAGGAGTGTTCCTCTTTCTCCACATCCTCGCCAGCATCTGCTGTCACCTGAGTTTTTGATCTTAGCCATTCTCACTGGTGTGAGGTGAAATCTCAGGGTTGTTTTGATTTGCATTTCCCTTATGACTAAAGATGTTGAACATTTCTTTAGATGTTTCTCGGCCATTCGGCATTCCTCAGCTGTGAATTCTTTGTTTAGCTCTGAACCCCATTTTTTAATAGGGTTATTTGTTTCCCTGCGGTCTAACTTCTTGAGTTCTTTGTATATTTTGGATATAAGGCCTCTACCTGTTGTAGGATTGGTAAAGATCTTTTCCCAATCTGTTGGTTGCCGTTTTGTCCTAACCACAGTGTCCTTTGCCTTACAGAAGCTTTGCAGTTTTATGAGATCCCATTTGTCGATTCTTGATCTTAGAGCATAAGCCATTGGTGTTTTGTTCAGGAAATTTTTTCCAGTGCCCATGTGTTCCAGATGCTTCCCTAGTTTTTCTTCTATTAGTTTGAGTGTGTCTGGTTTGATGTGGAGGTCCTTGATCCACTTGGACTTAAGCTTTGTACAGGGTGATAAGCATGGATCGATCTGCATTCTTCTACATGTTGCCCTCCAGTTGAACCAGCACCATTTGCTGAAAATGCTATCTTTTTTCCATTGGATGGTTTTGGCTCCTTTGTCAAAAATCAAGTGACCATAGGTGTGTGGGTTCATTTCTGGGTCTTCAATTCTATTCCATTGGTCTATCTGTCTGTCTCTGTACCAATACCATGCAGTTTTTATCACTATTGCTCTGTAATACTGCTTGAGTTCAGGGATAGTGATTCCCCCTGAAGTCCTTTTATTGTTGAGGATAGCTTTAGCTCTCCTGGGTTTTTTGTTATTCCAGATGAATTTGCAAATTGTTCTGTCTAACTCTTTGAAGAATTGGATTGGTATTTTGATGGGGATTGCATTGAATCTGTAGATTGCTTTTGGTAAAATGGCCATTTTTACTATATTAATCCTGCCAATCCATGAGCATGGGAGATCTTTCCATCTTCTGAGGTCTTCTTCAATTTCTTTCCTCAGTGTCTTGAAGTTCTTATTGTACAGATCTTTTACTTGCTTGGTTAAAGTACACCGAGGTACTTTATATTATTTGGGTCTATTATGAAGGGTGTCGTTTCCCTAATTTCTTTCTTGGCTTGTTTTTCTTTTGTATAGAGGAAGGCAACTGATTTATTTGAGTTAATTTTATACCCAGCCACTTTGCTGAAGTTGTTTATCAGCTTTAGTAGTCCTCTGGTGGAACTTTTGGGATCACTTAAATATACTATCATGTCATCTGCAAATAGTGATATTTTGACCTCTTCTTTTCCGATCTGTATCCCCTTGATCTCCTTTTCTTGTCTGATTGCTCTGGCTAGAACTTCAAGAACTATATTGAATAAGTAGGGAAAGAGTGGGCAGCCTTGTCTAGTCCCTGATTTTAGTGGGATTGCTTCAAGTTTCTCTCCATTTAGTTTAATGTTAGCAACTGGTTTGCTGTATATGGCTTTTACTATGTTTAGGTATGGGCCTTGAATTCCTATTCTTTCCAGGACTTTTATCATGAAGGGGTGTTGAATTTTGTCAAATGCTTTCTCAGCATCTAATGAAATGATCATGTGGTTCTGTTCTTTCAGTTTGTTTATGTAATGGATCACGTTGATGGTTTTCCGTATATTAGACCATCCCTGCATGCCTGGGATGAAGCCTACTTGATCATGGTGGATGATTGTTTTGATGTGCTCTTGAATTCGGTTTGCCAGAATTTTATTGAGTATTTTTGCGTCGATATTCATAAGGGAAATTGGTCTGAAGTTCTCTTTCTTTGTTGTGTCTTTGTGTGGTTTAGGTATAAGAGTAATTGTGGCTTCGTAGAAGGAATTCGGTAGGGCTCCATTTGTTTCAATTTTGTGGAATAGTTTGGATAATATTGGTATGAGGTCTTCTATGTAGGTTTGATAGAATTCTGCACTAAACCCGTCTGGACCTGGGCTCTTTTTGGTTGGGAGACCTTTAATGACTGCTTCTATTTCCTTAGGAGTTATGGGGTTGTTTAACTGGTTTATCTGTTCCTGATTTAACTTCGATACCTGGTATCTGTCTAGGAAATTGTCCATTTCCTGAAGATTTTCACATTTTGTTGAATATAGGTTTTTATAGTAAGATCTGATGATTTTTTGAATTTCCTCTGAATCTGTAGTTATGTCTCCCTTTTCATTTCTGATTTTGTTAATTTGGACGCACTCTCTGTGTCCTCTCCTTAGTCTGGCTAAGGGTTTATCTACCTGGTTGATATTCTCAAAGAACCAACTTTTGGTTCTGTTGATTCTTTCTGTGGTCCTTTTTGTTTCTACTTGGTTGATTTCAGCTCTGAGTTTGATTATTTCCTGCCTTCTACTCCTCCTGGGTGTATTTGCTTCTTTTTGTTCTAGAGCTTTTAGGTGTGCTGTCAAGCTGCTGACATATGCTCTTTCCTGTTTCTTTCTGCAGGCACTCAGCGCTATGAGTTTTCCTCTTAGCACAGCTTTCATTGTGTCCCATAAGTTTGAGTA
The DNA here is from genome assembly GCF_021556685.1 of Rattus norvegicus. Lineage (NCBI taxonomy): Eukaryota > Metazoa > Chordata > Mammalia > Rodentia > Muridae > Rattus > Rattus norvegicus. The sequence goes on along the minus strand of NC_141551.1, from coordinate 42,773,474 downwards.
TGTTGTATCTTCATTTTCATTAAATTCTAAAAAGTTTTTAATTTCTTTCTTTATTTCTTCCTTGACCAGGTTATCATTGAGTAGAGCATTGTTCAATTTCCACGTATATGTGGGCATTCTTCCCTTATTTTTATTGAAGACCAGTTTTAGGCCGTGGTGGTCCGATAGCACGCATGGGATTATTTCTATCTTTCTGTACCTGTTGAGGCCCGTTTTTTGACCAATTATATGGTCAATTTTGGAGAAAGTACCATGAGGAGCTGAGAAGAAGGTATATCCTTTTGCTTTAGGATAGAATGTTCTATAAATATCCGTTAAGTCCATTTGGCTCATGACTTCTCTTAGTCTGTCGACATCACTGTTTAATTTCTGTTTCCATGATCTGTCCATTGATGAGAGTGGGGTGTTGAAATCTCCCACTATTATTGTGTGAGGTGCAATGTGTGTTTTGAGCTTTAGTAAGGTTTCTTTTACGTATGTAGGTGCCCTTGTATTTGGGGCATAGATATTTAGGATTGAGAGTTCATCGTGGTGGATTTTCCTTTGATGAATATGAAGTGTCCTTCCTTATCTTTTTTGATGACTTTTAGTTGGAAATTGATTTTATTTGATATTAGAATGGCTACTCCAGCTTGCTTCTTCTGACCATTTGCTTGGAAAGTTGTTTTCCAGCCTTTCACTCTGAGGTAGTGTCTGTCTTTGTCTCTGAGGTGTGTTTCCTGTAGGCAGCAGAATGCAGGGTCCTCGTTGCGTATCCAGTTTGTTAATCTATGTCTTTTTATTGGGGAGTTGAGGCCATTGATATTGAGAGATATTAAGGAATAGTGATTATTGTTTCCCTTTATATTCATATTTGGATGTGAGGTTATGTTTGTGTGCTTTCATTCTCTTTGTTTTGTTGCCAAGACGATTAGTTTCTTGCTTCTTCTAGGGTATAGCTTGCCTCCTTATGTTGGGCTTTACCATTTATTATCCTTTGTAGTGCTGGATTTGTAGAAAGATACTGTGTAAATTTGGTTTTGTCATGGAATATCTTGGTTTCTCCATCAATGTTAATTGAGAGTTTTGCTGGATACAGTAACCTGGGCTGGCATTTGTGTTCTCTTAGGGTCTGTATAACATCAGTCCAGGATCTTCTGGCCTTCATAGTTTCTGGCGAGAAGTCTGGTGTGATTCTGATAGGTCTCCCTTTATATGTTACTTGACCTTTTTCCCTTACTGCTTTTAATATTCTTTCTTTATTTTGTGCGTTTGGTGTTTTGACAATTATGTGACGGGAGGTGTTTCTTTTCTGATCCAATCTATTTGGAGTTCTGTAGGCTTCTTGTATGTCTATGGGTATCTCTTTTTTTAGGTTAGGGAAGTTTTCTTCTATGATTTTGTTGAAGATATTTACTGGTCCTTTGAGCTGGGAGTCTTCACTCTCTTCTATACCTATTATCCTTAGGTTTGATCTTCTCATTGAGTCCTGGATTTCCTGTATGTTTTGGACCAGTAGCTTTTTCTGCTTTACATTATCTTTGACAGTTGAGTCAATGATTTCTATGGAATCTTCTGCTCCTGAGATTCTCTCTTCCATCTCTTGTATTCTGTTGGTGAAGCTTGTATCTACAGCTCCTTGTCTCTTCTTTTGGTTTTCTATATCCAGGGTTGTTTCCATGTGTTCTTTCTTGATTGCTTCTATTTCCATTTTTAATTCCTTCAACTGTTTGATTGTGTTTTCCTGGAATTCTTTCAGGGATTTATGCGATTCCTCTCTGTAGGCTTTTACTTGTTTATTAATGTTTTCCTGTGCTTCCCTAAGTGTGTTCATGTCTTTCTTGAAGTCCTCCAGCATCATGATCAAATATGATTTTGAAACTAGATCTTGCTTTTCTGGTGTGTTTTGATATTCCATGTTTGTTTTGGTGGGAGAATTGGGCTCCGATGATGGCATGTAGTCTTGGTTTCTGTTGCTTGGGTTCCTGCGCTTGCCTCTCGCCATCAGATTATCTCTAGTGTTACTTTGTTCTGCTATTTCTGACAGTGGCTAGACTGTCCTATAAGCCTGTGTGTCAGGAGTGCTGTAGACCTGTTTTCCTCTCTTTCAGTCAGTTATGGGGGCAGAGTGTTCTGCTTTCGGGCGTGTAGTTTTTCCTCTCTACAGGTCTTCAGCTGTTCCTGTGGGCCTGTGTCTTGAGTTCACCAGACAGCTTTCTTGCAGCAGAAAATTTGGTCTTACCTGTGGTCCTGAGGCTCAAGTTCGCTCATGGGGTGCTGCCCACCGGCTCTCTGCAGCGGCAGCAACCAGGAAGACCTGTGCCGCCCCTTCCGGGAGCTTCAGTGCACCAGGGTTCCAGATGGTCTTTGGCTTTTTCCTCTGGCGTCCGAGATGTGTGTGCAGGGAGCAGTCTCTTCTGGTTTCCCAGGCTTGTCTGCCTCTCTGAAGGTTTAGCTCTCCCTCCCACGGGATTTGGGTGCAGAGAACTGTTTATCCGGTCTGTTTCTTTCAGTTTCCGGCGGTGTCTCAGGCGCAGGGGTCCTGCCGCTCCTGGGCCCTCCCCCACGGGAGCCCACAGGCCTTATACAGTTTCCTCTTGGGCCAGGGATGTGGGCAGGGGTGAGCAGTGTTGGTGGTCTCTTCCACTCTGCAGCCTCAGGAGTGCCCACCTGACCAGGCGGTTGGGTCTCTCTCTCACCGGGTCTGGGAGCAGAGCCATTTTTCCATTTTTAATGAAAAATGTCCATGGTTGTTTATGCTTTCCTATGTAGAAATGATTATATGACAAGGAACTATAATATATAATTTACTAGAAAAATTATTACCTGCTACTTGTTTTAAAAAAAATATCAAGATATATACACCTACCACATATTGGCTTGTCATAGACGCAAAATATAAAAGAAAATCATTGCTTATTTCATTATTTAAACCAATTATATTCTTCCAATAGCTGGAAACAGAACCTGAAGCCTCATTAATACTAAGCGAGCATTTTATTATTGAGCTAAACTCTCAGCCCCTAAATACTTTTCTACCAAAAGGAAAAGGAGTTCTTCATTTTATTTCAGTTTGTTTTTGAAATAGGGTCTTACTGTATAAATCAGGCACACTTTCCACTCACAATCCTCCTGCCTGGTTCCCAAGTGTTGCAATTCCAGACATGTGACACATGAAGCCAAATAGAAAAAAATTGTTTTAGGGGATAATTACCTTTCTTGAGGTTCAAACCCATCCTGTTATATCCACAGCATCATTTTATCATCATCATCATCATCATCATCATCACCACCACCACCACCACCACCACCACCACCACCACCACCACCTACTGCAGGATCATGCTCATGCTCTGGCATTCCTATAGAGGTCAGAGCACAACTTTCAGGAGTTGATTCTCTCCTTCTACTGTGGATTCCACAGACCAAACTTAGGTCACAGGCTTGCTTGGCAAGCAATTCTAACCACTGAGCCATTTTTCTAACCCCCACAGCTTAATTTCTTCCTATAAAAGAATCTAGTGGGCATTTTAGTCAAAGGACTTGAAAACAAAGCATAGTTATACTTTTAAAGACTCACAAAAGAGGTAACTACTCAGCCCCATCTTTAAAATGTCTTGAATAATTCACCTCAGTCACTAGAAGGGAAAATTATTTGTAGCTCACACTTGAGAATGGAAGTTGGCCTACTCGTTTTCTTCCCATCGTGGTGACATCTTTCTAAGTTCTTTTTGTAGATGTGATTATTGCTTTATAACATTTTCACAATTGGAAATAATTATCAGAATGAGAATACTGTATTACATTTTTTCTGAGTGATAAAATTAACCAGAGGATCACCCCTAATCCTCCCAATTGGTTCTGATAATTGGGCAGATTCAGGAACCCCTTGTGAAGAAGATGCTGACTTCCTTACAATTAGAGAAGTCATTGTCAGCACATCTATCATAAGAGACAGATTATCGAGATGAAAGAATAACAAGTTAATCTAATAAAAATTACACGTATCATGGAGGCCTTCAGAAGTAAAGCCTCATATGTAGCAGAGAATAGACTTGTTGGGGCACCGTGGAAGGGGAAGCACTTAGTCCTGCCAAGGTTGAACCCCCAGTGCAGGAGAATATGGGGCAGGGCAGGAAGGGAGATGTATGGGGAGAACACCCGTATGGGGGAAGGGGGTTGGGAATAGGGGGTTATGGGCAGGAAACCGGGAAAAGGAATAACATTTGAAATGTAAGTAAGGAAATACATCTAATAAAAATTTTTTTAAAAAAGAAATAAAGCCTCAAAGACCCAGGCACACTATTGTGTGTATATCTTTTCATAGTATTATTAATATGTATGTGGGTGCTAAGTTTGCCCTATCATGCTTGTAAAGCAGAGAAGACAATTTCTTGGGCGTCAGTTCTCTCCTGCAAACCAGAGGTTCCAGGGTTTAACATGCAAATTGATTTGTACTACAGCTTTACCAGCTGAGCCATTTCATTGGTCCCAGAAAACTATTGTTAATGCTCAAATCAGGTGAAAATGAAAAAAAAAAAGGATTTGACTGGATGTAGAGTCCAAGGAAGTCCTATGTCTGGAATCTTCCTGGTCTTTCTGTGTATGGGAATGTGCCTTCTGGAATAAGGGTCATCTCATCGAATTTTTGCAAGCTTCTAGAGAGTCTATTCATGACTTAATCACACAAAAGAAAAGAAAGACAAATTAGAGTCTTTCTTGTTTTTAAGCTGTTCTCACTCTTACTTCAAAGCACTTTGAGGCAGTGTTTTCTGAGCTCTGATATCCTCTTATCTGACTATTTCTGGATATATCCAGATTTATATCTCTTTTCCAAAGCCATGTCTCCTCTCCACAGCATTTCTCTCCCCTATATCCCACCTCCATGTTCATGCTCTTTCATATACTCTACCACTCCACCATACTTGTCTTCTACCTCTAGCTTCTATAACCTGCCTCTGCTTCTGTCAGAATGTGCCTCTCCATTCTGTCTCCTTTCTTTACATCCTCAATGCTCATTCCGATGTTTTAGAATCTACTTCTCCTGATGATGTACTCTGAATCTCACCTGCACTTCTTTCCAGCCTCCTCTGAGGTCTATTGTCACCTCTCTTCTCCATTACCCATTCTATTTAGATCTTAATCCCAATAAAATGTAGATGTCATCTATTTCTTGCTCCCTATTGTAAAGTCTATACATAATTCTACTTCTCTTTTATTATGTGTGATTTTATAGAAGGCTCTATAACAGTAGTTCTCCATCTATGGGTCACAATCCTTTGACAAACCTTTTTCTCCAAAAACATTTACATTATAATTCATAACAATTGCAAAATTACAGTTATGAAGTAGCATGAAAAAAATTGTGGTTGGGAAGTCACCACAACATGAGGAAATGTATTAAAGAGTCAACATAATGAAGGTTGAGAACCACAGTTACCGAAGAATAGAAAATGCTTGTAGAAACATGGCCATGAACCTATGCTTGAAATTAAGACACATAAATGAGTTAACTTTAGTATTTTCCTTATGACCATGTAATAGTCTATTTATTAAGCTCTGTGGTTTTGTTCTTTCAGTATATACATTCTTGATGTTAGTGAAATGAAAAAACACCAAAGAAGGAGTGATTCTTCATGAATTAAAATCATTTCCCAGTTAACAGTCTCACTCAGGAGACAGACATCTGGAATAACAGAATTTGGAGTAGAGTTTACAATGGTATTCAAACTATTTTTTAATTCTTTTTTTATTGAGAGGGCCAGATGCAATGCATTACAAATTCTTCACCTAATTCAAACCATAAAGAATATTATCTCTTTTCCATATGACAGCAAGTCCAGAAGGAGAGTATTGAGAATGGAGTAACAGTAACAAGCCTGTTTGTGAGATTGCGGATGGGCACAGCAGCTCTTCAGGGGCATGCAGGAGTTCTTTATGAGAATTTTGTGTATTACTTTTCTAATGAGCTATTACATACATCGCAGACTCCACTCACTAAAAGGCCATGTGTGGGCCCTCTACAGTGAGAGATTGCTTTCACATATTTGATCAGTGGAACTTTTTGAAGAGGTAAGAATGCTTCTGTGATTCTTACAGGACAATTGGTTCCCAAACTAGATGACTCAAGAATGAGGTAGAAACTCCACAAGGAAGTATGTCACTCCAATAGTGCTTTTTCTAAAACATCTTTTATGTTAAAGTGATTTCAATTCATGAGACAGAATTGAGAATCTTTTCTCACTATGAGTAGTCTTCCCTTGCTACCACACTCATTACTAACTTCAGTTTCTGTCTCTGAACAATTTGACCATCTAGAAAAGGAAAACCTTAAGTCATAGGAAGTTTCAAGTTTAAGTGAACAGAATCTCATAAACTCACAAACCAAGTCTATACTTTGGTTCAGGTTTTTTTCTTCAAATCTTATGAAATAAAAAAAAAGAAGGTTATAGCCTCCCCTTGGCCAGATCCATGACATGGTGTCTTTGCCTGGTTAGCCAGGAAATTTATTCTTCATATTTCTTGCTCATATTTTACTTTAACAAATCTTGCTATATAAAACTGCAAATAGTATATGACTATTGGAAACAATGTAAAACCCAAGCTTCAGGCCAATTCTGTACTAAAAGTAATTGAAAACAAAAAGATGAAAAGAAACAAAGGTGAGTATAACATGAAGCTAATGTCTTTGACACATTATTGAAATTAGTCATTTTGTTTTGTTTTTTTTAAGACAGGGTTTCTCTGTGTAGCTCAGGGTGGCCTGGAACTGACTCACAGACTGTTCTTGATCTCAGAGATCCACCTGCCTCTGCCTGACTGTTGGAATGAGGTCAAGAGGTGGAAGAAAGTATTTTATAACAAACATGGACCATGTGTCTGATTTATTAAGTAACCAACTAGTAGAACATTTTGGGGTCAGATCTTTCATAGCCTACTTATTCCAGGCCTGTGATCTTAGTTTGGGCCTTAACTGGAAGCTGAAAAGGGACTAATGGAAAGAAAATACTCAAGGGGACAAGATACTCAGAAACCTATACCTAATTAAATCATGAATATGGTTAAAAAATTAATAGTTTTTTATCTTGAACAAAATGAATTTTTAAGTATTTAACCAATGAATATAATGTAGTGGTTCTCAGACTGTGGGTCCTAGTCCCTTTGACAAACCTCTATCTCCAAAACAATTTGCATGATGATTCATAACAGTTGCAAAATTACAGTTATGAAGTAGCAACAAAAATAATTTTATGGTCGAGAGTCACCACAAAGTGAGGAATTGTATTAAAGAGTTGGACATTAGAACTGAGAAGCATTGTTATGTTTATGGTAAAGTCCACATTAAAATGGCTTTTTACAGCATAGTCAAAAGTAACCCTTGTTGGCAGCCCCTAAGGGCCAATGCTTAGATGGGCATGGTGGCACACACCTTCCCAGCACTTGGGATTAAAGAGGCAAGCAGATCTCTGTGAGTTCAAAGCCTGGTCTACAAAGTCAGTCCAGGACAGCCAGTGCTCTGAAACACAGAAAAGCATGTCTCACAAACAAACAAACAAACAAACAAACAAACAAAGAAGTAATGCTTATATGTCTCCTCCTGAATGAAGCTGAGTCCAGGGCCCAAGGCACTAATACCAGTACGGACTGCAGTGTGCAGACCTGTGCGGTCCCAAAGCCCTGCTTGTAGTATCTTTGAAAATTCTGTTTGGATTGAGTTCCATGTTCTTCTGAATCAAGGAACCTAATCCCTAATCTCAGTTCTTTGGTCTTTAAACTCCTTCGTTGCTGTTGTTGTTGTTGTTGTTGCTGCTGCTGCTGCTGCTGCTGCTGCTGCTGCTGCTGTTGTTAAGTTTTTACTTTTTTCTTCTTTATCTTTCCAATGAGACAACTGTAGCCTGAAAAATACAGAACAGCCTAAGACGTGATGAAAAGAACGGCCTGTGTCTTACTGAGTCCATGCATGAAAAATACATGTAAGTGTGCATTTTTTAATGCTCCATTTCAGACATCTGGAAAGGGTATAACTCTCCTCTGCTCTACCCCAATGCAGACATTGCTAATTGATTACAGCATTCTTTCCAACCAAACCTAGAGACAGCCTGGCTTATAACCCTCAACACAGGACTCTAGCAGCCACTTCCATTAATTCACAGTTGGCATAGGATATGGAGGCTCTCTGGCATTCTAGCCTATGTAACCCTCATGAAAAAAAATGGAACCAAGGGAAAGCCTTAGCACACATAGACACCGACACACCCAAATGGGACTCCAACATTTCTGAGATGCTATATTTACTGAATGAGGATCAAACTACATATGCTGTTGAGAAAAACAGCTACTGTTGAGATAAATTATATATTTTGAAGAAACAAAGTGAAGAAGAAGAAAAGAAGAAGAAGAAGAAGAAGAAGAAGAAGAAGAAGAAGAAGAAGAAGAAGAAGAAGAAGAAGAAGAAGAAAAAGAAGAAGAAGCAGCTGCCAAATACCAGGGTTGGGACTGCCATTTTATGAACTGTAGTGCATAATAAAAGCCAATTATAAGATACACTTCATAAAGAACCTACAAACTGATTTTTAAGTTTACCATCACAGTTCCAGAAGTGTGCAGTGCCATTATGGTTTGTCAAAGTTACATAGACAGTCGAGTCTATAGTTCTTGATGAAAAACTTGCTGACCTTAAAACACATGAGCTACCCCTCTTCCTTTTTTTCCTCTCCCCCTCCTTTCAAGATGTACAGCGGGTCAGGAAATTGAACAGAGGTGTGTAGCAATGGGGGATGGGAAACTGGGGTTAGCCACCAGAAAGTCCCAGATGCCAGGAAAGCAAGAGGCTCCCAGAACCCAACAGGGATGACACTAGCTGAAATACCCAACAAAGGGGAGAGAGAACCTGTAGAGACCATATCCAGAATTATACATGGATCCCACTTGAGGGATGGAGCCACCCACCTTTTCAAAATTTCAACCCAGAATTGCTCCTGTCTAAAGGAAATACAGGGACAAAGAGTGAAACAGAAGGAAAGGCCATCCAGAGACTTCCCCACCTGGGGATCCATCCCATATGCAGCTACCAAACCCAGACATTATTGCGGATACCAAGAAGTGTGTGCTGACAAGAACCTGATATGGATATCTCTTGAGAGGCTCTGCCAGAGCCTAATGAATACAGATAGGGATGCTTGCAGCCAACCTTTTGACTGAGCAGGGGAACCCCTATATACGAGTTAAGGGAAGGACTGAAGGAGGTGAAGGGGTTTGCATCGCCACAAGACCAACCAAACCCCCCCCTCCCAGAGCTAAACCACCAACCAAAGAGTACACATGAAGGGACTCATGGCTCCAGCTGCATATGCAGCAGAGGATGACCTTGTCTGGCATCAAAGGGAGGGGAGGCTCTTAGCCCTGTGAAAGCTTGATGCCCCAGCATAGGAGAATGCTAGGATGGTGAGGCAGGAGTGGGTGGGTAGGTGGGGGAGTACCCTTGTGGAGGCAAGGGAGAGGAGGAGTGGGATAGGGAGGGGTTTGAGAGAGAAAACCAAGAAGGGGGATAACATTTGAAATGTAAATAAACAAAATAACCAATTAAAAGTATTAAAAACATAAAAGAAACACATGAGCTAGTTCAGTTCCAAGGACAGACAGACCCTTCTCCCTTTAGAAAATCAATTCTTATGCGTTATTCTTTATTTTGTTTATTGTACATGTATAGTGTTTTGCCTGCATTGATGTATGTATACCACATGTATACCTAATACCTGTAGAGGACAAAAGAGTGTATCTAGTCCTTTGGAACTAGAGGATGTGAGCCACCATGTGAGCACTAGGAACCAAACCCAGACTCAATGAAAGTGCATCCAAGTGCTTGTAACCAATGAGATATATCTCTAGTCTTAGAGAATCAATTCATTAATATCAATCCATAATATTATAGTCAACATTAAAACTGTCTACTGGATAAGAAAAAAATCCTTGAAGAGAGTAAAGAGCTTGCTGAAAATCCTCTACCATTTTTATTAGAGTCCATATAATTACAAAGAACTATGTCTCCAGATGCTACAAACCATTGCTAAATTTAATTCCTGTTCTCATTGATCCACAGTGGTGTTGTTGTCAGTTCCCCAACAGAAAGTGACCAAGGGGAGGAGCTGCAGAGAGACCATTCTGCGGGTGAAAATAGAATCAATGTGCTCATTTGGGCAAATGTCTTATCGATAATAGTTGTTCTTCCAAATATGTTTCCATCATCACCTTCATCAAGAATGTGGAGACCTTTATGATTGAAACATTAAGTATCAATCAAGACATCTGCATTCTTCTCAGAATGGCTCCAAGAGTCAGCGATACCATAGGGGCCTAGAGACTAGAGCTTGGAGTGTGCAAGTGAGAAGTCAATGGAAATGTCCTGATAGGAATGAGGACCCACTTGGACAAAGGGTAGGCATGCAGGCATCAGACATCACAGCATCATGACATATTGATTCCTCTTTCAACTCATCCAGCACTGAAGCAAAATGATAGTGAAGTTTGGAAACCTGGTAATGACTCTGAACCTCAACTTCCATCACTTTAAATCTGAGCAACAGAACTCTCACCTTGGCAGATTGCCTGAGGATGCCATGAGGTAATGTATAGTAAGCGTCTCAAGTTCCAGGCCTTAATGAGCATTACTTTTCTTCTGCTCTGAAGGATCTGAATCTGCACGGCACAGTGGCACTTGGAGTACAAAATGGCCTCTGATCTAAACTTCCTATTAGAGTTTTTTTTCAGTTTTATACAGGAGAAAACACAGATCAAGATGACTTGAATATAAATGTATAAGTACTTTACCCCAAAACTTCAGAAGTACATTGTTTTTCAGCAAGTTCTGAACAACTAATGTCACCAGGAAATAGCATTCTGCATCTCCCTTCCACTCTCCTGCCTACAGGTTTATTCTAGAGGCTTCACAAGAAATGTCCCAGCAAAGCTGCATTACACAGCAAGCAACAAAAGCAAGGGTCTTTGGGGTACATTTCATGTCACTCTGCGTTGCCTAGTGAGGGAAGAGCATCTATTTTTAGCTTATACTCCAGGCCTGCAATTTAAACACAGCACAGAGGGCAGTGAGAATGGCTGTGCTGTCACAGCACATCAATGGTGGGTTTCAGGAAGATAAAGAGGTACAGCAACCCAGGGGATCAAAGTGCTGATCCCAAGAGGGAGAAAAATGGATGTGTGATTGTCAGTTGTCTATTGGAAAGGATAGTCTCCAAGGCCTAACTACAGGTCTATAAAGCATATATTTTTGTTCTAAGACAGTGAAGTCTGACGTGGTGTGTCACAGAGAATTATTGTGGTAACTGTGGTGGTTCAAACACACTTGGCCCATGGGAAGCCACGATTAGGAGTTGGGGCCTTGTTGGAGTAGGGGTGGTCTTGTTGACCTGTGTATGTAGACTTTAAGATCTCCTCCTATACTCAGGCTCCACCTCAGTGCAAAAGAGATCCTCTTCTGGCTGCCTGTACAGGACAGTCTCCTTCTGGCTGCCTTTGGGTCAAAGTGTAGAGTTCTCAGCTCCTTCTCCAGCACCATATCTGCCTACAGGCTGCTATGATTCCAGCCATGATGATAATGGACTGAACCTCTGAAACCCTAAGCCAGCTTCAATTAAATGTCATTGAGGTATACGGTGGAGTCTCCAGAGCCAGGAATGATTGCACATAACTGTGAGAACACTCATAAGACTGAGTCGGGGGAGTGCTGAAAATTCAAGGGCAGTTGGGAACATATAGCAGTACACTTTTTCTACAAAGCAAAATAAATAAATAAATAAATAAATAAATAAATAAATGGAAGAAAGAAGCAAAAAAAATACTGAACTCTTTAAAACAGAGAAGAAAAACTAATAAAAAGGAGAAGATTATTATAGAAAAAAGTGATTGGTGACTTAAAATCCATTTTACCCATACTGAATATATAATTTTTGAACTATCTTCAGATGTGGGCAGCAGAGATGACTCAGTGGGTAAAGTGCTTATTACAAAACATGAGGACCTGGATTCTGATCCTCAGCACTCACAAGGAAGCCAGGTGCAAAGGCGTGTCTGTAATCCTGTGCTGGGGGATAGGGAAAATCCCCCCAAACAATCCTGGGAGCTCCTGCCTATCTAGCTTAGGTGAGAGGAACCTCAGGTTTTGTGAGAGACACTGTCTCAAAAGTAAAGTAAGTGTCAATAGGGAAAGATGCCTGATATCAACCTTTGACCTCTTACATGCACAGACATAACTGAACATCTTACACACACACACATACACACACACATGCACACACACAAGTGCACATAAACAGACACAAAACACATGTGTACTGCATATACAAGCACACACAAGCACAAATATAAGCATTAATGTATATGTATATCCAAACACATACACACACAAAACACAAACACAGTGTACTGCATATACAAGCACACACACAAATATAAACATGAATGCATATCCAAACACACACACACACACACACACACACACACACACACACACACACACGGACCAAAAAGAAAGAAAATGAAATGAAACACCTCAGAGTGAAGAACTCCAATTGAAGTCCAGAAGACTATAAGATAGATCCACAACCAATACAGTAGTAGAGTCAGCATTTTCTCTTTTACTTTAATTTTGATACTGGAGATTGAAATGAAGCTCTCACACATACTAAGGATACATTCTACCTCTAGGCTGAACTCCTTGCCCTGTAAGGATAGTTCTGATGCTGAAGTCCTGTTTCCCAATTGGTTCTTGATCTGTCAGTAAGGAACCTGTGGGCCGATTGCTGGGCATAAGAAATAGGCAGTACTTCTGGGTCCCAGGAGAGAAGAGAGACAGACACAAGGGAAGAGGGACAGAGTTAGACAAGATACTGATGAAGAAAAGTTGACCAGCAATGTAAGATCTAGAAACAGAGTGGCCACACAGGGTGCTCCTAGAGGAAGGTGGTCAGGGGAGTTTAACAACTATAGTTTAGGGCAGATATAAGAGTAATGATGAGGGCACATTTTTCCAGGTGGGAAAAAGTAGCACTCAGCAACTGTGTCCAAAGGCAAGTTGAAAAGAACAACTCTGTGTGTGTGTGTGTGTGTGTGTGTGTGTGTGTGTGTGTGTGTGTGTGTGTCTTTTATCCATAGATTCAAGGGAAGCTGGGTGGAGGCTTGTAGTGAGCCCATTCCAGTTTTAAGGCAGGGTAGTGAAAGACTAGACAAAATACTGACCCTTCTACCAGATTTATTTCATATCTTGAGAATCTTTACCCTGACCATGATCTTTCAACTTGGGTGAGTTTCAACACAGACAATGTCTACCTACCAAGAATACCACCTTCACCAGAATAATCTGAAAATCTGGGAATGAAATTCTTCAGAGACTGTTGAATTCCCAAGGATGAAAACCTAGCATTCTACAAGTTACAGACTATCCTACCACATCTATCAGACTAAAATTCCCCAAGCTGCCTACTCCCTCAATAGAATAATGCTACTTCTGCACCTCTCAATTCACAATATAAATGGAGGAACAATCCTGAGTATTAGACCCCTCACACATGCCCATCAAAATTTATTTCATGTATGGGACTTAGTCTTTTGTTGGCCAGGAAACTAGCTAAATCCCCGATGTTGTTGAGTTTTCTGTGGGTTTCAACATTGTCTTAGCTGGCATTCTTCTATTGCTGTGACAAACACCATGACTTTGGCAACTCTAATAAGAAAACATTTCACTGGGGCTGGCTTACAATTCAGATGTTTAGTCTGTTATCATCATAGAAGGAAGCATGGTGGCATGTAGGCAGACATCATGTTGGAGAAGTTGCCAATGATATCCTGATCATCAGGCAGTAGGAATAGAGTGAATACTGATCCTGACTTGAACATCTGAGACCTCACAGCCCCCAAATGACACACTTCCTTCAACAAGCTCATACCTACTCCAACTAGGCCACACTTCATAATAGTGTCACTCTCTAAGGCCTATTGGGGGTGCATTTCCTTGAAACCTCCATAAACAGTATTGGAAACTCTCGACAGCAGATAACTGGAAGTCATTTTGTGCCATAACTCAGCCCACAAATCCTGGAAGGCAAGGGTTCCATCTTACCATCACAGCATCTGTTTTTGTTGTCATGTTGATTAGAGGCTTGTCAGTGTTTCCAATTTAGAGGGAAGAAAAAAAGAGAAAAATGGAGAAAAGAAGTTTGGAATGACTCCAAGTCACTGATGGCAAGAGTTCCACCAAGAGAGCAAAAGCAAGACAGTATTTCTATCACATCACACAACTGTGGATGACCCCAGAGACTTCCATAAAGTAGACTAAATCCCATTATTTCTCAGGTGTCCAGTCTTAGCCCTCTCCCTCCATCTGCACTCTCTTGAGATGATTTCATCCTTATCCACTGTTTAAAATATCATCTTCGAGACACCGTGGGAGAGAGAACCGACCGCCTGGTCAGGTGGGCACTCCTGAGGCTGCAGAGCGGAAGAGACCACCAACACTGCCCACCCCTACCCACATCCCTGGCCCAAGAGGAAACTGTATAAGGCCTCTGGGTTCCCGTGGGGGAGGGCCCAGGAGCGGCAGGACCGCTGCCTCTGAGACACCGCCGGAACCTGAAGGAAACAGACCGGATAAACAGTTCTCTGCACCCAAATCCCGTGGGAGGGAGAGCTAAACCCTCAGAGAGGCAGACACGCCTGGGAAACCAGAAGAGACTGCACTCTGCATACACATCTCGGACGCCAGAGGAAAACACCAAACGCCATCTGGAACCCTGGTGCACTGAAGTTCCCGGAAATGGCGGCACAGATCTTCCTGGTTGCTGCTGCCACGGAGAGCTCTTGGGCAGCACCCCGAGAGCAAACTTGAGCCTCGGGACCACAGGTAAGACCAACTTTTCTGCTGCAAGTGACCTGTCTGGTGAACTCAAGACACAGGCCCACAGGAACAGCTGAAGACCTGTAGAGAGGGAAAACTACACGCCCAAAAGCAGAACACTCTGTCGCCAAAACAGGCTGAAAGAAAACAGGAAAACAGGTCTACAGCACTCCTGACACACAGGCTTATAGGGCAGTCTAGCCACTGTCAGAAATAGCAGAACAAAGTAACACTAGAGATAATCTGATGGCGAGAGGCAAGCGCAGGAACCCAAGCAACAGAAACCAAGACTACATGGCACCATCGGAGCCCAATTCTCCCACCAAAACAAACATGGAATATGCAAACACACCAGAAAAGCAAGAACTAGTTTCAAAATCATATTTGATCATGATGCTGGAGGACTTCAAGAAAGACGTGAGGAACTCCCTTAGAGAACAAGTAGAAGCCTACAGAGAGGAATCACAAAAATGCCTGAAAAAATTCCAGGAAAACATAATTAAACAAGTAGAAGCCCATAGAGAGGAGTCACAAAAATCCCTGAAAGAATTCCAGGAAATCATAAATAAACAAGTAGAAGCCCATAGAGAGGAGTCACAAAAATCCCTGAAAGAATTCCAGGAAAACACAATCAAACAGTTGAAGGAATTAAAAATGTAAATAGAAGCAATCAAGAAAGAACACATGGAAACAACCCTGGATATAGAAAACCAAAAGAAGAGACAAGGAGCTGTAGATACAAGCTTCACCAACAGAATACAGGAGATGGAAGAGAGAATCTCAGGAGCAGAAGATTCCATAGAAATCATTGACTCAACTGTCAAAGATAATGTAAAGTGGAAAAAGCTACTGGTCCAAAACATACAGGAAATCCAGGACTCAATGAGAAGATCAAACCTAAGGATAATAGGTATAGAAGAGAGTGAAGACTCCCAGCTCAAAGGACCAGTAAATATCTTCAACAAAATCATAGAAGAAAACTTCCCTAACCTAAAAAAAGAGATACCCATACAAGAAGTCTACAGAACTCCAAATAGATTGAACCAGAAAAGAAACACCTCCCGTCACATAATAGTCAAAACACCAAACGCACAAAATAAAGAAAGAATATTAAAAGCAGTAAGGGAAAAAGGTCAAGTAATATATAAAGGCAGACCTATCAGAATAACACCAGACTTTTAGCCAGAAACTATGAAGACCAGAAGATCCTGGACAGATGTCATACAGACCCTAAAAGAACACAAATGCCAGCCCAGGTTACTGTATCCTGCAAAACTCTCAATTAACATAGATGGAGAAACCAAGATATTCCATGACAAAACCAAATTTACACAATATCTTTCTACAAATCCAGCACTACAAAGGATAATAAATGGTAAAGCCCAACATAAGGAGGCAAGCTATACCCTAGAAGAAGCAAGAAACTAATCGTCTTGGCAACAAAACAAAGAGAAGAAAAGCACACAAACATAACCTCACATCCAAATATGTATACGACAGGAAGCAATAATCACTATTCCTTAATATCTCTCAACATCAATGGCCTCAACTCCCCATTAAAGAGACATAGATTAACAAACTGGATACGCAACGAGGACCCTGCATTCTGCTGCCTACAGGAAACACACCTCAGAGACAAAGACAGACACTACCTCAGAGTGAAAGGCTGGAAAACAACTTTCCAAGCAAATGGTCGGAAGAAGCAAGCTGGAGTTGCCATTCTAATATCAGATTAAAATCAATTTTCAACTAAAAGTCATCAAAAAAGATAAGGAAGGACACTTCATATTCATCAAAGGAAAAATCCACCAAGATGAACTCATCAATCCTAAATATCTATGCCCCAAATAAAAGGGCACCTACATACGTAAAAGAAACCTTACTAAAGCTCAAAACACACATTGCACCTCACACAATAATAGTGGGAGATTTCAACAACCCACTCTCATCAATGGACAGATCATGGAAACAGAAATTAAACAGAGACGTAGACAGACTAAGAGAAGTCATGAGCCAAATGGACTTAACGGATATTTATAGAACATTCTATCCTAAAGCAAAAGGATATACCTTCTTCTCAGCTCCTCATGGTACTTTCTCCAAAATTGACCATATAATTGGTCAAAAAACGGGCCTCAACAGGTACAGAAAGATAGAAATTATCCCATGCGTGCTATCAGACCACCACGGCCTAAAACTGGTCTTCAATAACAATAAGGAAAGAATGCCCACATATACGTGGAAATTGAACAATGCTCTACTCAATGATAACCTGGACAAGGAAGAAATAAAGAAAGAAATTAAAGACTTTTTAGAATTTAATGAAAATGAAGGTACAACATACCCAAACTTATGGGACACAATGAAAGCTGTGCTAAGAGGAAAACTCATAGCGCTGAGTGCCTGCAGAAAGAAACAGGAAAGAGCATATGTCAGCAGCTTGACAGCACACCTAAAAGCTCTAGAACAAAAAGAAGCAAATACACCCAGGAGGAGTAGAAGGCAGGAAATAATCAAACTCAGAGCTGAAATCAACCAAGTAGAAACAAAAAGGACCATAGAAAGAATCAACAGAATCAAAAGTTGGTTCTTTGAGAAAATCAACAAGATAGATGAACCCTTAGCCAGACTAACGAGAGGACACAGAGAGTGTGTCCAAATTAATAAAATCAGAAATGAAAAGGGAGACATAACTACAGAATCAGAGGAAATTCAAAAAATCATCAGATCTTACTATAAAAGCCTATATTCAACAAAACTTAAAAATCTGCAGGAAATGGACAATTTCCTAGACAGATACCAGGTACCGAAGTTAAATCAGGAACAGATAAACCAGTTAAACAACCCCATAACTCCTAAGGAAATAGGAGCAGTCATTAAAGGTCTCCCAACCAAAAAGAGCCCAGGTCCAGACGGGTTTAGTGCAGAATTCTATCAGACCTTCATAGAAGACCTCATACCAATATTATCCAAACTATTCCACAAAATTGAAACAGATGGAGCCCTACCGAATTCCTTCTATGAAGCCACAATTACTCTTATACCTAAACCACACAAAGACCCAACAAAGAAAGAGAGCTTCAGACCAATTTCCCTTATGAATATCGACGCAAAAATACTCAATAAAATTCTGGCAAACCGAATCCAAGAGCACATCAAAACAATCATCCACCATGATCAAGTAGGCTTCATCCCAGGCATGCAGGGATGGTTTAACATACGGAAAACTATCAACGTGATCCATTATAGAAACAAACTGAAAGAACAGAACCACATGATCATTTCATTAGATGCTGAGAAAGCATTTGACAAAATTCAACACCCCTTCATGATAAAAGTCCTGGAAAGAATAGGAATTCAAGGCCCATACCTAAACATAGTAAAAGCCATATACAGCAAACCAGTTGCTAACATTAAACTAAATGGAGAGAAACTTGAAGCAATCCCACTAAAATCAGGGACTAGACAAGGCTTCCCACTCTCTCCCTACTTATTCAATATAGTTCTTAAAGTTCTAGCCAGAGCAATCAGACAACAAAAGGAGGTCAAGGGGATACAGATCGGAAAAGAAGAAGTCAAAATATCACTATTTGCAGATGATAGGATAGTATATTTAAGTGATCCCAAAAGTTCCACCAGAGAACTACTAAAGCTGATAAACAACTTCAGCAAAGTGGCTGGGTATAAAATTAACTCAAATAAATCAGTAGCCTTCCTCTACACAAAAGAGAAACAAGCCGAGAAAGAAATTAGGGAAACGACACCCTTCATAACAGACCCAAATAATATAAAGTACCTCGGTGTGACTTTAACCAAGCAAGTAAAAGATCTGTACAATAAGAACTTCAAGACACTGAAGAAAGAAATTGAAGAAGACCTTAGAAGATGGAAAGATCTCCCATGCTCATGGATTGGCAGGATCAATATAGTAAAAATGGCCATTTTACCAAAAGCGATCTACAGATTCAATGCAATCCCCATCAAAATACCAATCCAATTCTTCAAAGAGTTAGACAGAACAATTTGCAAATTCATCTGGAATAACAAAAAACCCAGGATAGCTAAAACTATCCTCAACAATAAAAAGACTTCAGGGGGAATCACTATCCCTGAACTCAAAGAGTATTACAGAGCAATAGTGATAAAAACTGTATGGTATTGGTACAGAGACAGACAGATAGACCAATGGAATAGAATTGAAGACCCAGAAATGAACCCACACACCTATGGTCTCTTGATTTTTGACAAAGGAGCCAAAACCATCCAATGTAAAAAAGATAGCATTTTCAGCAAATGGTGCTGGTTCAACTGGAGGTCAATATGTAGAAGAATGCAGATCGATCCATGCTTATCACCCTGTACAAAGCTTAAGTCCAAGTGGATCAAGGACCTCCACATCAAACCAGACACACTCAAACTAATAGAAGAAAAACTAGGGAAGCATCTCGAACACATGGGCACTGGAAAAAATTTCCTGAACAAAACACCAATGGCTTATGCTCTAAAATCAAGAATCAACAAATGGGATCTCATAAAACTGCAAAGCTTCTGTAAGGCAAAGGACACTGTGGTTAGGATAAAACGGCAACCAACAGATTGGGAAAAGATCTTTACCAATCCTACAGCAGATAGAGGCCTTATATCCAAAATATACAAAGAACTCAAGAAGTTAGACCGCAGGGAGACAAATAACCCTATTAAAAAATGGGGTTCAGAGCTAAACAAAGAATTCACAGCTGAGGAATGCCGAATGCCTGAGAAACACCTAAAGAAATGTTCAACATCTTTAGTCATAAGGGAAATGCAAATCAAAACAACCCTGAGATTTCACCTCACACCAGTGAGAATGGCTAAGATCAAAAACTCAGGTGACAGCAGATCCTGGCGAGGATGCGGAGAAAGAGGAACACTCCTCCATTGTTGGTGGGATTGCAGACTGGTACAACCATTCTGGAAATCAGTCTGGAGGTTCCTCAGAAAATTGGACATTGAACTGCCTGAGGATCCAGCTATACCTCTTTTGGGCATATACCCAAAAGATGCCCCAACATATAAAAAAGACACGTGCTCCACTATGTTCATAGCAGCCTTGTTTAAAATAGCCAGAAGCTGGAAAGAACCCAGATGCCCTTCAACAGAGGAATGGATACAGAAAATGTGGTACATCTACACAATGGAATATTACTCAGCTATCAAAAACAACGACTTTATGAAATTCGTAGGCAAATGGTTGGAACTGGAAAATATCATTCTGAGTGAGCTAACCCAATCACAGAAAGACATACATGGTATGCACTCATTGATAAGTGGCTATTAGCCCAAATGCTTGAATTACCCTAGATGCCTAGAACAAATGCAACTCAAGACGGATGATCAAAATGTGAATGTTTCACGCCTTCTTTAAAAGGGGAACAAGAATACCCTTGGCAGGGAAGAGAGAGGCAAAGATTAAAACAGAGACTGAAGTAACACCCATTCAGAGCCTGCCCCACATGTGGCCCATACATATACAGCCACACAATTAGACAAGATGGATGAAGCAAAGAAGTGCAGCCCGACAGGAGCCGGATGTAGATCGCTCCTGAGAGACACAGCCAGAATACAGCAAATACAGAGGCGAATGCCAGCAGCAAACCACTGAACTGAGAATAGAACCCCCGTTGAAGGAATCAGAGAAAGAACTGGAAGAGCTTGAAGGGGCTCAAGACCCCATATGTACAACAATGCCAAGCAACCAGAGCTTCCAGGGACTAAGCCACTACCTAAAGACTATACATGGACTGACCGTGGACTCTGACCTCATAGGTAGCAATGAATATCCTAGTAAGAGCACCAGTGGAAGGGGAAGCCCTGGGTCCTGCTAAGACTGAACCCCCAGTGAACTAGACTGTTGGGGAGAGGGTGGCAATGGGGGGAGGGTTGGGAGGGGAATACCAATAAGGAAGGGGAGGGGGGAGGGGGGGAGGGGGGAGGGGGTTTTTTGCCCGGAAACCGGGAAAGGGAATAACACTCGAAATGTATATAAGAAATACTCAAGTTAATAAAAAAAATATCATCTTCATCTCAATGGTTTCAATTTCTATCTGAAGACAGTAATCTGCCATGATCTATATTTCCAATTGCATACATAACATTCCTACTTATGTGTCTTTTGGGTAACTAAAAATCCTATGTATCTTGAAGAAAACTCTATTTCAACCACTTCACTCTCCTTTCTCCCAAATTAACCCATCTCAGAAAACCTATCCCATTGAATTAGTGCCTTAAATATCAAATTAGTCTTCAGTTTTGATGTCTCTTCCCTTTGTCTCAAGTATTAGGATATCAGCAAATCCTATTGAATTTATATACAAAATATACCTAAAAATTCCCCACTGCTTGCATTTATATCGCCATTACTCTTACAAAAGTCAGACTCACTCCCTACCTGTGCCTTTCCCCATTCCTCCATCAGCATCCGAGAAATCATTGTAATTAATATCACAAGATTATGATCTAATGTAAGGTAAATGTATTCTTTTCCCTTTTGTTTATTTTAATGTTTCAAGACAGGTCTCACATGCCCTAAGCTGGCCTTGAATTGCCTGTGAAATCAAGAATAACCTTGAACTCCTGTTCCTCCTACCTCCATGTCTTAGTCAGGGTTTCTCTTCCTGCACAAAACATGAAGACCAAAAAGCAAGTTGGGGAGGAAAGGGTTTATTCAGCTTACACTTCCACGTTGCTGTTCATCACCAAAGGAAGTCAGGACAGGAACTCACACAGGGTAGGAGCCTGGAGGCAGGAGCTTATGCAGAGGCCAAGGAGGGATGCTGCTTACTGGCTTGCTTTCCCTGGCTTGCTCAGTTTGCTTTCTTATAGAGCCCAAGACTACCAGCCCAGGGACAGCACCACCCACAATGGGCTAGACCCTCCTGCCATTGATCACTAATTGAGAAAATGCCTTACAGCTGGATCTGCGCAAGGAGGCATTTCCTCAAGGGAGGCTCCTTTCTCTGTGATAGCTCCAGCTTGTGTCAAGTTGACACACAAAACCAGCCAGTACACTCCATCATCCAGATGTTGAAGTTACAGACATTTGCTATTATATGCAGTGTTGGAACACAGTCCAAAAATAGACTCCTATGAGAATTCTGAGTGGCTGGAAGAAAACAAGAAGAAAAGAAAACAAGATATTAGTTTCTTCAAAACACCGTTTTGAACTGTTCTTGGAATAAGGTTTTTTTCTTCTTTTTTCTTTTTTCTTTTTTTTTTTTTTTTTGATTTTTATTTGTTTTGTTTTGCTCCTCCCAGGTGTAATGGGTAAAAGTGAGTTTATGTCAGTAGTTGTTAGTCACATGAAAAAAAAAAGATGTTTTTATCATGTGTGGCTTATCCTTGTGATTGTGCAATTTTCTCAGGTGATTCTTCTTAACACTCAGGGTAGGAATTGTCTGATTGTCCGACTAATGTTGACTATTGTCTCATTTTTAGGTTCTATTTTCCCAAGCTCACACTGGAGCTGTAAACAGCCCAACTCCAAACAGAATTCAAAGTCCAATACAGCATGGAGCTATGAGTGATGTGGGCTTCCATAATTTCTCCTAATTTTGGCCTCACTATCTTCTCTGTCTTGCTCATGGTCTAGCCTCAGTGGACTTCTATCTGTTGCTACAGCAGGTCAAGCTTGTATCTCCCTCCAACTTTTTCAAGCCTCTGCTTAAACATCATCTTGGTAGAGATACTTTCTCTAAGCTCACTGGACAAGACCTCAAGGCCTACCCAATGCGATCACTATGCCCTTTTTGGATTCTACATACGACTCATTTACTCTTCCTTTTTAATTTTTTTCTCTCTTAACTTTGCTATTTTGGGTTTGGTGATAAAAATCAGGTCTTTATTCTTGGCTAAATATAAGCTATGCCACATTTTGTTTCTTTGCTTTCTTTTTCCTCAACAGAATATAAGTTCCAAGAAAGCATCTACTCGGTTAGTACATATACTTTCTCAAAGAATTGGTGAATCCAATCTGAAACATTAAGTGAATCCATTTCAAGCATTTTAAAATACTGTCCACAGGGCCATGGGGATTCTCTGAGACTTTTCACTGCCAGCAGGCCAGAGAGGATGAAAGTAACTGAGACACATATGACCTTTCAGGGTTTGGAGTTCTCCATTGACTCAATTGGAACATTTTTACTTTCGTCTTCTTGTGCAATGGCATTTGTGTAAGATTTTCTTTCTGCTAAAATACTTATGCCATTAAAAGTATCTAACAACCAGTATTGCCTTTCTATCCTTTCAATGGATCCATGAACGACTGGCCTGTGACCTCAAAGCGTCTTCACAGTGTACCAATACCAGAATCCAGCTTGCCCCAAAAGGACACACATGCTTTTCACAATATTTAGTCCATCCCAAACATCCTCCTTCCAAACGCAGTTGTCTTTTCAGTCTTACCAAACAATGAAATTACAGTTTCTTTCTACTGGGAAAAGCATCATGCCAGTCTTTGAGATTCAATCCTAAACCCACTGTAGAAGTTCATTTTAAATGACATGACAGCTGTTCTCAATATCAGAGTTTGCTATTTGCTTGTGGTTTTTCTAACCAAATCATTAAGACTAATGGAAGAAAGCATATGAGATTGTCTTCATATTTAATATATTTCCCTGAGACTCAAACTGTCAAGCAACAGAAAAGCCCTTATAGCTACCAATGCAGAATAAATCTCAATGAAATTGTTAATTATAACTCTTGCTTATATAAGTCGATATATAAGAATTAACTACAAAGTATTAACTTCAGTTTAATATATAAAGTAGTTTATAACATAATCTAATCACATGATGTATGTCCTCTCATTTGTTATAATTTGAAGCCTTAAAGGAGTTTAATCCAATAGAAAAGGGGTTAAATAATTTTTTGTCTATAAAATGTTTGAAGTTGTTGAATTTCTAAGTACAAGTTGTAGTAATGAATGCCACAAATCTTATTCTACACAGAGCACATATAAACAGTGTTGGAATCTGGAAATCCCAATCTATGAGAAGCCAAACCCTCACAGTCCTAAAAGCACTGTGTTTAATGCTGACATGGGAGGGGTTCCAAAAAAACACACGAATAAAATTGTAATAAATAGGTAAACAGTATGCTATCCAGACAATATTGAAGAACATAGGGGAAAGTTTCAACACAGTGGAAGTCCACCGCTTGAGACATTATACCTTCTCTGTAGCCCTATCTGTAATCAAAATGCCTATGGGAAGACCATTTTAATCCATTTCAACTTTTCTATCTATAATTTAAATGCATGCTAGATATTCCTGCTATCTTTTCTGTCATCTCTTCCCTTACTTAATTTTCAATAAAGAACTGACCACTGACCTCATCCTCTGTACTGGTCTAGATATAATCTGTTTAAATAATCCTAATGCTTGTCCCTGGGTGATGCATTTCTGTGAGCTCATTACAGCTATTGGTTGAAAACAGACATAAATCCCTATTAGACCCAATGGACCATGAGGACACATCAACCAGAGCCTCTAATACATCTTTTACAGTAACCAGACCTAAAACCTTCTCTTCCTCTAGAGAACATGGAGTAAGGACAGAAAAAGAGCAACTACTACAATCAATGTTGCCAACACCATGTCAAACAGAAGACAAAGATGAAACTGACCTACAGAATAGCACCTAGAAAGAAATCAAAGCAGCTGAAATCTGGATAGTTGAAAACTTGAGCCCCCATTTGTAATTAGGCCTCATATGAGTACAAATTAACAGTTGACTTCTTGATTATTGAGGCACTACAATTCTGCTGATTAAGATAATTTTAGTTGTGTTTTTTAAATTATATCTGAATAGACAGAAATTGATGATTATCAAACAAGAGTGAGTACTTTCTCCCTTTTCTTCTTTCTGAGTCTCAATCTTGCCCTGGACGAGAAGAAAATGCCGAAGCCCATTCCAAGTCCCAAGTCAGGGACAAGAAAGGACTGACTGCTTAGTTCAGGACAAATTTCATTTCAATCCATTGTTTCTTGCCAAAGGTTAACTTAAGGGAGTCACAAAAAGTTTTTTTTGTTAGGGATGAGATTAAGGTTTAAGAAAATTAATTTGTATTTTCTTGAGAGGTATCAAACTCCTGGAAAAAAATAGCTATTCTAGACCTTGAGGCAACCTAGCAAGAAAGCCAAGTTTAGGAAGAGTTTAAAAAAGAAAAATGTAGCATCTGAACTGCTGAGTCAGCTAACCCTGTAGTACCCACTCCTGGTCTTCTCAGTTATGATCATAAATCACTTTTACCCTTCAGTCACAATGGCTTTTTGATTGATAATTTAAAGCATCCAAACCAATGCATCATGCCTGTTCTCAAATGTTTAAAGTTAAAATATGACAGTGCATTGACATTTTTAAAGTGTTTTTAAAATTATTGCCTTATTACTAAAAAGTAAATTTTCATTAGGATGGGGCTTTCCAATTATTACTTTTACAGATAATTTAAAAATCACTTGAGAGTTTTCTTGTCATTCTGAAGCTATTAGTATTCTCCCAACAAAAATATAAAAGGATAAGCAGCCTTTTAAGGTATTTATTTCTTATCACCTACAGGTAAATGGTGGAATAGATGTTAGGAAAATTTCAAAACAAGAAGGAAAATGTTACCAACAGCTCATGCTCAGAAAGTCTAAGACCCCCCTAAGCACGTTTTAATTATCACCTGAATAAGTCTTTATTTTGCGTTTAGTAAGAAATTTAAACTCACAGTCACCTTAGAGAAACTTAGCTTGACACAGTCCACTGAGACAGTCGAATTGGTATTTATAACTAGAATGAAAGAACATTGCTATCACTGAATTTTCTTTTATAACGTTTATCTTGTTTATATTTTTATTTGTAAAACAATGTGGCAGCTGATAAAGGTTGTATAGCACGTGGTGCAATTACGCTTCTTGTACCAGTATGTCTTGGGCCTCCTCTCCAGTCTCATTTCCATGTGATTGTGTTCCTTGCAGGCCAAATCTGCATTTAATTTTACTCCTGCCAACCACTCATGCCATGCAGAAATGAGAAACCATGCACTGTACAGGGTGTAGTGAGGTTAATGTGATAGCTTAAGTCTCAGTGTTTTAAGTAGAGTAGGAAAAAAAACCCTCCAAAATTCATGTGCTAGTATAGAATGAGTCATGTGAAGGAGTACATGTCCATCTGTGCTACATACATGACACCATCCTGCAACAAATACATCTATTCTTTGGTTGGAATCAACTTCCGTTCCTTTCTAAACTCTCCTTCAGGACTTTTTTATGAAGCTCAATTTCTTTCTAGGAACTCTGGGTTTGTTGTGACTTTGCTGTATAGCTATGAAGAAACTTTCATATCCCAATTCTTAGAGTACCAGGGTCTTCACAAACATTACAGTAATATATAATTATAACAAATAAATATTTAACTGAGTAGCAGTTCATATGTAATAGTTAATTCCCAGCTTTTTACCTGTGTTAGTTCTTTTTAAACTTGATAGTTTTAAAAACAGCTGCAAAAAAGAAAAAAGTTAAATGCTACTTATTATTTAAAATGCTTGAGACCTAAATTTGAAATCTTCTCAATAAGTTAACATGAACCCAATATCTATAATTCTATTTTGCATACTTGTTTTCTTAAATATGATTACTGGCACCTGAGAGCTAAACAGTTGTCAGGAAGCCGGACCGAGGCCTTGACTGCATTATTAATCAAAAAAGCCTTCAGTATGTATCTTATTGGACAAATTAAAGAGATAATTTTCACATTCTCAAAGCTAAATATGTAAAATATGTATTAATAGCATGTATCCTTATATAAGATGTATAAACCTAAATACAATAAATTTCCATTAAAAAAGACCTATATTCTATATAATGTTTCATTTTGCTTTTTGAGTCTCATTGTATAGCAAAACTGGCCTTGAACACATGATCTTCCTGCATCAGCCACTCCAGTTGTGTTTATAGATGGGAATCAACACATCTGGCTAGTCCTTATTTATCATATATACAAATCTAGTACAAATATGTCGTGCCCACCTCGACCGGCAAGGAAGACGCAACACCGTTGAATCCTTCTCAATCAGCCTTTATTGCAGGAACACCTAATTGATAGTACGGGGACCCCAGGGAACAAAGGCACTCGCCTTAAATACAAGACAGGCTGTGGCTGTAAATTTGTCCACTGGGGATTGGTGGAGCATGAAATACCTATTTAGCATGAATATCACCCTGGCCTTGTAGGTGCTGGGGGTCTGCCAACACATGTGCTGTAGGTGTTTACCACAAACGACCACCGGATGTCGGCGCCATCTTTAGCCGCTCCCTACACAAATAGACACATAAGTTCTTTTCAAATGGGGGCAGTTCTCAAGGCCTGATTGACACACAAGGGAAAATATAATGCGTCCTTCCTGACGCCTCACATCTATGTCTGTTTTTGTTGTGGTGCAAGCACTGAAAATATAATTAATTCAGAAATTTTCATCTGTACAATATGTCTTTAACTACAGTCACTGTGAAGTACAACAGACACTTCAAACTTACTCTTCGTATTTAACAGAAATCTGTATTCATTTTTAATTGCGGAAGACAGGTCACCTGCCATTTAGATCTTAAAATCCCTAAATTCTCAGATACTGAAAGTTTGGTCCCCAAGGTGGCTCTATTGGGAGCTGATGGACCCATTAGAAGGTAGGGCCTAATAAGAGGTCCCTAGGTCATCAGCTGCATTCCATCTAAGTGGGACTGGGGCACCTCAATCCATTCCCTTTCTCATTTTTGCTGCCATGGTCAGACTGTATGCAATTTGCTCTGCTACATTCCCAGAACAACCACTATAACAACATATACCAGACCCTTAAAAATGAGGATTCGTATCCAACAGAAAAGAACCTCCAAACCTGAGCCAACAGATCTTTCCAGTGGCTGGACTAAGAACAATGCTCTAAATCGCTGATTCTCTTCATTCCTCCATCACACGGTGGGGGTAGGCACAGAACTGTGACGATTAAGCTAATCAGATACTGCAGCTGAAGTGAGGTCTGGACACTGAATAAAGAGGATTGTTTCCTACATGAAACTGAATTTTTGCTAGAAAGATTATCTAAATGAATATTGTGTAGCAACAGATGGGGATCTCTAAAATCCCAATTTAAAAAGAACACTTAAAAAAATAGTGTAGCGTCAACTATTATCATAAGACTTGTACAATGACTTGGTGTTGAAAACACACTGTATTGTTAACAGATGACCTTGTATTTAAAACAGCCTAGCTTCCCTAACCCCCTTTAAAGGCTAAGTCAGCTCTATTTTACAGCAGCTATCCTGGAACCGAGTTCTCTGAGTTACCAAGCTGAAATCAAAGATGCCACCATGACGTGGAGGGACGTGGAGAGTACTGCTTTGCCAGCTGCACTCAATATCATTAGCCAATATCAAATGGTCAGCCTGAAAGGCATACACACAAGTAACATTACTGACTGAGGAGATTAAACTTAAATATCTAGATATCTCAATAGACAAACGATGATAATGATAGGTAGGTTGGTAGGTAGATAGATAGATAGATAACAACAATTAAAGAAATCATAAATTTGAAATTGAATAGAAAGAGGTTGTGATACTTGGTAGGGTATAGAGGAAATTTTACACTTATTTTTTTAAAAAATTAGAAAAAAAGAAAGAAAGAAACAATGGCTAGGAGGAAAGCTAAGTGGTAAAGTGTTCATCTAGTCTGTACCAGGGTCAGAGTTCAATCCCAGGCAATTTAATGAAATTTAATAAGAAACACCTATAATACTGAGGCTCTTCTGTGCTACCTCTTTGTGTCACTGATTTCCATCCCCAGTGAATCCCTCCTTCTCTGAGATCATCGTCTTCTCACCACTGCGTACACAGGCATGAGGTCCAGGAGACTTGTCCTTGGTATGTTTGCCTCCTCCTTGTCCAAAATGATTTTAGCTCTGCAAGTTCTCATGTCTTTTTTTCAACCTGATAGAATTTATAATTGCTATGCAGCAGCCTGCCTTAACTCATCCAAAAGGGTCTGGCAATTGTGTGGATGTGCAAGTTGTTCTTTTTGAAGTGTTTTTGCACTCGGTGGATGAGAGGTGCTTCATGAGTTCAAAGCATTCCTGCGTTATTTGTCCAGCATTCCGGACAATCGGAGTAATTTGGCAACAGCTTTTTTTTTCTCCTTGGCAGAAGAAAGGGCTGATTGCATGGACGGCAGTGAGGGAGAATTAAGTTCTATTTATTCAAGGTTAAGGTCACTAGCAATGTACAATAAGACGTTCTTTGTTTTATGAATAAAAAGCATTTCTGATTTATACGCTCTTTTCAGCAGAGGAGCAAATATTCATTGTTAAAATTCATTAAATAACTTTGCCCACAATGTTATAAGCAAACTTTTTGGAGTTACAAATTTATCACCCGTGTTATTTATTTCATAGTCGTGAATCTTTACTCTCCAATCAAACTGATGCAGATTTTGATATCTGCCATCAATTGTGTCTTCCTGGGTGATTGGTTGAGCAGGAATTTATTTGTTGTTGTTTCAAACACTGCAGTTAGTGACACCCACTGCTTGGTGCAGGATCACCAGAACTCACTAACAGGACTGACCAACAATTCAGGGAACATTTCCTTGTACTGCAAAATTAAGCAGAAACTGGTCATTGTACCGTGTGTGCTGTTTCACTGACATCCTCCAGGTGGGTCCAAGAACTCCTTAGTGTTGTCTATAATGAGACTCTGTCACTCACTGCCAGGTGCTTAGTTTCCATTTTCCCCAGATAAAAAGTCTTTAAGAAAATAAATGTTGCCCACATTAAAATGTTGCTGCTGCTCTTGCTGCTGCTGCTGCTGTTGTTGTTGTTGCTGCTGCTGCTGCCGCCGCCAGTTGTGGTGGTGGTGATGATGATGATGATGATGGTGGTGGTGGTGGTGATGATGGTGATGATGATGGTTGTGGTGGTGATGATGATGATGATGTGGTGGTGGTGATGATGAAGCTTTATCACTGATAAGGAATATTTCCTGATTGCTTATTTAAGGTAGTTTGTTTTTGCCTTTCTGTTTGATTTAATTTTACTCTAGATATCTTTTGTTTTTCCCATAGCTATTTATTTCTTCAACACAATGTCTTCCCTTCTTAAAATAGGGTGGCTACCTCACATCTAGAAAGATTCTTCCACTTCACTGGGTTTGAAGTTTAGGAGTTGGACTCCATCCCCACATCTACAAATCTGCACACTGCTCATGTGTGAGCTGCTAACCTATGCTCATGCATGCACTTCCAATAGAACTGTAAGTCAAAGGGATCTCTCATAATAATGTGAACTGAACTTCTGCATTGTCCAAAGGAAACCAACTAGATATGGCACATGTTCCGCTTTATAACATGGAAACTAGGTTCATAATTTTCCGGACTACAATAGAAAGAGTAGGACAGCTGCTCTGGTCTTCCTCTAGTCTGTACTCCCTGCAGCCATGAGAGGAACTCCTGTCTGAGGCTCTAAAGCAATGGTACTAAACCTGTGGGTCATGACCCCTTTAGTGGGTCAAACAATTTTTCTACTACGGTTGAATATCAGATATTTATGCTACAACTCATAATAGTAGCAAATTACAGTTATAAAGTAGTAAGAAAATTATTTTGTGGTTGGGGGTCACACAACTTGAGGAACTGTACTAAAAGGTGTCAATATTAGAAGGTCGAGGACGACTGTTCTAAAGGACCCACCAGAAATCTAAATCTGCAAGGTCAAGTGCTTTCCCTTCGTAACCCAGCAAAGACCAATTTAGTGTGCACGTCCCCCTCCTGTGCAATACATAAACTTCCATCTCTTCAATGTTCCCATGTCTTTTTCATAATTAAAATCATGAGTATTCTTGTAGGAGGACTGATCTTGTTATTGTAGCAACCAAACAGAAGTTCATGAGCACTGACATTTAAGCCATTATCTTTAATTCTGAAAGTCATGACAACCTTTAAGTGTAAGGGCTAAAGGTTTCCTTACATCTGCTTAGCACGAGTCTAGTCAACTTAACAACAGAATTTAGATTAGGTATATTAGTAATTTGGCTTATTTTTCTTGATTGAAAAATAGAGAGGGTACCCATTTTGTTTTAACTGATTTGAATTTTTCCTGAGGACAGAGTGGTTATGATTTCTCTTTGTTTAATGAAATTTAAGGACTCATTTATCACACAACGAACCCATACTCTCTCTGTAAGGAAGGTGTGACTAAGAACCATAGGACTGACTGGCAACATCACCCACTCTGAAGTATGATGTCCTTAAATGATTGGGAATCTTGAATCATATGTAAATCCATGGAGTCTTCATTTGTCAGGCATGCATTTTTATGTAAACCATGGTTACTTACATTTTATAAATAAGGTTTTTCGTTTTTGTCATTCACAGGAAAAACTTATTGGAATTTCAGTTTGGCTTATATTTTTTGTTAAATGTTTAAGTAGAAGGTTAAAAATATTCATTTTTCCTTATTTCTTACAAATTTAAGTTTCCAGCATGCAATATTGAATATAGCAGAATTTAGCCATATTTTTTTCAAAGGGCCTTTAAATAATGTTAGTCATTGTGGTGGTTTGTATAAGAGTCGCTCCCATAGGCCCAATAATTTAAATGCCTAAAGAATGGCACTACTTTTTTTGGAGTTGGGGTGGCCTTGTTGGAGGAAATGTGTCACTTGTGGGGTGGGCCTTAAGGTTTTAAAAGGTCAAACCAGACCAAGAATCTCTCTTCTTGCTACCTTCAGATCAGGATGGAAAAGGGTACAGATTCTTCTCCAGCACCAGATCTGCCTATGCATTGCCATGCTTCCTGCCATGAAAATGGACTAAACCTCTCAAACTGTAAGCCAGCCCCAATTAAATACCTTTATTTATAAGAATTGCATAATCACCGTGTTTTGTCAGCAATAGAACATTAACTAAGACAGTTATTTAAACCAACTTAGCATAACACAAATATGCAATATTTATCAAATTTGTAACTTTTCACTAGCTTAGTAAGTCCAAATGACAAATATTCAAATAATTCAATGAAATAAATATAGGTAGGCTAAAAAAATTAACATTGTGGCACCAGATAGTGATTTTAATATTTTCTAAAATTCTAAGAATGAATCTATTCTTCAGTCACACATGTTTAGTCAGAGGATGATAAACATATTCATGTTTGTTTATACATTTATAGCTATTTAAAACATCAGCAGTACAACATTCTTCTTATAACAAAAAATAATGTCCATTCAGTTCTTATTCTTCTAACACCAAGATTTATTCTTCTTCTACTTGATGAATTCATTTTTCATCCCTTTTAACCAGTCTCGAACTTCTAAAATGGGAACTAGAGAGAGCTCAGAAGTGAGGACCAGAGTCTCATGCCATCGTCTAGGTCAGTTGACTTACAACTACCTATAACTATAGTTCTGGGGGATCTGAGCCCCTCTTCTGGCCTCTGTGGGTACCCACAAGCATGTGTGCAAACTGGTGCATAAGCACATACATAGTTTTAAAAATATATCTCTTCAAACTGAGTTAATATCTTAAAATACATTCTAGAATTCAGTGCTTAGAAACATCTGTGATTCTCATCATTGTTAACTATTTTTCTAGAGTTTACGTTTTGCCTATTAAAATACATAGGCACACAATCTAATATTTTTACACAATCTAATTTTAAGCTATGTGGACTTCATCTTAACTTTAAAATATAGGTTAAGAAATTTGTCTGTTTCTAGAGAGCTGGCTCAGCAGTTGAGAGTATGTCCAGAACCTAAGTTCAGGAGGCTGACTGACACTGAGGCCAGACAACTCACAGCTTCTGTAACTTACACTTCCAGGAGATCTGTCTCTGCTGGCCTTGGTAAACACCCCTCATGTGTAACATATATTCTCAATACACTCATAGACATAAATAAAAACAAATCTAATTTAAAAATTGACTTCTGTTTACTTTCAAAGCTTCTGTAATCATCCTTTACACTTCAAGATTAAAAGACAGTCAGATGATGCCAGCAAGTGCAATGATACATAAATGACCTACCATTAGAAATAGAAACTACTTCCAAGATCCATCAGGTCTAGTGAGGCAATACATACCACATTATTTGACCTGCACAAGAAAATGAATAAATTTACATGTAATTAAATGAGAAGACAAAACCTGTGTTTTCAGGCTCCCATGATGCACTATTGCCTTTACTGTGTTTAACTCAGAAATTAGTCAGCATAAGCAGGAGTATTTTTGAAATATAACCAACTGCCATTATAGAGAGAGAGAGAGAGAGAGAGAGAGAGAGAGAGAGAGAGAGTGTGCATACTCTTTTTCCTTATAAAATATGGAAATCTCAAATTCCCACATACTTAAGAAATGGAAAATAGGGCCGTGTGTGTAAATGTGTAGATGTAAGCAATGACAACAGAACCCACCTTCTTCAAGGTACATTTCTACTCTTCATGTTAACTCACTCCTGGGGAACACCTTGAAATTACAGGGCTGGGAGATACCTGGGGAGGACAGCCTACAGCTACTCTGCACTGGCACAGGAGGCCTTAACTGAAGAACTCCATGAATAGTTTTAGGAGGGCTTAAAATATCCGAAAATTAGATATAAAATTGGATTTCTGTAGACACATTTTTTTTAAAAGGACAGCTTGCTGCTTTAACCAGTTTGTAAGGCAGCACTTCCAAACATCTTTCATGTCACAGTACAAATAAAAATGTTATTTGTATAGCTTCCTGGGAAGAATAAGAGTTTGGGGAATCTAGATGGAAATACAGTTTAATATTCATTCACTTTCCCATGTAATTATAAGCATTAAATACCAAGTGTTAAAGAAGATAATAGTTGTTAAATTTGAATAATATTTTCCAATAAGATAAAATATTAAAGAGAACCTTGGATAACATCTTTTCAATATCAAGTTTAATGCCTAAAATGGTAAAATGCAATTACTGATTGAGGATTTTTTTTAAATAATGATTCATTCAAAATCTCAAGTCAGAATCACTGGGAATATTTGCGCAAATAACAAAAAGAATAAATCCAACCCAAGGGAAAGGAACATATCAGATTTACCTTCATCCTTTAAACAATGATTTAATGACATCAAAGACATCAGACTTCCAAGACATAAGAAGAGATGAGTGATGTCCCGAAAGGCAGGAGAAAAGCTGTATTCCAACCACCAAAACGCTAACAAATTTCAGGAAGACGCAGACAGCGGAAACTCAAGCCAAATGCCAGTCACTCTAGGATGGGAAGAGATGGGAGCAAGAAACCAGGGAGTTGTGGACAGAAAATAAAAGGGAACATGAAGAACGGCCAACAGCAGCCCACGATATTCAGGAAACACTAGTCACTGTACACACATGTGAGCCAGCAACTCAAAGCCACCAAGAAAACCATCTCAAAGGAGAAAAGATAAGGAATAATTCCCAGAGTAGCATAGTCATAGAAATCTTGACTCAGTAGAAGCAAGCAATATCCTAGATGGCTACTAGTTTGGATCCACCTAGCTAAGAATCAGAAAGACCAGATATAGAAGGAGGAGAAAGAAAGGATGCAGGTGATGGGCACCATTTATGAGAGATTATAAAGATAATACTTATTGAGGTCTAAATCAAAACACAGGAGTATCAAACTACTTTCAAACGAAATGCAACTATATCTACAACAATATGAAGCTGATATCCATAGTAAACCTCTTCTCTGAAGGGAAAGGGCAGGAGCCAGTGGGTCTTGGGAAGAGGGAAGGTGATGGGAGCGGGGCCTGGGCAGAGTGGAGGGAGGGGAAAGTTGGTCAGGGTGTAATGTATGAAAGCAGAATAAATTTTACAAAAACAGAAAATAATGATACATTCAAAATCTCAAGCCAGAATCACTGGGAATATTTGTGCAAATAATAAAAAGAATAAATAAAACCCAAGAGAAAGGAACATATCAGATTTACCTTCATCCTTTAAACAATGATTTAATGACATCAAAGACACCAAACTTTATCTTCCAAACTTTAAATTCATACTGTTTTGCATCTAACCAAAGATTCTGATCCCTCCTTTAACTCAAAAACTGATCAATGAATTCACTGTAATTGAATTTAGTAAACCAACATTTAAAAAATAAGGTTTATTTTTCTGCCAATAACATTTTTAAAAAAGAAATCAAGAAAATAATTCCATTTTTAAGGAATAACTAATCAAATAAAATATTTGGAAACATCTATACACTGGAAACTGTTAGACTGACAATATAATTAGAAGACATAGATTACTGGAATGATATCCCTTGTTCATAGATTTTAAAAAAATGAATACTGCTAAAATGTTTGTACTACTCAATACAATCTCTATCAACAAACCAGAAATAGAAAAAAGAAAAATCCTAGAATTCTCATAAAACCATAAAAAATTATGAACATCTAAAACCAAGGAAAACAAAGCTGGAAACATCACACCTTTTGATTTCAATTACATTAAATACTTCAGTATGACTGTCAAGAGAGTAATAAATATAGACAATGGGGTTTGCATACACAATTAGATTTTTTCAGCCATAAAAAAGGTAAAGCTATATTGTTTACAGAAACGCAGATACAATTGAAGATAATCATGTTAAAGGAATTAAGTCCATATCAGAAAGGCAAATGTCATGTTTTCTCATGTAGTGGGTCCTATATTTTACAAATAAATAAAATCATGCATATGCCATGGCAGTAGAAGTGAAACTGCCTAGTGAAATAGAGGGAACTGATTGGGGAGCTGAAGGGTGACAAGCGAAGTGTACAGGAACACATGCTATAACTACACTATACATTTGCATGAGGTATTTTAGAATTGAACAGGTACAGAGTACATCATAATTAAGGTAACTGAATTTCTGCATTCTGCCTTTGCAATCCCTCTTGCTTTGCAGTTACTTTTATTTTGCATGAACTACATATGTGAAGCAATATGGAGGGACACAAGGACTAGACACACAAGCTGCACTCCAACGGAGCTCAAACAATGTGGCCCATTATTCACGTATTCCCCCAAATAAGCACTCACGGCTGAATACATCTTAAAAATTAATTAAATGCTTCCATGATCAAAACAGAACAGTACTGCACAAAACCAAATATAGAGTTCAGCAAAATCAAATGGAAAGTCAAAGGGAATATGTTTTTGACAAGGACTTGACAAGTGACAAGTAGGACACAAAGGGAATAGCTAATTTGTTCAATGAATTACATGAGGAAATTGGATAGCTACATGTGAAAG
The DNA here is from genome assembly GCF_021556685.1 of Rattus norvegicus. Taxonomy (NCBI): domain Eukaryota; kingdom Metazoa; phylum Chordata; class Mammalia; order Rodentia; family Muridae; genus Rattus; species Rattus norvegicus. The sequence goes on along the minus strand of NC_141551.1, from coordinate 42,737,287 downwards.
AATGATTAGACCCTTATTCAAAGTGATACAGAAAGATCAATTCAACAGACTTAACTGTAAGATGTGGGTAATAAAATTTCTGAAGAAAGTAAAGGGAGCTGTCTGACTATTTTATGAGAACTTCTGCGGTTATTCCGCCAAAACTAAAACCCACTAAAAGTAAGAGGAAGCTGTGTAAAGCTGAATGGTTTCTGTTGAACAAAAGAAACAATCCGAAAAACGAAAAGGGCAGGAAGGAATGCAGTGCTTCTCAACCTGGGGGTCATGGCCCCTTCAAGGGTTGCCTTTGAGATATCCTGCATATCAGAAATTGACATTACAATTAATGACAGTGGCAAAATTACAGTTAGGAAGTAGCAACAAAATAATTTTATAGTTGAGGTCACCACAACAGTAGGAACTGTATTAAAGAGGCACAGCATCAGGAAGGTTGAGAACCACTCACTGGAGAAGAGCATATTTACAAATCATACATAAAATAAAGGGTTAATTCAAAATTATATAAGTAACTCATACAACTCAGGAGTAATACAAAAAATAGTTCAATGGGAAAAAATGAACAAAAAAGTATAATTATTGATAAATTACCCCCCCCAAACAAAGGCATGAAAGGCCAACAGGTAGGTGAGGAGGCCCTCCCTGGCAATGCACACCTGTCAGGATAGCTATTATTAAACAGACAAGAGGGGAAGAAAGCAATTTCCACCAAACAAACTTGTCAGCACCTTGGCCTTAGACTTCAGAATCTTAGCTTCCAGAATGTTAAGAAATAAATTGGTAGTTTTATAAATTAATATTTTCAATGCTCCATCTAGAAGCACAAATGGACTACAGCAGACCAAGAAGCTGACCGGTTCTCACTCTTCCCTCATATTATGTTACGGCCTTTAGACTGAAGGCATTGGTGCCAAGTGGACTGGGAATCTATGTAAACTGAGATTATCAAACGTAATCACTACATTGGTAGACATACAAAGTTATTTCTTATTATTTAAATCCATTTAAATGACAGATGAGTGTGGTAGTTTGAATGAGAATAATACCCATAGATGGGCTCCTATAATTTAAATACTTGGTCCCTAGTTGGTAGAACTCTTTGAGAAATATTAAGGAGTATGGCCTTGTTGGGAGAGGTGTGGTCACTGGAGGCAGGCTTTGAGGTGTCAAAGTCCATACCAAGTCCAGTTACCTCTTTCTGTCTCATGGTTGTCTAAGGAAGTGAGCTCTCAACTGTTACTATAGTGCTATGTCTGCCTGCCTGCTCCCATGAAGGTCCTACCTCTAACCCTCTGAAAGGTTAGAAGCCCAAATTAAACGTTTTGTTCTCTAAGTCACTGTTGACATGGTGACTTATCACAGCAATAAAAAATGTAACTGGGGCAACTTCTCTGTTATTCGTATTAGTGCATTCTTTCTTCAGAGCACTAAGTGGGCATTTGTGTTACAAGACATGTGAAGCAACAAGAAACTGGATCATGAGTGCATGGTCTTGGGCTTACCTTCTTTGCTAATGGGATTTCTGATAAAATATTGGCAGACCATCTTTAAACAGGTTTCAAAGTTGTCAGATTCTGCTAACTCTTTTAGACCCCAACCACAGAGAAATAGTAATTATCTGTCGGTCTAGAAATATTGTATTTTTACAATAACAAAATTGAGAACACTTGGATTGCTGTCTACAATGCACCCTGGACAGACTTATGCTTCCTTTCTACAGTTATTCTGGATCTATAACAAGAATGCCTCTTAGGCAATAGCAAACCCTTGCTGTCATGGGTCAAGACAGTGCTTCATGGGAACTTTGCTGTTCACAACATTCGCTCAGACTGCATAATCCTTCCACTCTTCACTCAGAGCATCAATAGCTACTTCTGTGGTCATGAACTTCTCATAGAAGGTAGGATGCTTGTGTTCATTATCCACTTCAATGAGGTTCTGACAGTTGTTGACTCAGAAGGGAAAATTGAGTTTCATCTTAATATGGACAACTGCCTAGGAAGTGCCACAAAAATGAGTAAATTTTTTTTGAAGCAACACTGTTAAGATAATGAACTTACTATCTAAAGGAAGTGCAGGGACAAAATTGGAGCAGAGATTGAAGGAAAGGCCATTCAGTGACCTGCCCAGCCTGGGATCCATTCCATGTGCAGGCACCAAATTCTGACACTATTACTGATACCATGTTGTGCTTGCCGACAGGAGCCTAGCATGTCTGTCCTCTGAGAGACTCTACCAGCAGCTGACTGAGACAGATGCAGGCACCTACAACCAGGGACCTCTGGGGAAGAGTGAGGAAGGACTGAAGGAGCTGAAGGGGATGTCAACCCCATAGGAAGAGCAACAGTATTAGCTAACCCAGACCCCTCAGATCTCCCAGAGACTAAGCCATCAACCAAAGAGCATACATAGGCTGGTCCGTGGCCCCGGGCACACATATAGCAAAGGGCTGATTTAACTGGCTTCAGTGGGAGAGGATTGCACCTAATCCTGTAGAGACTTGATGTCCCAGGGAAGGAGGATAGTGGGAGAGGGTGAGGTGGGGAGATCACCCTCTCAGAGGCAAAGGGGAGGGTGTGTGGGGTGAAGATGGACCAAGAGGAGAGGCAACATTTGGAATGTAAATGAATAAGATAATTTAATAAAAAAGTAATGAACTTAAAGTTTAGTTGGTTCAGGGGTTAAGAGCACTGAGTGCTCATCCAGAAAACCTGAGTTCTGTCTGTAACTCCAGTTCCAGGTGATCTGACACCCTGGACTGACATACATACAGTCAAAACACCAAGACACATTTTTTTAAAAAAAGATTATGATAAACACATGCTTAATGTGTTTAGGTTCTAGCTTCAGTGCCTGAGTTTCAAGCATGTTGTTGCATGTGTCATAGTTTTTGATAATTTTTTTAAAGATAAAAAACATTAACATATTTCAAATCCTGTATCTGACTGATGACTTGTACTTAGAATTTACAAATAGCTCTAGAAATCTAGTGATAAAAAGAGAAATAACCAAATGAAAATAGAGATTTGAATACCATAAATCTTCAGGTAACTATTGACTCCATGAAAATACAGTCGATGTTGTTAGTAGCTGACAATGTATAAAGTAGAACTATGAGACAGTTCTACACAAGATTGTGTGAAAACGGAAGTGAGGAGTCATAAGACTAAATGAGCAGGATGAGTTTCAGGACCTAACATGCTCACTAAGGACAGGTAGCAATTGCAAACAATGGAACTTCTCTTTAAAACAGTTCCTTACTAAGTTAAACCTGCATTTGCTTAGGACTTTGTCTAAAGATAAAGAAGTGCTTGGGCGGGGTTGGGGATTTAGCTCAGTGGTAGAGCGCTTGCCTAACAAGCACAAGGCCCTGGGTTCGGTCCCCAGCTCTGAAAAAAAAAAAAAAAAAAAAGAAAGAAAGAAAAAGAAAAAAATATATAAAACTAAGCCACTACCTAAAGACTATACATGGACTGACCCTGGACTCTGACCCCATAGGTAGCAATGAATATCCTAGTAAGAGCACCAGTGGAAGGGGAAGCCCTGGGTCCTGCTAAGACTGAACCCCCAGTGAACTAGTCTATGGGGGGAGGGCGGCAATGGGGGGAGGGTTGGGAGGGGAACACCCATAAGGAAGGGGAGGGGGGAGGGGGATGTTTGCCCGGAAACCGGGAAAGGGAATAACACTCGAAATGTATATAAGAAATACTCAAGTTAATAAAAAAAAAAAAAAAAGAAGTGCTTGGGCATACAAAAGCTTAAACATTAAAGCTTTGTTGTGTCTGCAGAGAAGACATCCAAAGCAGAAGCAACTACATTTCAACAGATGGATGTCTATGTCTTGCTTTACCTACACTTGGAATTATTACTCTACAATGAAAAGATAAATATAATTAAAATATAGAAAATGATTATCAAAAACTATGAAACTCAGAGACTGAACCCAGACTGTAAACACATATAAGTATATTCATACCCTAGAACTCCATTTGCAAAATCTGTAGAATGGGATTGGAGACCTTGAAGCTTCTGTTAAAACTACTGAACCCCATAGTGCCAAAGCAAAAACAATGTGTGAATGAGTATGACTGTTCCAATAAAACTTTATTTACACAATGGGTGTGTTGGCTCACAGGCCATGTTTGTTGGCAAGCCTTGCTCTGGAAGACACAAGCTACAGCGTGGTGGTAAAGAACAGATCAGCCTTGGCCAGAGGAGGCAAAGACAAGTAAATGGGCTGAGGGAAGGGCTCCAGGAGGAGGATGAAGCCTTTGGGAGTAATCCATATGCTCACATGCTTGTCATGATGATGGCTTTGCAAGTGCATACATGTGTCAACTCATCAAGTTATAGATGTTAAACACGTGCAGTTTATTGTCTGTCAATTACACCTCAATAAAGCTGTTAAGGGAAAGCAAAGCCCAAAACTCCAGGACTATTTTTTCCCATCTACTTACACATTCGTAGCAGTTGACATTTTTAGTTCAAGAAATGAACAGCCCTTGTTTTTCTTCTATTATCCAATGTAATGCTAAAATGAATTTCAAATCCAGTCACACTTTTTTATACCGAGTTTTGTTTCATGTTTTAAATGAAGCTCTCTTTTTGCAGTATGGCACATCCATCACCAACGCAAGTATTACAAGGAAAGTTATTTAGGTGTTTGGCTGAGCTGTGTCTGACAGAAACCCACTCCCTTATCCTATCTACCCAGACTTACATGCCCCTACTTTCAGGGGCTGCCACTACTACATACAGAAAAACCACTGAGCGGCTTCCACAGCTTGAGGGACCCTTCACAAAAGGGTAGGAGTGCTCTCAGATGGCAAGCACATGACAAGGTAGAACCATCTCACAGGACTCAGGGACTATGAGAAGAGGGATGACAGACAGCCAATGTTGTTGGTCACCATCCAAAGCATATGAGCCCTGAAGCAACCAACCTGAGACAATGAGTGTCCAGGCACACTAGCTCCCCAAAGATTTTACATAATCCCTACCACATCCACTGCCATCCATTCACAGCAGGAGAGGAAGGAAGTCCAGCATGCTGGAAGATTCTACTTCAAACCTGCAGCTAGCATAGAAGTCAACACAGGAAACACAGGTTTGATTCTTACTAAAGAAACAGGCACTAAGATTGCCATTGTATGATTCTGTCTGAATCGATCTTATTGTGTGCACTTCAGGAAGGCAGTGGAGCAGAAACACTGCCTTCCAATGCATTGCAGTATTGTCCGTATGGGTGCATGAGAGCTTTCATGAGTTTACATGAAAACACTGCCTTGTGGCTTGGGTAGACATGGGTTGAAATCCCAGATCCTCAATTTGCTGTGTGAGTCTAAGCAATTCATTGAAATTCTCTGTGCTTCAACTTTCCATCTTCAAAATTAGACAATCCTCAGTCTTGTATAAAAATTGACTGGGGAACCCAAATGCTGTATTAAATGTGAATGACTATCATTATTATAACTTACAAGGTCCCTGACATACAATCTTGTCTGGTCTCAGTATTGATAGTTTTTCTCCAAATTTGTTTTATGCTTAATTTTTATTTCATGAACCTGGAGTCCTGACATTTATTATCTCATTCAGCTGGTGGCTAATGTGGCCTGGTTTTAGCAGATAGGCTTTCTTTACAGACGTCTTAACTTGGGCTCCTCCTATCCTTCTAAGATTAACCATCACATTAAATAGGCTGGGTTTTCATTGCTGTGCTGTATTTTCTCTATCTTTGCTAACAACCTTACACTTTGCTGCTGCTGACATTGCATCTAGCTGGGTCAGATGTGAACAATGCGAGCAAAGCAGAGAGGAAGGCCTTATGATGAAGAACACCTCTGTAACCCTTCTTTATCTTTATAATGTTTTTTTCCTTCAGAGTTAGAATAATGACATTATTTAAGTCATATGACAACTATAATGATTGGATCATGTATATTGAATTGCCCAGCATGTAACTAGCAATCAATAAATGTCAACTGTAATTATCTGTCTTATATTCCTTGGACTATTCTTTTTTTCCCACTGAGTTCCCCAAGTCATGCACACCTCCAAGTACTCTATGGTCTTCCTTACAGCACCCAATTTCTTTGTTCCTTTTTTGTTTTTCTTTTCTCCCTCCTTTGCTCTCTCCTTCCCTCCATCCCTCCATCATTTGGATAAGACTCCTCTCTGTTAGCAGCAGGCTGTGGTCAGCTTGCTCACTACTTTACTGTAGCATTTTCCGTCACTAATTTCAACACCATTGCTAAGTGTCTATTACATCCATGTAGCCCAGTAAAGCACTTGATAGTTTAAAGGAAAAAAATTAGCATCACCACCATTTATTGAAACCACCATGCTCTCGGTCAGAGAAACCTCTCACTTTCAGTCAAGAACTTTAAAATAAGTAATTTTAAATGTGGAAAAGCCAGTTTCCAGCTTTCTTTAAAAACACCAGTCTAGTCCTTTGAAAAGATCTAAGATAATGTATTACCTTATATTGCCAAGTTTAGGATTTGATCTGTCAGCAGAAGTATGTTGGAGAAGGCCTGTGTTTCTCATTGAATGAAAAGACACAAAATGACCCCCAAAAGAAAATGATGTCACAAAGATTAATTTAGATTCCATGTAAAAAGATATTTATGTGAGACTCCTTCTGCTAAGTTTGAGTCCCTTAAAACAAAAAACTAGCTATTTCTTTTTAATTGAAAGTTGTAACAGAAAATTATACCTGATTTACATTTCAAATTTCCATGTAACTATCAACTTTTATAGTGGGGAACAGATGCTGATGTGAATGTTACAAAGCTGAGAAATGCTTCTCAAATCCATGGTAGAGAGATGTCAAGTGGAACCCAGGAAAAGAAATACTAAAAGAAGACCAGGACAGAAACACTTGCCTGGACTTGTTCAGTGCAACAATGCCTTTGTTCAAGGAGCCCTAAGTAAGTGTCCAGAAAAGTCTTCAGCAATGTGAATCTCAGTTTAGATAAACTTTAAACCAAATTCCTATCTGTACAGTTAATAAACAAGTACCTTGAGACACACACACACTAGGATCTACCAGGACAGGTCCTTTTGTAGATTTTCAAAAGAATATTTAAATGTAAACCACCATTCGGCTTTACTGAATCTTGATGTCCATAGCAGCAATCAATCATTTCAAAAGGAAAGTTGCAGATATACAGTTCAACAACAAATATTGGTGGTTCTTGCTTCTGACTGATTGAACCCAATTAATTAATTCACTATCAGGAGGTGGTGGTGATGGACATGATAAAACAGGTGTGAACTTGACTTTGACCCCTCAGACGTCTTCCTACTCCCAATTATGAATTCATCTGAATTGATATAAACCCATGGAGAACATCACCCAAGAAGGGGAGAGCTAGGCAGAGATAAAGAAAAAGTTTATCCTAAGGGCATCCTAGAACATGCCAACTATTTCAGTCATTTCATAGATCATATTAAAAGGAAATTTGGGATAAACAGCACTCAATTTCTTGAGCTTCTTCTAATATTTTGAATATATGAGTCCTTGACCTCATAAGTCTAAGAACTTTTTTTTCACTTCACTGTGTTCCCTCCAAAGCTCAGATTTGTTTTGATATATTATAAAATAGTATGTTGCTAATATTTAAAGAAACAGATAAGGGCACCGGATATTACATGCAGAATATCATCCGTTAACTCATAGATCAATACGATCTGCTGACAGGCTGGGCTCTGCTAATTATGTTTTCCACAGTCTGATAAAAATGTTCTGCACCAGAGTATTTTCTATAGCTGGGTACAAGCATCCACAACAGGGTCCTTGTTAAGGGTCTGAACTTCCACTTAAACCTTCCATGTTAAATTCCTAGTCAGCAAAATAATTAAATAAAGTCTAGAATCAACTTTACGCTTTAATGTCACTTTATTGGGCATTTTATTTTAACTTCCATTTGTTGTTTAATAATTTCCTGCCCTCACTGCTCACATCCACTGAATCATCTCACGGTACTTACCAGGCATTCATTGGCTTTGAAGGGTTGCCATAGACTTGACACCCAGGTCACAAAGCATGTAGGAGGAAGCAAATGGGATCACAACTGCAGCCATTTTACATACAGCAAGAGCACCCAAGGAGCTCAGAACAAACACAGCATTGTGCTGCCCTGGGCAGCTGCTTGGCTAAATGTGGCCCCCAGCTGTCAATGAGACAACTGGTAATAATGAATTACTAGAGATTTAGACGGATCCAGCCTGTGTTTAGCCCCTCCTCAGAGACAGGCTCTTTACGTAGGTCTACACGTTTTGTTATGGGCCACCAGGGGAAACTCTGGACAGAAAGGCAGAACAGATGTATCAGCAATGCAGCTTTACCCCAGAACTGCTGGTAAAACAAAGATGTGATATGCAGATAAAGTTGTTCTCACTTAACAGGAGTATTCTAATGGCAAACTGAACCAGCCGCAAGGAAACAGTTTACTGCTGGATTCTTTCTGTGTGCATATACTTTAACTTTTTTTGGTATGTACAAGATTTAATTAATTTCTTGCTGCTTTAATGAAGAAACTGATCAATTCTTTTACAGTAGGGAAGAAACATGGACAATGGGTGTTGTTATAAATAACTCAGAACTGTTCAGTCTCAAAGCAACTTTTCGTGGCTTTAGAAACTAAAATTGACTCATCATTTGGTTATCTCTGAATGCCCAAGCCATGCACAATTCTACTTGTACTAAATATTTGGCAATGCAAATAATACAGAAAAAAATCTGGTGAATGTGAAACATCATCAGAATTAACTTTCCCAACAGGGAAATACTGTTCATTCTTTCAAGAAAGATTCAATAGTGCTGCAGCACAGGCAGTGCCCAATCTGAAGGTTAGAAAGTAACAATTCAATCATCCTTTCCCTTTCTCTACAAATATACAGACACACACCGCAACATGGATTCATTCAACATCTGACCATGGTACAAGAGGAAAATAATCCAATTTTTCATCTTAAAGGGACTTCTTCACATTCCAGGATATATCACTGATATTTCTAAGACAGTTCAATGCCTCATATTCTCTCTCTTCATACTGTCAGAAACACATAAACAATTGCTTTTCTAAGAGACTATATAAAATTGAGTCACCAGAAAGTTGGATATGAACCCATAGATAACTGTGACAAACCAATGACAGAATTTAAGGAAACACTGATTTCTTTTATAATTAGAAAGTACTAAAATTGAGACCAGCTCTTTAAAAATTAAACTGCATATCACACGTCCCATTTCTTCCTGGGAAATAAATAAATTAGCAACACTTTCCTCCACCATCATTAACCTGCACTATAACTACATATTTGTACAATGCATTTCTTTTGTTTAGGGTTTCAACTACATAGCTATATCAGAAGAATATAGTCCAAAGTTTTGGAGGTTTTTATAAAGGAGTTGTGTAATACTGGGAAATGTTGGAATTTAGGAAGTCAAGCTAGGTAGACATTGTTTCTCTCAGCTCAAGGCTGTAATGACTGTGTTTTGAGAAGGTCTCTCTTCTGTGAGAGCCACCTATTCAGTGACTGCTCCTCTCTTGGCACTTTGCAGTTATACTGGTATCAAGGTTGTCCTCTCCCACCTCCTTTGGCTATGCAGAACTCTAGAATGCCTGCAGGTCTCATTCAATGTGGCTATATGCTTGCTGAGATTTTCAGGGGACTTTTTGAGTCGTCGTTTGTAAATGCCTAAAGTGAAAGTAATGACTCTTCTAGCAATTTGCTCTATCAGAAGCCTGTGTGTATTCCCAGCAATGCTACAAGATGAACACCCCTGCCCCGTCTAAGTACACATGAGGCAAGTCCTTTGCAATGCATAAATATGCTCATTCCTATAGTTTGCACATACAGGAATCCATAACCTTCGCAGACACATCATCTGGCTGTATGTATCTTGACACTGCCACTGCCATTGTGAGACAAGAGTTTTATAGAAAGCTGGACACTAATTACTCTCTTAGATATTAAGAGAAAACAAAGGGTTTTTTTAATACTTTCATTTTTAACCACATAACAAAAACAGGATATGGTTTTATCCCATTTTGTTTTGCTTTTACCTTTATCTAGATAGGATTCTGTCCAGTCAAAGAAAGAAGAAACTAAAGAATAAAGGTTACAATTGTCCCTACCACAAAATAAAATGCTGTTGTGCAAAATTGTCAACCAGCCCTCCTTATCACTTCCATTATACTTAGAGCACACTTAGGTTTCCCAATACTAGAATGTAAGATATCAGAGGCTAAATATAGGAAAAATATTATAAGCATTTTATTCAGATAGGAAGGTTTAAATATCCTGTGTACAAGAAGAGTTGCCCTCAGTTCACCACCAAAAGTATCATGTTAGCATTTCAGCCCTAGTTTGGGTTCAAACCTTTCTTCTTCTTACAGTAGAAAAAAATAATAATTTGTACTTGAGATCATCTTCAAAACTTGTCTGCCTTTATAATGTGTTTACTTCATTCTTCTATTTAAAATAGATCTAATGATAAATTTGCAAAAGCATACTAATATTAGCCATTTGAAAATCCAATAACAAAAACCAGTGAAAAAGAAATAATAAAGAACAATTATTTAATAATAATAATAATAATAATAATAATAATAATAATAAACACAAAAAACCAATTCAATTGAAAATTAAAAACTATAAAAGTTCGAGCTAGTGATACACATCCATAGCTCTCGCACTTAGAAGGTGAGGCAGGGGGTTAGCATTTAAGGTTATCCTCGCCTACAGAGCAAGTTTGAGGTGATACTGAGCTTTATTAACATATCTCAAACATTAAAAAAAGTGAAAAATAAAATTTGTTTTAGATATAAACTTAGAGATAAAGTCGTTTTTCTGACTCCTCGCCATATAAAAATTTCATTAATGGAATTACTGAGGAGATTCAAGGCTAAGAGAGCTGACTGCCAATCCTGATGACCTGAGTTCAACTCCTGGGACCCTAAAGGTAAAAGGAGAGAAGCAAAAGTTGCCCTCCCACCATCACATGCGTGTCACACAAATAAAGTAATATAAAAAGACTTTTTAAATTAAGAAAGTAGACAAATAATTCAGTTGTTGTGCAGGAATTATATAAGAAAAAATGATGTCACAGCTTATTAACAAAAAACAGTCCTGGGAGAGATTTTTTTGTTAGATTAATATGTGATTGAATGTGTTGGAGAAAAGTTAAACTATTTAACTTTATTTGTATTATCAATAATATGATAAAATTTAAAATTTCAATTTAATTTTAGCTTAATAGTCATAAGTAAGTGGATACTTATGAGAAATTCTATACTAATTTTCTTTTCTGTTTGATTCTGTGTTTCTCTTTCAGGAAGTTTTTGGTTTGTTTTTGTAATATACTTGTGGTGACTGATTACAGTAACTCTGTTAAAAATTACATGTTTGTTATATTTAATGTATTTATTTTCTTTTTTGTTGTTATTTTGGTTTGGCTTGGGTTTTTTTTTTGTCTTGTTTGTGTTTGTATATTTGTTTTCAAGACAGAGTTTCTCTGTATATCTATGGTTGTCCTGGAACTCACTCTGTAAACCAGGCTGGCCTTGAACTCAGAGGTCTGCCTGCCTCTACATCTTGAGTGCCTGGATTAAAGGAATCTGCCACTATGGCTGACTCAAATTTGCTTTCTTAATTTAAAAGTTTAACATGTTTTTTAAAAAGAAATTAGAAAATTTGAATTTGGGGGGAGCTAATAAATGGTGTCAAAACCAATTACATATTTTGTAAGATAATTAGGAAAAATGGTCTTAAAAGTTGAATGGAATCACAAAAGATCTTAGTGGCTAGAGCAGTTCTAAGTAGAAAGAACCATGCTAGAAGTATCCCAATATTTCTCCTCAAATTATACCACAGCACCATAGTGATAAGAGAAACTATTCAGTGCCAGTCCAAGACAGACATGACAGCAATGGAACCTAAGACTCAGAAGTAAACCACACAGCTACAGCCATGAATTTTCTACAATGGTGTTAAAAACACACATTAAAAAAGAGATAATTTCTTCAACCAACAGTGCTGAGAAAGCAGATGTTCAGGTGAAGAATGTAACTAAAGTCACTTCTCCCATCATGCACAAAAGTCTAATTTACATGCATCAAAGACCTTACGAGAAGACATGGAACATTGAAATTGCTATAGAGGGAAAACAACAGTAAACAACTTTGAGATACAGGAATAGATAAAAACTTTCTGGGAAAAAAAAAAAAACCTCTAATAGCACAGAAACTGATTGCGAGAACTAAAAAGCAAAGCTATGTGAAATTATAAAGCTTTTGCACAACAAAGGAAAAAGTTCAGCAGAGTGAAGAACTGCACCAAAGGATGAGCCTGTCAACTATGCCTCAGAGTATATTAACATACAGGACGCATAACACTGTAAAAGTCACCCAAAATTCAATTGCCCATCAATAAATAGACTAGCGAATTGAATGGCTACTTCTCAGAAACACAAACTTCCCAGAAATATTTGAAAAGGTGTCCAATATCTTTCTGTATCAAAGAAATGGAAATTGAAACTGCTTTGAGACTCCAACTTTATGATGATTCCAATCGGAACAGGAATCATCAGAAAAACAAAGAATAAACTTTAGCAAGCATATAGGGGAATAGGGTGCCTTATAGATGGTCCAAGGGGATACGAATTATTATAACCACTATGGGAGTTAATGTGGAGGTTCCTCAAAAGTCAAAATAATAAACCTAAAATATGACCCCATTATACCACTCTGGGGTACATTCTCAAATGACTCCGAGTCAGCATACTGAGAAAAGGACCTAGCCTAGAGATCTATGAACAAATAAGTAGGTAAAGAAAATAGGCAAAATGGAATTTTATTCAGCCATAAATAAGCACCAATAAAATAAATATTCATTTATTTAAATAAAAATTGTCATGGCATTTTTTTTTCTTTCAGGAAAAGGAGTCAAGCTAGAAAATAATTATTTTCATTAAAATAAGCCAAATGCAAAAATCAAAAGTTAATGTTTTATGCCATATATGAAATCTAAATTGTGTGTGTGTGTGTGTGTGTGTGTGTGTGTGTGTGTGTGTGTGTGTTACATTGAGCACCAGTGCCACATCTCGCCTGTAGAATTCAAGGGACAACTTGCTGAAGTTGTTCTCTCCTTCCACCATGTGGATTCCTAGGATCAAAAACAGGTTTTCAGGCTTTGTAGCAGGCACCTTACCTCTGAGCCATCTCACAGTCCCCCTAAGCATCTCTAAGACACTGTTCAAAGCTGTGTAATTGGATAGAATTATTATTATTATTATTATTATTATTATTATTATTATTAACAACAAGAAGATGGAATGGTGGAACAAGAAGAATGCTATGGTCAAGACACAAAGAGAAACAAGAAGAAAGCTACCTGTCAGTGATTGAAAGAAATGGCAGGCAAGAGGAGAACCAGAAGTCGGGAGATGCTGCTGCAAGGATGTATACCTGTCAATAGGGAAAGAAAGCATCCCAAAGAATGACTTCAAAAGTCATTATCACAGCACTGTATGAAAGAATCAATTAATGACTACCTTAGTGGAATCAGAATGGAAGTTTAAGGGCTATACAAGGTCTTCCCATGAGAAATGGTATATATTTGATGGGCTCAGATGATTAATGGGTTTAATATGACCACAAAGAATTTTAACTAAATGACTTCTCAATCTAGTCTTTCATTTACACAGGAGACCAAATGAGAATATCAGGATGATCATCTCAGTTAAATTTAAAACTACTGAGTGCATCTATTTCTTTCCTCTGGAATGTGAATACTTATGTAAATAAAATGCAGTGCCTGTTCTCAATGTAAATCAATTGTTTTTATATACATATGAAACAACCTAGGAACATTTACCGATACATACTTCACGAATAGATCCCTTGGCACTTCCGGAGTGTTAAATGAAGGCAAAGAAAACGTGTAAAAAATGTCTTTGGGCTATACATGGACTGACCCTGGGCTCCAACTGCTTGGGTAGCAATAAATAGCCTAGTAAGGGCACCATGGAAGGGGAAGCCCTTGGTCCTGCCAAGGCTAGACCCCCAGTGAGTGGAATTCTTGTGGGGAGGGCGGTAATGGGGGGAGGGTTGGGGGGAGAACACCCGTATAGAATGGGAAGGGGAGGGGTTAGGGGGATGTTGCCATGGAAACCGGGAAGGGGAATAACATTTGAAATGTAAATAAGAAATATCCAATTTAATAAAGATGAAAAAAAAAGAAAGAAAATTTTCCTTTCCTCTTGTTTACTGAATATATATATATACATATATATATATACATATATATACATATATATTGTCTTTGGGAGGACTGATAAAGTGAAATAACAAATACAAAGGATACAAGCAGATAGCATGTGCACTGATCAAACAGTTTCATCATCATGTCTGACATACTGTCCTGAATGGAAGCCCTAAATAGGATGATAATAGGAACATGGGTCATAGAAATCTATTGGCTATGACTATCAAGGATTCCCACACCAGGGTTTTCCTATACTGTGCTTTGTTCCTCAAAGAGAATCCTTCCCTGACTCCTAATTCTCACTGAGTGAGGCTCAAACAGTGACCATGTTACACAGGCTTGGCCAATAAGGCAATACTTACCCATACCAGGAGATTAATCTATGGGGTGAGGGGACTGAAACTGTCCTGTTAGCCACACCAGGAAGTATTTGGAGAGGTTTGCTACTACATGGAAACAACCTTCCTGAAACAAGAGGCCTGTTCAGTGAAACAGATGACTAGATATGGGAAAGGAGACATTTATGATAACTATATTAAGAGCACTGGAACCAATTATTCCTGAATTGGAATATCCAACAGATCATTCCATTACTTTGGCCAATAAGCTTCCTTTTCCCTTTAAATCAGTTTATATTAAGTTTCCATTGAGAGCAACCCAAAGAATTTTGACTGGTACTTCAACTAAACATAAGGAGCCCAAATAATAGGTTTGAATTTGAGCCAGTGGAACATAAAATCCAGTAAGGTGGTTGAGCTTTCTATGTTAGTAGGAATGATGTGAGTTTAAATATTTCAAGGTCAATTTGAGGAAAATTTTATTTCTAATTCTGACTCTTAATTTAGCCATGAAAAATTGAACAAATAATTTGATCTTTGTATTAACTTGTGTGTTTAAAGACAATAGTGCCTCCCTAGAACAGTATCTAAGTGTAAAATCAGATACTATGTATGTGAGAACACACTATATGGACAGTGGAAACAGTTTCTTCTTTCATTTCTACTGGAAATGGCAGAAGAATCCACACAGAAGAGACTATATGGCTTAAATAAATTCAAGTTATTTTCTGAATGTCCCAGCATAATCCATCTTTCCATGCTTATGTTAAAAAATTACATGCTTTCCCATCACGGCCTTCTATATCCCCTCTCAGTATGATATTATTCATGACAAGATGTTACAAAACCCAAGAAAGTTTGTATTTTAAGCAGGGATACATAAAATGGAAAAATTAAACCTTTAAGAATAATTTCCTGAAGTTGACATTTGTCAGGCTTGTTGCTACAGAAAATTCAGTTTACCTAGATGCTAAGGCAACATGTGAGGGAAAAATAGGTCACAAGTCAGCCCACACACCCATAATATATTGAAGCAGAGATACACGATTATCATGAAATAATTTAGCTTTAAAGCGGCATATTGTGGAGTTACAGCATAAAGTAGATTGGAATATGGACATACAAAGAATGTCATTGAAGGGGAAGAAAGATGGATCAGTAGTTAAGAACACTTTTGTAGGGAGATCCATGTTCCATTCCCAGCATCCACATCAGGAGGCTTATAATGGCTTGTAACTCCAGCTCCAGAAAAGCCCATAATATGTTCCCGCCTCCATGGACTGCCATATATCCATGGCTTACTCTCGGCACAGATATACACAATTAACATAAATAAAAATGAGTGATTTAAAAAAAATCAATGTCACTAAGTGGAAGTATTCTTAAACATGCAGATAAACATTGAAAATAGCCAAATCGCAGCAGGAGCTGCCAGTCAGCCTACAACTGGACCCTTCTGGTCTCCATCAATGCCAAGAGCTGGGGCTGTTCCTCAGCCCTCAGACACAAAACTTACCTACAGAGAGTTGGTCTGCCAGGAGCACTCTACCTCCTAAGCCTGCAGCCCACAGGTAGAAGGCCACTTTCTCCCCATTGACTGTCTAAAGAGAGACGTACCCAGAGTGCACAGTGTTCTGGAGCCACAGGGTAGCCTGGGATGTGACCCTTCTCGTTTCCATCTGCACCCAGAGCTGGGGCTGTCCAACAACTCTCAGACCCAAAACCTGCCCTGAGAGAGCTGGTCTTCCAGGAGTGCTCTCACTCCACAAATCACTGGCTCACAGGCTCACAGGCTCACAGGCTCACAGGCTCACAGGCTCACAGGCTCACAGACTCACAGGCTCACAGGCTCACAGGCCCACAGGAAGGACAAGCTCCAGTCAGAGACAGCAAGACCAACTAACATCAGAGATAACTAGATGGCAAGAGGCAAGCACGAGAACCTAAGCAACAGAAACCAAGACTACTTGGCATCATCAGAACCCAGATCTCCCACCATAGCAAATAATGGATATCCCAAGACATGGAAAAAGCAACATTTGGATTTAAAATAACCTCTTTCTTTTAATTTTTTATTTACTGTATATGAAGACGCTGTAGCTGTCTTCAGACACACCAGAAGAGGGCATTGGATCCCACTACAGATGGTTGTGAGCCACCATGTGGTTGCTGGGGATTGAACTCAGGACCTCTGGAAGAGCAGTCAGCGCTCTTAACCACTGAGCCATCTCTCCAGCCCTTAAAATAACATCTTATGATGATGATAGAGGACTTTAAGAAGGACATAAATAACTCCATTAAAGAAAGTCAAGACAACACAGGTAAACAGGTAGAAGCTCTTAAAGAGGAAACACAAAATTCCCTTAAGGAATTATAGGAAAACACAATGAAATAGGTGAAGGAATTGAACAAAACCATCCAGGATCTAAAACTGGAAAGAGAAACAATAAAGAAATCACGATGGGGGACAACCCTAGAGATAGAAAATCTAAGAAACAGATGAGGAAACAGATCATAGATGCAAGCCTCACCAACAGAATACAAGTGACTGAAGAGAGAATCGCAGGGGCAGAAGATACCATAGAAAATATTGACACAATAGTCAAAGAAAGTACAAAATGGCAAAAAGATCCTAATCCAAAATATCCAGTAAATCTAGGACAGAATGAAAAGATCAAGCCAAAGGATAATAGGTATAGAAGAGAATGAATATTTTCAACTTAAAGGGCCAGTAAATATCTTTAACAAAATTGTAGAAGAAAACTTTCCTAACCTAAAGAAAGGGATGCCCCAGAACATACACGAAACCTACAGAACTCCAAATAGATTGGACTAGAAAATAAATCCCTCCCATCACATAATAGTCAAAACACAAATACACAAAACAGAATAAGAATTTTAAAAGCAGTAAGGAAAATGGGTCAAGAAGCATATAAAGGCAAACCTATCAGAATTATAACAGACTTCCCACCAGAGACTATGAAAGCCAGAAGATCCTGGAAAGATGTCAAAAAGACCCTAAGAGAACACAAGTGCCAGCCTAGGCTACTATATCCAGCAAAACTCTCAATTAATATAGATGGAGAAACCAAGATATTCCATGACAAAATCAAATTTACACAATATCTTTCCACAAATACCATCCTACAAAGGTTTCCTCCTTCTAACACAAAAAGGAAAACTATACTCTAGAAAAAGGAAGAAAGTAATCTTCTTGCAACAAACTCCAAAGAAGATAGCCATGAAAACATGATTCCACCTCGAACAACAGAAGTGATAGGAAACAACACTCATTGATCCGTAATATCTCTTAACATCAATGGACTCAATTCTCCAATGAAAGGACACAGACTGGATACCAAAACAGGACACAGTATTTTCCTGCATACAGCAAACACACCTCAGTGACAAAGACAGACACTATCTCAGAGTAGAAGGCTGGGAAAATATTTTCAAGAAAATGGTCCCAAGAAACAAGCTAGAGTAGCCATTCTAATATCAAATAAAATCAACTTTCAACCAAAAGTTATCAAAAAGATAAGGAAGGACATGTTGTTCTCATCAAAGGAAAAATCCAGCCAGTTGAACTCTCAATTCTGAATATCTATCCTCCAAATGAAAGGGCACCCACATTCATAAAAGAAACTTTACAAAAGCTCAAAGCACACACAATACTAGTAGGAGACCTCAACACCCCACACTCATCAATAGACAGATCATGGAAACGAAACTATACAGAGACACAGTGAAACTAACAGAAGTTATGAACCAAATGTATTTAACAGATATCTATAGAATATTTCATACTAGAAAAAAGAATATACCTTCTTCTCAGCACCTCATGGTACCTTCTCCATAATTGACCATATAATTGGTCACAAAACAAGCCTAAACAATTACAAGAAGATTGAAATAATTCCATGTACCCTATAAGAACACCATAGACTAAGACTGGTATTCAATAAAAAACAAAAACCATAGAAAGCTCACATATACATGGAAACTGAACAATACTCTACTCAATGATAACTTGGTCAAGGAAGAAATCAAGAAAGAAATTAAAGACTTTTTTGAATTTAATAACAATGAAGGCACAACATATACAAATTTATGAGATTCAAAGAAAGCAGTGCTAAGAGGAAAACTCATAACTCTGAGTGCCTCCAAAAAGAAATTGGAAAGAGTATACACTAACAGTTTGACAGCACTCCTGAAAGCTCTAGAACAAAAAGAAGTAAATTCATCAAGAGGAGTTGACAGGAAATAATCAAATTCAGACTGGAAATCAACCAAGTAGAAACAAAAATAACTATACAAAGAATCAACAAAACAAGAAGCTGGTTCTTTGAGAAAATCAACAAGATAGATGAAGACTAAGCCAGATTAACCAGAGGGAAGAGAGACAGTATCCAAATTAACAAAACCAGAAATGAAGAGTGAGACATAACAGTGGAAAATGAAGAAATCCAAAATATCATCAGGTCCTAATACAAAAGCCCATATTCAACAAAACTGGAAAATTTGGAGGAAATGCACAATTCTCGAGACAGATACCAGGTATGAAAGTTAAAGCAAGATCAAACAAACCATATAAACAGTTCTCTCACTCCTAAAGAAACAAAAGCAGTTATTAAAAGTCTCCCGACCAAAGAAAAGCCCAGGACAAGATGAGTTTAGTGCAGAATTCTATCAGACCTTCAAAGAAGGCCTAATACTCTTCAAACTTTTTTCACAAAATAGAAACAGAAGGAACATCATTGAATTCCTTTTTGAAGCAAAAATTATGATTAGACCTAAACCACACAAAGATGGTAACAAGAAAGAAAACTTCAGACCAATTTCCCTCATGAATATTGATGCAAAAATACTTTATAAAATAGTCGCAAACTGAATCCAAGAGCACAACAATCACCCAACATGATCAAGTAGGCTTGATCCCAGGGATGCAAGGATGGTTCAACATACAGAAATCCATCCATGTAATACACTATATAAACAAACTCAAATTAAAAAAAAAACACCACATGAACATTTCATTAGATACTGATAAATCACTTGATAAAATTCAACACTCTTCATGTTAAAAGTCTTGGAAAGAACAGGAATTCAAGGCCCATAGCTAAACACAGTAAAAGCAATATACAGCAAACCAGTAGCCAACATTAAATAGAGAAAAGAATGAAGCAATCCCACTAAATTCTGGGACTAGACAAGGCTGCACACTCTCTCCTGACCTATTCAATATAGTACTTGAAGTCTTAGCAAGAGGAATTAGACAACGAAAAGAGGTCAAAGGGATATTAGAAAGGAAGAAATCAAAATATCACTATTTGCAGATATGATAGTATACTTAAGTGACAACAAAAATTCCACCAGAGAACTCTGATAAGCAACTTCAGCAAAGTGACTGGAAATAAAATTAACTCAAATCAGTAGGCTTCCCCTACACAAAGGATAAACAGGCTGAGAAAGTAATTAGAGAAATAAAATCCTTCACATAGTCACAAATACTATAAAATAACTTGGGGTGGCTCTAAGCAAATAAAAGATCAGTACGATTAGAGCTTCAAGTCTCTGAAGAAAGAAATTGAAGAGGATCTCAGAAGATAGAGTTATCTCCTATGCTCATGAATTAGCAGGATTAATATAACAAAAAGACCATCTTGCAGAAAACAATCAGCAAATTTAAATCAATACTTATAAAATTTCAAATTCAATACTTCATGCAATTAAAAAGAGCAATTTGCATTCATTTGCAAAAGAAAAAACTCCAAGATAGTGAAAACTATTCCCAATATTAAAAGAACTTCTGGGGAAATTGCCATCCCTGATCTTAAGCTGTATTACAGAGCAATCATGATAAAAAGTGCATGGTATTGGTACAGAGACAGACAGGTAGATCAACGGCATAGATTGAACACTGAGAAATGAACCCACACACCTATGGTTATTTAATCTTACATAAAGGAGTTAAAACTATGCAATGGGAAAAAGACAGCATTTTCAACATGTGGTTCTAGATCACCTGGAGGTCAGCATGGAGAAGAATATAAGTTGACTGATTCTTATCTCCTTGTACAAGGCTGTAGCCCATGTAGATCAAAGACCTCCACATAAAACCAGATACAATCAAACGAATAGAAGAAAAGGTAGAGAAGAGCCTTGAACACATAGACACGAGGGAAAAATTTCCTGAACAGAACACCAACGGCTCATGCTTAAGATCAACAATCAACATATGGGACCTCATGAAATTGCCAACACTCTGGAAGAGAAAGGACATGATCAATAAGACAAAATGATAACCAAAAGATTTGGAAAAGTTCTTTACCAATCCTACATCTGATAGATGGCTAATATCTACACAAAGAACTCAAGAATTAGACTACAGAGAATCAAATAATCCTATCAAAAATGGGGTACAGTGCTAGCAAAGAATTCTCAACAGAAGAATCCCGAATGGCTGAGAAGCACCTAAGAAATGTGCACCCAACCAACAAAGAGAAGGTACTGACCCATCTAGTTGAATTAGGAAAAACCTGGAAGAAGCTAAGGAGGAAGGCAATCCTGTAGGAGGACTAGCAGTCTCAAATAACCTAGACCCCTGAGATCTCTTAGACACTGGATCACCAAAAAGGAAGCATACACCAGCTGAGATGAGGCCTCCAACACAAATATGGCAGAGGACTCCCTGGTCTGTGTTCATTCATAGAAGATGCACCTAATCCGCAGGAGCCTGGAGGCCCCAGGAAGATTAAAGGTCAAGTGGGGTGGGTAGTGTGTGGACATGCTTGTGGAGATGGGTAGAGGGCAAACTGGGGGGGGGGGCAGGGAGGGAGTACTTATGGGATGTGGAACCTGCAGGGGTTGGTCCTGAGTAGAAAAATTGTGAACTGTAAAAATGAATGAATGAATGAATGAATGAATGAATAAATAAATAAATAAATAAATAAATAAATAAATAAATAAATAAATTTTTAAAAATCAAAAATATCCAATGTCCTTAGTCACCAGGGAATGGCAAATAAAACAAATAAAAAAAATACCAGCTCACACCTCACAGCTCACACCTCTGATCTTAGTCAGAATGGCTAAGATCAAAAACTCAGGTGACACTAGAGAATGGTGAGGTTGTAGAGAAAGAAGAAAACTCCTCCAATGTTGGTGAAATTGAGAGCTGGTACACCCATTTTGGAAATCAGTCAGGCATTTTCTCAAAAATATTGGACATACTATTAACTGAGGACACAGCTATACCACTCTTGAGCATATACCAAAAATATGCTCCAACATATAACAAGGGAACATGTTTCACTATGTTCATATCAGCCTTATTTACAGTGCCCAGAAGCTGGAAAGAACCAGATGTCCTTCAGCAGAGAAATGGATACAGAAATTGTGGGACATTTACACACTGGAGTAGTACTCAGTTATTAAAAACAATGACTACATGAAATTCTTATAGAAATGGATGCAACTAGAAAATATCCTGAGTGAGGTAACCTAGTCTCAACAAAACACACTCAGAGAAGTGGATATTAGCCCAAAGCTTTGATTATCTAAGAAAATATTCACAGAATATATGAAGCTCAAGAAGAAGGAAGATGAAAAATATAACTGCTTCATTCCTTCTTAGAAGAGAGAACAAAAATATTCAGGGGAGGAAAGACAGAAAAAAAGAGTGGAAATGGGACTGAAGAAAAGGTCATGCACACACTGCCCAACCTGAGGATCCATTCATATGCAGCCACCAAACCCAGTCACTCTTAATCTTGCCAAGATGTCCTAGCTGACAGGAACCAGATATGTGTGGCTCCTGAAAGGCTCTGCTAAAGCCCTACTGACACAGATGAGGATGGTTGCAGCTAACAATTGGACTGAAGAAGTAGATCCCAATGGAGGACTTACAGAAAAAAACTGAAGGAGCTGAAGGAATCTGCAACCCCATAGGAAGAACAACAATATCAACCAACCAGATCCCACCAGAGCTTAAAGGGACCAAACCACCAACCAATCAGTACACATGGAGGGACTGATGACTCCAGCCATATATGTAGCAGAGAATGGCATTGTCCAGCATCAATAGGAGGAAAAGCCCTTGGTCCTGTGAAGACTTGATTCCCCAAGGTAGGATAATTCCAGAGTGTTGAGGGTGGAGTGGTTGGGTAGGAGTGGGATGGATGAGAGGATATGGTTGAGGGGGGGGAGGGGATAACATTTAAAATCTAAATACATAAAATGTCCAAGAAAATAAAATTTAAAAGAAAATAACACATCAAAAAAACATGTGTTGATCAGGACTTGAACTTGTTCAGGTTCAAGTACAGCAAGAAGATGGGGAGGCTGAGTGGATACTAATGGAGAAAAGTTTTAACAGTCCTTTGTGTTAAACTGTCAAGACAATGAAGAAGAAGGCAGTCATTCGGAAGCCCATTGTGTTAATTCTATGGCTGTTTTACTGAACTCTCTGTCTTAAAATCAATGTTTTTAACCCCTAATCTTGCTGGGTCAGTGTAATATTTAGTGTTCCACTGCTTTTCTATCACAATGTCATTTATAAATTATAGCGTGGTGGTGCCTCTACCAGATTCATGCCTGTGCTGCTGTAAAGAAGCTTTGGGAGTTTTGTGGCTTCAACTTGGTCCCATAATCAGCCTCCTAGATGCTTGCTTGGGAGATGATCCTCATGGCACATAATTCTTCTCCTTATAGGCTTTTCATGTCTGGATAATTTCCAACATATCAGGTGGAATGGGCCTCTTCAAAGAGGAATACTCTGAATTTAGATATCCCTTCATCCATTACCAGTAGATTCAACAATTCACCTAGTTGTAGGCATAGAGGCTCGAAGAGTCCAAGAGTTCATTTATTCTGTTTTATTTTATCTAAACATGGAATGCAGCTCAAGACCAAGATGTGGAACTAGGTACCAAGTCACTTTTAAGGAATTGCGGCCTTAACCAGGAAAAGAATGTTACAGACTATCAATATTGCACACACACACACACACACACACACACAGAGAGAGAGAGAGAGAGAGAGAGAGAGACATACAGATGCACATGTATGTTAGCCTGTATGCACATAAACACTCCCACGTACTTTCATACATGCACATGCACAAATGCACATAACAAATATAAGAAGAATGATCTCATGTCCACGCCTTCCTCCCAGATAAGGAATTAGCATGTACATGCACGTGTACATGCAGGAGATCCTGAACAACTTTTGGGAATTGAAAAAAAAAAAAGAAACTAAGAAAACATCAAAGGGAAGAGTAAAGGAGCAATGAACTCAATTCTACTTCATTTGTCAAGAGAGACAAGATAGTAATTGATTATAACACTGCCCACCATCGTAGACTAGCATGCACATGATGTGGACTTCTCTGCACAGTGTCTTGCACTCTGTTTGAAGGACACTCTGTTTGAAGGAAGGAGATGACCAGAGAATGAAGAGTGAATGACTTTGGAGCAAAAACCACTGTGAACAGACAAAGAAAACAGAGAATATGGAGAAAGAGATGGGATATGAGGGAGTGAGGGAGATGAGGGACTAGAGAAGAGATTGGCTGCCACATATCAAAGGATGGGGACAGAGAAAGTGTAGTGTTGGCTGTTCAAGTCTCATTCACTTGCTGTGACAAGCATCAGTAATAAATGCTAATAAGGAAAAAGAAAGTTTTCTTGAAGATGACAGGTCATAGTCAAACACTGGAGAGGATCAGATCAAGAACTCCAGCAGGAATTGAAAGAAGAAGCAATGGAGAATGAATCCCATCTGAAAGAGTGTTAGGGTGCCATCTTATACGATGGTAGATGTGCCTCAGCCAGCTGTTTACAAAGGGTTGTAAACCTCCGGGCTTAAGCCCTTAAATGATCATGCTGGTGGAAACTAATTCTGTGGCAGAGAGTTCTGATGTAGACACACTGACACTGTGGGGCTACTGGCTGTCACAGGTATGCATGTAGTCTCCTTCTACACAGAACACATACAAGGCCATATGAAGCAAGGAAACTCGCCTACGGAATGTTTATGGTAGATTGGGATAATTGGGGCTGAATTTATGATTATAGTTAGAGATGCAATTCCACAGTAAGGACTCGGACTGCACAGCTGAGGGGCTGGCCATATCGAGATATCTCTGGGGACAGTGCAGTGGGAAACACATGTATTCCCGAGTTTATTTGTACACCTCAGAAATGGGAGGGGACATGGGAGCCTTTAAGGAATGTCCTGATCAAAGAGCTACAGTAATGGAACCACCCTCATGAAGTAGACCTCACAATGCAGAACCTTGGTAACCAGACAAGCCACTGGTCAGAGCAAGGCCTGCAGGCTCACTTGTCAGAGACAATAGAGAGGGCAGAATGTTCTCTTGCTGTCTTCAGACTACTCGAAGCTCAGGCCTTAAGAAAGGTAAGAGGGAAGGCCATGATGGTGAATGGAGGCAGAGGATTCACTCTTGCCTTCAATGCCTGTGGCCATTTTCAAAAACAAGAACAAATTTGACCAAGGCCAGCCATGGACAGGACCACACAGACCAAATATACACTCTTTTCTCTGTGGGTTTGGCATTGAAATAATTCAGGGAAACTTGGATGAGGAGAACCATTCAGAAGGGTGCAGATCTGGGCCAGGTCGAACCCTCCACTTTGATCTCTCTTCAGGTGGAGAATGCTTCTGCTCAATAGGACCAGAGGGAGCCCAGAGAGAGTCCTGGACCAGGGCACAGACTGTGGTTAACCAGATGAACACCCTGGTGCCTTTTCTGAAGGAAAGGGACCCCTTGGTTGTCCTTCCTTTTCTGTCTACATACAGAAGTTTTGCCACCCTCCTATAGGTATTGGACCTGCTGTTTGTGAGGTGAGTGCCCATCATCAAGCCCAAAGTTCTCAGATCTTCCTGTTCTTTCCAGGAATTTCTACCCCACCCTCTGTCTCTCTCCCTGTTTGTCTCATTGTCACCCTTGATGGCCCCCCTCAGTGTTTGTATGCGTCTAGCTTTCTCTTTCCCTTTCTCATTTTCTCTCACTCCCTTCTTCATCTTCCTTTCTTTTCTGTTTTCATCTCCCTTTCTTCTCACTCTCCCTCTCCATCACATTCTCTATATCTCTATGTCCATCTCAGTCTCTTTCTCTGTCTAATTCTAAATGTCTGTCTCTTTCTCCATCTATTTTTTGTACATTATTGTCAGAACCCATTAGTATGCATTAAGCAATTCCCTCTCCTAGGGTTGGTCTAAGCAACTGGGCTGTCCATAGCTGAGACTCTAAAATGGAAGTTACTAACCCCTCTACTTAGAAAAAGCACTTTATCATTCACGCAACATTTCTGAGGCCTCAGTGAATGAAATTCTCTCATAATATATATGAAGTACTAGAAATATTGGAGTACCTGGTAGAAATGTGTCCAAAGTAGAGATCCATGAACAGTAATACAAGAAACCATGTGACCAAGGAGATGTCTGGCTAGAGATGCCTGTGTTCAACATTTGCACAGATACATTGAAAGCACCTATTGTGTACAGCTAAACTAACTATTCTGAGAGCAGCCAGAAGTGACAGTATTAGGTGAGGAGACTGGGACTTTAGAGGTGACATTCTCTTTGGTCTTTTCTAGGTATGCTTACTTCAAACCTTATTCTAAAGAGGACAAACAAGTAAAGAACACCCTCTGTAGCTTCCTGGAAACATGGATGGACACGAATCCTGAGGACTTTTGTGACCCAGCAGACCTGTTGCCTCTGAAATACCTGAAGGCCTACTTGAGTGTGTGCATGCCACACTCTGATCTTAGTGTCCGCGTCAAGAGGCTCCTGACCCAGCTGCAGGAAGAACATGCCAAGGATTCACAAACCAAGGATGAGGAAGACTCAGATCTGGGGAGACACACTGCCTCAGATCAACACATTGAGTGTAAATCAGCAGGGGAAAGAGCCACTTTGGAGCCAGAACGAACTTGTGTATCAGAGCTGTAGATCGCAAAAACCTCCAGAATTTCTCTGATGCATGAGGAGTTGCAGACAGATGTCAGAGCAACAGCTCAGACAGCACATGATAGCAACTGTGGAACCTGTGTCTTAGTATATCTGTAGATACAGTGTACCTTTCAGTCATGTCCTGCTTGTCATAGTGGGCCTACCTATTTAGAGGATGGCCCTGTCACCTCTGCTCATCAATTGCACTCTGTCCTATATCTGAGCTATTGCTCCTGTAACTCACGATCAGCTGCTGATTTCAATCCAGCAGCAGTTCCAATCCCACAACCAGCCTTCCTCTCCCCTGAGAAATAGCCTTTTTACTCCTTCTGATGTTTTCAATATTGTGTTTAAGTATTGGTTTTAATAACTTGTTAATATTTTGTTTAAAATGTCTAAAATGTTTTGTAAAAATGAGAGAAAATATCTGCAAATTTTGAATATTTTATTTAATAAATTATCTTAAGGTCATCATTCAAAGTGGTATAAGGAACAAAAATAATTTTAAAAAGATAAACATGAGCATTTAAAACAATTAAGTGACATGCTTAAATTATAAAAGGTCTTAAATAGTCTTTTTTCTAAAGATATACACATCAGTAATAAATCACATGCAATAACGTTCAACATTACCTTTCAGTAAACTTCAAACAAAACATGAAAAGTGGCACCGCTTATGTCCAGTGGTTAACAATT